>NC_140124.1:10751700-11174079 GCF_964035555.1 Netta rufina | reverse complement strand
GAAAGGGCAATTGTGTAAATCTCAAGGACATTCTTGAAAACACAAAGAACTACTGGAGGCATTTTAATGCATATAAATTTCTCTTCTCTTCTCTCCTCTTCTCTCCTCTCCTCTTCTCTCCTCTTCTCTTCTCTCCTCTTCTCTCCTCTCCTCTTCTCTCCTCTTCTCTTCTCTTCTCTTCTCTTCTCTTCTCTTCTCTTCTCTTCTCTTCTCTTCTCTTCTCTTCTCTTCTCTTCTCTTCTCTTCTCTTCTCTTCTCTTCTCTTCTCTTCTCTTCTCTTCTCTTCTCTTCTCTTCTCTTCTCTCTCTCTCCTCTTCTCTCCTCTTCTCTCCTCTTCTCTCCTCTTCTCTCCTCTTCTCTCCTCTTCTCTCCTCTTCTCTCCTCTTCTCTCCTCTTCTCTCCTCTTCTCTCCTCTTCTCTCCTCTTCTCTCCTCTTCTCTCCTCTTCTCTCCTCTTCTCTCCTCTTCTCTCCTCTTCTCTCCTCTTCTCTCCTCTTCTCTCCTCTTCTCTCCTCTTCTCTCCTCTTCTCTCCTCTTCTCTCCTCTTCTCTCCTCTTCTCTTCTCTCTCTTCTCTTCTCTTCTCTTCTCTTCTCTTCTCTTCTCTTCTCTTCTCTTCTTCTCTTCTCTTCTCTTCTCTTCTCTTCTCTTCTCTTCTCTTCTCTTCTCTTCTCTTCTCTTCTCTTCTCTTCTCTTCTCTTCTCTTCTCTTCTCTTCTCTTCTCTTCTCTTCTCTTCTCTTCTCTTCTCTTCCCTTCTCTTCCCTTCTCTTCCCTTCTCTTCCCTTCTCTTCCCTTCTCTTCCCTTCTCTTCCCTTTTTTATTTCAAAATAAACGCTTATCATTAGATAAATACGGTATCTGCGGCATTCACGGTATTTACCACAGAAGTGCCCAAGTGCTATTAAATAGCTGGTCCTTGCAATGCCTGATGAGGTAGGTAAATATTACCTGGCTTTTGTATGGCAAGCTGCTATCCCATTCTACAAGGCTATTTGCAATCCCATTCTCTGGATGATGATGACCCAGAGAAACAAAATGACTTCACTATCAGCTACAACATCCCAGCAAGACACACTCCGGTGCTTATACTTAAAAATATTAAGAAGAGAAAAGCAATTTTAAGCTTGGTACTGGATCACTGATGTTCCCAGCTGTCAGTCCTGATGAGTGACATGGGGTTGGAGGCCAGTGGTTCTGCGCTTGTGGAGTTTCAGCCTTTTCTGGTAAGAACGGCTCTCAGGGCCAGGGAGAGCCCTGGCAGGGAGCGTTGTCTGGAGTTATTAAAATGGTCCACTGAGCCTGTGCCTTTGAGGAGCTACAGCCGAATAAATAGCCCGGCGTTAACCTTTTTAGCTCTGATGTGTGTCAGGGTGAGCACTGGCTCCTCACTCGAAGGGAATACTCCAGTTCATTAATTTGCTGCGGAAGTGAGGTGAAGGCTAGATCAACGACTTTGGTGTTTGCGGAAAGCACACAGAAATCAGAACAAGTGCTAGTTGTTCTCACCAGCACTGAATTCAATCTTGGTGTAACCATTTAACAACAACAAAGTACACAAAATCACACAGGAGGAATTCCTCTTCTCCTGTGTGCTGCCCTGAGGTAGTACTGAGCCGCGCACCTGAAGTAAAAATTGGGGTTGTGGCTTCACATCTCAGCTTTTGCCTGCAAAACCATGGTAGTAGGCCACCCCTAGTTCTGCACTCAAAAGCCAAGTAAGGCAATGGCATGCAAAGAAGAAAACTTCTGGAAAGTTTCATTAATGGCTATGTAAATAGCAAACACTTGCCACTTAAGGCCTGGCAGGATTTTTGTGCGAAAGCACAGTGAGAGGAGTTTTTGCAGGGCAGAGTTTTAGAGCACAGCAGCCAGCCTGCTCTCTCAGGGCAAGCATTTCTGCATAGCAGCTTTATCACAGCTCTCTGCAAGGTCCCACCTAGGCTCAGCAAGTCCAAAGTAAAGGAGTTCAGCCCCTGAGCAGCTGATGCTGGAAACTTCGATATGGAGAAATGACAGAAGTCATCCTTCGATGCTTCGCGGTAAAACTGGAGAGAAGTCTCCTTCTGAGACTAAAATAAGGATGGTTAAAGGCAGGATCAAAACAGGAGATTTTTTTCAAAATAAAATGAAATAAAAATCCCTATCAGCTTCCCTACTGAACCAGCTCAGCGGTGAAGAACCTGGCCAGAGTGAGGCAGGGATGCAGGGAGCATGAGGAGGAGCTCTGCCAGCCCTGGCCTCCCTGAGGGAGCCCTGAGCCCACACCACATTTGTAGCAGGCTGGCTGAGATAGGCACTCACTTTTTGGAAAAAGAAACTCCTGGATCCTGCCAGTACCAAGGTACACAACAGGCACTGATGTAGAACTTGGACCCAGTCTAAGTGTTATTTATTTGTATTTGGCAGTTGCATTCTTACATGGACTGTGATGCCGAGAGCGACTGCAATAGCATTATTTTCTCAACAAGTCAAGTTACCGCCTCAGACAAGAAAGGGCTCTGTGTCTTCCAGAAAGGCAGAAGAAATTAGTTTATGAGATCGGTAATTGTCATGCGTTTACTGCCACTTGTGCAAAATTGCTAATGGTAGACTGTCAGATGTAAGACACTGTGCAATCGGAGCAGATTGGAGAGATAATTATAACAGAGCTTGTTGGTTTTGGTTGCTAAGTAAGAAAAGGAAAAAAAAAAAAAAAAAAAAAAAAAAGGAAAAAAGAAAATGTAAAGGCAGTGCAGCAGACATTGGGAAAGTGCTCCAAAATATTTTCATCGTTGTTCATTTGGGTCATTTGGACGTGGTAGCAAGCTGATTATTTTTACATCCGGGAGTCAGTGAAGATAAAAATCCTGCATCTTGGTGGAGTAAATGTCCCAAGTCTTACCAGTAGTAAAGTAATTCCCATTCCAGCTGGGAAACCAATTAAAAGAAGGTTGAGAAGAATGTATTTGTTCTGTGACCATTGACACTTCAAATCAGAGAATTATTAAAATGTTTTGGCTATACATCTGGGCTATATATCTGGTACTCTGCATTACCAAAGAACAACCCAGCATCTCCTTGATCATCTCCAAAAAAACATGAAGCTCTCAGGACTATCTCAAAACATCAAAAACGTTCCAAAGAGGAATGCTTTGAATTTTTACAATCCATCATCACTGCAAATGGCGACTTTAATCCTGACATTGGGTGACCACCATCAGTCTGAGATGGCTTCAGTCTATCTCAGGTTAAAGAGATTGGTAAAAATGCTCAATGGTTAAATATCCTTTTTTTTTTTTTTTTTTTTTTTTTTTTTTTTTTTTTGTGAATTCTGGGTAACAAAAGCTTGCAATAATTTTTCCTCATCTTCCAAAGAGTTTCATGGTTATAATAGACATTTCTATTGCCTAGCTATATTGTCTGCTGTGAATTCATGAAAATATTAAGGCATGTCCAACAAGGTGTTAATTCATACCACAGCAGAAGGAATCTTGAGATGTTTTCCACGTACTAGGGGTATTTTTTGTACATTAATTGATCACTGACCTGATACAATTTTAAAGTTCATTAGGAGAGGTGAAGATGGGATCACAGAGAGGCACCATAAGTGACAGAATATTACTTATATATCTTTTACAGTGTGCCAACAGTCTTCTGTGACAGCGTCTTAAAGTAACAATCTGATTTTTGTTTGCTAAAACTTATGATATATTGCAGTAACTGGAGGCTAAATTGTAAAAAAGTATTAGTTCCTTTTCTATACAGGTTTTATTAGAAAAAACATTGTATAAAACAGAAAAAAAAATTAATTCAGGTTAAATTTGCTGTCACATATTCAATTTTGCATTTTAATTTCAGTAAATTGAAAAATGGTCTAAATCTAGTTCAAGAAATTTCATTGAAGAGAATCTTTTCAGAAAACTGTGCTACTGAAGTTTCAGACCTCACTCACCATGTGGATAGGCAGTTCCCTGGAAGACGCCTGGTGCAGTGAGGGACAGGCTGTGCGTGTGGATGCTTTGGGAATCCTGCATGAGAATATTAAGACATTTCCTATCTTCGGATGCCAGTTCCCTCTCTGAACTTGTGAAATGTGTTATCAACTCCTACCTCAAACGCAGCAGTGGAAGGGATCTTTCTCTGTGTAAACAGGCCTGGCCAGACTGCAGGAGCCTAATAAATACTTCTTATGTGAGACTAAGTTTCAAACAAACTTATTAAACTGTGCCAGTAAACTCATAAGTTCATTTCATTTTTTTTTAATAAAAAAAGAGATGTATGAAAATTATTAAAATGCACTAAACCCCATTTTAAACAATACTTTTACACTGATAATAATCAAATTATTTCCTTAAGAACAATGGTCGTGAAAGTTGAAGGAGGAAATATCTAATATACAAAGGGAAATGATGCTTCCAAGGGTTTCTTTTTCTTCCTTTTCCTGTGTCGTACTTCACTGCTGGCCAAGAAAGTTCTCTATTGTGCATCTTAGCTCCAACCCCATTTCATCAGCATGTGAACTCCTATGCCAAGCGATGTGCAGAAGGAGCTCAGGCATGAGTTTATGTTCCTGCTGCCAGCGGTGCGACGAGGCCAGCAACCTCTGGCACAGGGACGCAGCAGGGAAGGAAACTTCTCTGTTTCCCCACTACTGGAGCTCCTCCACAACCAGGCTGAGGCAGAAAATGGCTGGAGGCCTCTCCTCTGTGCAGGACTTGTTCACACACCTTTCTGTGCACCGAATTAGGTCAGCCAGTCTTCAGCACGCATTTTGATTCCCTTCCCTTCCCTTCCCTTCCCTTCCCTTCCCTTCCCTTCCCTTCCCTTCCCTTCCCTTCCCTTCCCTTCCCTTCCCTTCCCTTCCCTTCCCTTCCCTTCCCTTCCCTTCCCTTCCCTTCCCTTCCCTTCCCTTCCCTTCCCTTCCCTTCCCTTCCCTTCCCTTCCCTTCCCTTCCCTTCCCTTCCCTTCCTTTCATAGGCAGGAGAGGAATTAGAAGATGAGACCGATTTTAATTTTTAAGTGTTAAAAGAAATTAGAACCAAAGTTGGAAATAATTATAGGACCGTTTCCATTCCATTCAGAGGTAACTTGATTAATGCACCTAATCAGTTATTTTGTACAATTTGCTGTGTAGTAGTAGGTAGACACCCAGCCACATTCATGGAAAAAATGTAAAAAGCGTAACGCATTTCCCAACCTGCACATGAGGCACAAGCTGACAGATGCAAATAGAGAGAGTGGGAGTGGAGAGGTGAAGGGTAAAAAATAAATTGAGTTCACTAGGAAAAAAAAAAAAAAAAAAAAGCAGTACATCTCCGCATAACCAATGCCAGACAGGCACGCTCATCCAATACCACAGTAGGATTATTTCCTACAGCATATTCATGATTGCTTTGTCTACTCTGCTTTTAATGTTTCAAATTATGGGGATTCCACCATTTCCTTTGAGAGTCTCTTTTGCACTGTAACGCTGCTCATCCCTTGGAAGCTTTCCCTGACATTTGTTTTGGCTTCCTTTCTTAATTCCAGCCTATTATTCAAAGTTGTATCCTTTTCTACCCGCTTTTTTTCCCCTTTAACTTCCTCAGTGCTTACACCTTTCAGATAATTGTGGGCAGCTATCTGGGCCATCCCTTGCTGTTGCTTAGCAAGCTGAGAAGCACTCTTTTTAATCTCTCCTTATAAATCAGTCCCTCTAGGCAGCCGATTATTTTTGTTGTTTTTCTGTGAATGCCTTCTGCATTTTATTTTATTTTTTTTGGTACTCTGGCTGAATCCTGATTCCCCAGTCACATAGACAGAAGAGCAGCTAACCAGCTCACTCACCGGCACAGTCCCATTGCTTTTATTGAGGTGTCCAGAAGACACACGTGTAATTTTTGGTGCTTTAAGTCAATTTGATAGGGTCTATACAAGAGCTTTCCCTTTCTCCAAAAGTCTTTTGTTCCCTGCCTCCTTCCTATGGTTATGATGCTGAGAAGATTTCTGGTATAGACCCAGCTTCAGGCTAAATCTCTGCAAAATTGGATACATCTTCTGCTGTGAATTAGCTAGGAAAGTGAATTTTTATCTAGTCAAGGTCAACTCTGTTTTGTCCTTTGCACTTTCTACTCAGCTACCGACACCACTGTAAGGCAATCTCCAGCAGGACTTTACAACTTACAGCAACAATAAGCATTTTTAAGTACAAACACACTTATTTTCTTCCTTCCTTCTGTGAAGACACGTATGTTCAAATAGGTTCATGCATGTAAATAATTCAAATCATGTCAATGAAAGCATTGGTGCACAAAGTCACTGGCAAGCTGCGGAGATCGGGGCCTCTGTCAGAAGGACGTTGCAGGCTCGCTTCTGCTCTTGAACGCATATGAAACCGTACACCGTGCAAATACGGTCATGCCTTGCAGAAACGCGTGTCTTTATAGGAAAGGGATGCTAGGAATCCTGACACTCTTGATTAATCACTGGGTCCAAAACACAAATATTGTCCTGCTTTCCTTGAAGTCAGGAAAATTCCTACTGCTTATTCTGGTGGATGATTAGGACGCAGCCTCTCATCTACGAATCTGGAAGGATTCATTAATTAAGACCAACTAGGTCAAACCTCCTGACTTGCTCCTTTTTTGTTTTAATTTCAGTGTTTCATCAAATTCATCATGCAAATTTATATGCTCGAAATTTCATTATTGGGACCCAGAGGTAAGCAAGAAATCTCTTCTCATGAGGCAGAGGAGCCCTGTTGGAACAAATGTTTCATTCGAATGAGGCTGCCACAGCCCCAAGCAGGTTCCTGTGCCAGGGTTTGGCTCCCCCATCCCTGTGCCAAGGGGAGAGGTTCCCCTGCTGCAGCCCCAGCCCCGCTTCCTTGCTGCATCCCACCCAGGGATCCCCCAAACCCTTTCTGCAGCAGCCTCCATCCAGCACGGCACCTTGATGGGGAGGCTGCAGGATTCGGGTTTTTTCCGTTCCTGCCCGATGGATTCACACAGCAAGTGATTGCTCTTTCTGTGGATGTGCCTGACTGCTGAAACACAGGGCTTGTCGTGGAAGCCCCAGGAAAATTCCGTGTGAAATGTTGTGAACGTTCAGCTCTTTCTCTTCAGGTCCCTTTATGTAACTTGACAAAAGGGGAAATTTGGAGAGCGGGATGAGCATCACTGATAGGGATTGTGCAACAATCAGAAAACAAATAAAATCACTGGCCCCCATCAGCTCAAAGAGTGGGGAAGCAAAGGTGCAGCTCGGAGACACAGGCTGGTGCAGAAGGCTGGATCACCGCAGAGCCTCGCGCTGCCTCCCTCGTGGCTGCCTCCTTGGTGCTGGAAAAAGCTCCTCCTGTGGAGCACTGAGCCTGCCAGCCTATTTCATCCCCCACGATACAATAAACAAACAAAACTGGGCTTCTCAGGTAGGAAGCCTGGAGCACATTTGGATTTAATTGCTTTTCGTTGTTTGGGTCCTGATGTAAGGAACTTGAAAGACGCGGATAATTCCTTGAATGCCTGTATTTCAGCCATTCGGTGCTCAACAATAGGCAAAAAATCTTACCCCTATATAGCAGGGTGCCGGTGGAGAGGCATTGTATACCCTAAATGGCATGCGTGTTGCCATGCTGTATAAAGTAGCGGGCTACAGAGAGCCTAAACAGATGGCTCCAATCCGGCAGCGCATTGAAGAGTAGCCTGGTGGTGGTGAATAGAAATCAGCATAAATGACAATGAAACGAGCACCAGCACCATGAAACGCAGGGACCTGGTGTGGCCAAGGCTCGCTTGCACCTGGCAGCTTGGCCAAGGTGCTGCAGGCAGTGGTGGCACCGCTCCGGCTGAAGGGACACGGGCATCGGGTGCGAGTGGCTCTGTGTCTGGGGATGGTCCCCGGGTCACAGCCAAGGCACGAGGAGCTGCCAGCACCACGTGCGGTGCAGGGATCGCCCTGGCGCTGACACCAGTCCAGCCCAGCTGGTGATATAAATGGTGATGCCATTTGTTTTTGTTCCACAACGTATTAAAAAATTACATTGTTTGGTATAGTCACAGCCTGAGCTTCATCGCTTGAAGGAACTCCTACATCCTACACCTTCTGCTAACCGAAATGCAAGCTGTGGTTGATTTGGGGACAATTACGCCTTTTTTTTCGGTTAAACTCGTGTCCCTGTGAGCCAAATTTTCCCCCTGACTTCCAAGGGCTTATGAAACAGCAGGTGGTGCGCTGCCCTGCCCCGTCCTTCTGCTGAGGGATGCTCCGAGACAAAACGAAACGCAGGAGAGAAGAGGTGTGCGGGGAGAAAAAGCAAGGGCTGAGCGTGTCTGTTGAAGGGATGTTGACCTGAAGGGATGCTTCACGGCACGTTTTGCCTGTTAGGAGCAAACACCAGGTGGAGGTGGCGGTGGGTGGACAGCGGAGCTGAGCACGGACACGCGGCTGTGTCCTCATCCCTGTCAGCGAGCGGGGATGGAAGTGGAAACCGAAGAGGGGATGAAGTGGAAACTGAAGCGGGGATGGAAGTGGAAAACCTCGCAGCCCGACGCCTCCCGCCCCAAGGGCGCCTCAGGGCTGAGGCGCGCGCGGGAGCCGCGCCGCGCCGCGCCGTGCGCGCCCCCTGGGGGCCGGCGTCGGGGGCGCGCAGCGGCGGCGCGGTCACGTGCCCGTGACAGCAGCGGCGCCGTGCCCGGCCGGCAGCAGTCGCGGCAGCGGCACCGCAGCGCCAGGCGCCGCCAGCCCAGCCCAGCCCAGCCCAGCCCGGGGAAGGAGCGGGGCCGGGCGGCTGCGGCCAGCCGGGAGGGAGCCGGCAGCGGCGGAGAAGCCGATGTGAGGAGCGATCGCGGGCGGGCAGCGGCGGCGGCGGCGGCAGCAGCGGCCATGGCGGGGCCCCGCTGAAGGAAGCAGCGAGGGAGGAGGAGGAGGAGGAGGAGGAGGAGGAGAGGGCAGGAGGAGGAGGAGGAGGAGAGGAGAAATCGCCGCATTCCCTCCCGCCCTCCCTCCGCGCCCCGTCCCCGTGCGCGCCCCCCGCATGCCCCGCTGAGGCGGCGCGCAGGGACCTCGGCACCCGGCGCGGCCCCGCCGCCCTCCCTCCTCCCTCCCTCTCCCCTCCCTCCCTCCCTCCCTCCCCTCCCCTCTCCCCTCCTCTCCTCTCCCCTCCGCGCCTCGAACAAAGGGGGAGAAGCAGCGGGGAGGAGGAGGAGGAGGAGGAGGAGGAGGAGGAGGAGGAGGGCAGAGCCCCCCGCGCCAGCATGGCGGACCGCAGCCTGGACAGCGTGTCGCTGCCCCTGGAGGTGCGGGCCCGCCTGGCCGAGCTGGAGCTGGAGCTCTCGGAAGGTAAAAAAAGATAAATAAATGCATTATCTATAGAGAATAAATTTAAAAAATGGGGAGGGGGGGGAACGCGGGAGGTGTGTGTGTGTGGGGGGGGGGGGGGGCGGCGGAGCGGGCACGGCCCTCGCGTGCGCGCGCGCGGGCGGTGGCGGTGACAGTTGGCGGGGCGCGCGCACCCCCTCCCCTCAGCGCCCCGCGCCCCCACACAGCCCCCACACAGCCCCCATCGCCCCCTCCCCAGCCCCTCGGTGCCACCCCAAAACCCCCCCAAACCCCCTTCCCCGACCCCCCTCCTCCTTTCCAGCCTCCCCTCTCCGTGTCCCCTTGGCGTTCCCTCGGCTCCTGAGGGGACAGGCGGGTGCGCGCCTTTGTGCTCGCCCCCGGAGGCTCTGGCGGACGTTTTTTTTTTTTAATTCTTATTACTATTTTTTTATTTATCTCTCTATATATTTGTTCTACCTGTGGTGGATTCCGCCCCCTCTCCCTTGGAGAGGGGGTTTCTGGCGGCGGGGCTCGCCGCTCTCCAGCCTCGCATGTTTTATTACGGAAGATGGAAAAATCCTTGGGGCTGGCTCGCAGGGGTCCCCGTCCTGCCAAGAAAACGCAGTTTTTGCAGAAATCTGCCACATAACGTTGGGGCGAAAAGGCTGCTTTTGGCTTGTATCGAGGGGCTTGCCCTCAAGTGCACGCCTCGGGATCGGCGTAGCACTTGCAACAAAACACGCCGTGATAAGGTCACCTCAAAAATGCTACCTAAAGGAAAGGTGTTTTTTTTTTGTTGTTAATCGCGTTTATATATATATATATATTTCCTGTTTAACTGAAAGCTTGCGGTGGTGATTTGCTTGGCTTGGTTGATTTTGATGCCCTGTCGGTGGGGAAGGCTCTCATACAGCCCGCACATCGCTGCTGCTGCTGTGCTGGGAGGGCGAGCGGGAGCCCGAGCCCGCCCTCTGTGCCTCAGCCTGCCGCCAGCCAGCTCCCCATCTCCAGCTGTGGCAGCTCCGGCAGAGAAATGGGGTGCACGGAGCGATTACTGCCCATCGGGATCCCTCACTGATGGGGATCGAGCGGCCAGAGTGCCGTCAGTGTAGGGTTGTGGTGCCTCAGATGTAAGCTGTTCCTTGCAGAGGCAGGGAGTATCTGTATCTGCTGATGCCGGAGTTGGCTCTTTCCTCAAGTGCAAACGTGCTGTGAGCTTTTTCTTTTAATAAAAAAAAAGACAAATGTTAGTGTTCGTTCACCGCCGACAGGCTGCAGCGCTTGACAGAATGGCCGAGCGTGCCCCAGATCAGTTATTGGAAGTGTTCGATACACCGAGCTGCCTTCCCGGCTCTCCCTAACGGTTTGTAAGGGCTCCAAGCCAGAAAGTGAAATGCGCTCAAGCCAGTTTCAGGCAGGGAGGAGCTGATGTTGACATTGTATTTTCCTTTTAACGCTTTGAGGGGGAAGAGGAGAAGGAGCTACTGATTAGCCTGGGGCTCTCCTTTTTCTGCCTTCCCCTCCCCGAGGGTACCCGAAATAAGAAAAGTTCAACGCGGTGTTCCCTTCCTGCGAGGTACTGCCCATCCACCGGCCCTTCTCTGTGCTGGGGAGGGAGCAGGGAGCACTGTCGATACCACGGTGTGCTCCTGCTTTGTGCTTTTTGGTGTTTATCACACCACTGTCTGCACACCGGCAAGACGCTAATTAAAGCAGATGTCAGTAAAAGCTTTCAGACGACCAAAATCAAACTGACTTAGATCTTCAGTAAGAAATACGCTAATTCAGCGTGCCGGAGTTGTAATGCAGTTTTATGGTACAGTTCCTGTTGCCGCAAGCACAATCCAAGAAGACTGGGAGGAAGCAGGACGTGGTTTGCAATTGGACATCTCTATCTGCACTGCTGTGCCTCCCCTGGAGCTAGAGCTGGAATGAATGTATCCCACTGACAGTATCTTTCCTTTGGTGCCACTGACGTTACACCCAGCAGACAGCATGGCTCGTGTTTTCTGACTGTGGCAGCCTAAATCAAGATTGGTTGGAGCTGGGAGGAGGGAGGAGAAGGGGCCAGCATCCTGCTTTCGGTGTCTTTCCCCCAAGCCACTCTTGGTGTGCTCTTAGTCAAGTAAATTGCAGTGCTCCGTGCCTGGGAGAACTCAACCTGCCGCTGCTTAAAGCTTCTCACTTCAGGCACGCGTGTTGCACATTCTGGCCTCTTCCCAAAACTAATGACTGCGTAGGGCAGATCAGTAACTCATCAGGTTTTGTTTCAGGGGAAGGCTGGTCACAGTGTGGCCACGCTAACTCAGAGTTTGGTGGTTTTCGAGTCAATTTCGTGCATTTTCAGGCCCCGAGTGTGCACCCCTTACATGTATGCTGAACTTGACCATCATGTGCCAGCCCGCTGGCTTCAGTGGTGTGTGATCACTGTGGTGGGCTCCAGCCTGTGCAGAAAGGTTTGCAGGACTGAGGTTTGAACGTGTGTCCTGCTCACCATGGGTTAGGGTGTCGTAACTGCAGAAAGCAGTAGCTGGGCAGCTGCACCCTTACACGTGTGGTCGGGTCTCATTGATAATGTTGGGAGTGAAGGGACTGCCTTGAATTTCGTCCCCTTTCCTAAAGCAGACGTAGTTTCCCCTCTCATAACCAAATTCTGGTCTCCGTGTTCAGCTGCGTGCTGGGCAGGGGCTCACTCGCAGTGGCGATTCTACAGCAGGTACCCGGGCAGTGGCTGCCGGGAAGGTAGCACATGCTTTTTAGACGACAGGGCAAAGTGCCTTTTTTTTGCACACATTTAGGCAGTTCTGTGCTGTTCGCTGGTTTCGAGGGAAGAGGAGTTTGTCTGAAAAGTGTTTACTTTGTGTTCTGCTAAGATTGTTTCTGGCACTTGTAACCCACTGGTTATTGTGGGCAAGCCGCACGCCTTTTACCTCTCTTTTGTTGTGGTCCGAATGCGCTTTTTTGTTTCAAACATAGCTATTTGAAAGGTACTATGGATGCAAATTAGGGTAACCATTTTAGATTTTGTTAGTTTCATTAGTATGATTTAGAGGCTGAAGATCAGTCAGAGTCAGAAATGTTTACCAGTGTCCTCCGAGCGTGTGTGCCTGTAGCCTGCCCCACGAGAGAGAGGGAGCCTCGCACTTTGATGAGTGCTGAAAGTGGCTTTCATGTTCACGCGTTGGCATTTAATTTTATGTTCAGCTGAAGGCAGCAGTAGCACACTTTTTGATGGTGTTTTCACTTCATTTTGAGAGGGGAAGACGCTTCCGTGTTTCTCAGAACTGAGAGGTACAGCACTGTAAGTCTGCTAAGAGTATTAGAAGTGAGTTGTGGAATCTTTTTTATCCAGCCAGATACTCTGAAGGCATTTGTTTTGCTGTGCTTGAGTGAACGTGGCTGAGGCTGGCCTGTTACCTACGTGTTCTGTGACGCTGCAGTGGGTTCCAGGGAGTGTCCTGATGCCTGCAGTGCTCCAAACTGTGGCCTTTGGAGGCTGATGCAATCAACGTGTCACTCGGCAGTGGCTGTTCTTGAGGGCCGCCTAGAACTTTACGAGGCTTTAGTTTTCTAGCTATGTATAAAATTGTATTGGATGGAAATAGATGAATCATCTCATTTTTTTTTAGACTAACTTGGGAGCTGTTAACTGAAGAACTCATTTAATAAAACCAGGAGTCTTGAAATATGTTGTCTTCCTGTTTAAAATGTAATTTTACAACCCCTCCATTCTTAAAAACACTTAAGAATTAGAAAGTCCCTAAAATATTTTTCTCCTTTTCCCCTCTAGTTAAGGTTATACAGGGTTATATTGCCCTGCCAATTACTTTCTGAACCAAAATTAATCGGGAAAAGATGCTCTATATTTCCTCCAGTATTTTATCCAAGTGTCAGATAGCAGAGCTGAAACACTTAGAAGAACCACAGACGCCACATGGAAAATGTGAAAAACATCCTGTTCAGAAACTGTTCTACTCATATTCCATACTATATGTCCAGTCCTCTTTCATTTTAAACAGATGAGGCATAGCAGGTTTTGGTAAGCTTCAGCCTTTCTCCAAAGACTGCTTTCAGAAAGCGTCAGCGGATCTTCAAGGAATGGCTGCTCCTTCCCAAAGGCACTGGCCATGAGCTCAGGTGATTAATTTGGTCTTAAACTTTGGTTACCTCCGCTGGCTTGGTGATAGGCACTCATCTTCCTTGGGTTGATTGGGTTGTTGTCTGGTCAGTGTATTATTTTATAGGTGCAAGGCGTGACACCATCAATGCACAGTACCTCCTGACAGAGGCAGCGAAGCCCTTGTCCAGGAGAGCGATGCTGTCAGCAAAAGAAACGCCGCTCTCGGGAGGGAGATGTGGTTGGCAGCACCTTGCGGGGCCACCGGACCCCGCCAAGCTGCCTGCCTGGATGTAGTCACTGGCATGGGGCCAGAGGGCTGCAGTTAGCTCCCGCAGTTATTATTCCTGCCTGACATTTGCCAGCTGACTCTTCACCCGCGGAGAGGTTTCAGAGTGTGAAAATTTCAATAACTACCACACCTCTGTGATTTGGGATGTGGAGTCATCCTTTTAATTCACTCCTTGAGAGAGAGTGCCCTGCTTAGCAAGTGGGTATAACCTGCACAATGACAGAGTGGTGATACTTCCTGAGTTTGGGTGAGAAGTGAACCAAGAAATTCAATACTCACTTTTGCTTCTGGTTGTTTTCTCTTTTTTTTTTTTTTTTTGTCGTTAGGGCGCAGTTGGTTCATGTTTTCAGTTCTTTTCCTGGCAGGGAGGACGAACGTACTCAAAACACATCAAGCTGAAATTTTCACATTACATACAAGATCTGAGGTTTTAAGCAAATATGTCAAATGCCATGAGAATTATGATAAAATCAAGAGTGCTGGCAACATGAGTTTTTCTTCCTCTGCAAGATGAACCTCCTCTCATCGGCTGCTTTGTTTCTTGGATGGTGTGCCTGCAGGAGAGGGAGAGTTGCTTGGTAGTTTTAAAAACAGGTTACATTCACTCAAGAGTTAATATCCATTTGCATTGGAAGGCGCTGGAATTTGAAGTCTTTTCTTTTTTTGGATGTGTGTCTACCTACTTCATCTCACTGTGATATTTGGACTTCAGGGCATTTAATGGGCGTAGCTGTGTCAAAAGGACTTGCTGTCACTCATGCAGCCGAGGTATGTTGTAAGCCTTGTAAAGCAGACTATGCAAATCGCCGGGATGTTCCCAGAAGAGCTGTCCCGGAGGCATGCTGTAAATACACCTTTATTGCAGGCTGACGTCGAGCAGCACTGATGCCCAGGGGTTACACTTCATAGATCACTCCGATGATCTTTACTGTGCTACCCAACAGACAGACCTGAGCAACTTCTCCCAAGGATGTGTGAAAACTGCCGGTGGGGTGTCAGATTTATAGGCAGAACGGGCAGAAAGTGGTGTGTTTGTAACAGGGCCACGCGTTGTGAGGAGCTGCCCCTTGCAGCTGTGGGGAATGTCTCTGCCTGTGCTGCACGGCGCAGGGAGCACAAGCCTCTGCTTCTCCCATGGTGGTGGGTAGGCGGGCTGTTCTCTGAAGGTACTGACCTGCCTGGTTTACTCTTTTGTAAGGTGAAAACTCTCATTTTGAGTCAAATGGACTTGATCCCAGCAAACCAAATCCTCTTTCCTACTGCAGAAATCCAGATATAGCACGCCTCTTCCCTTTGTGCTTCGCTTTTCGCAGGGCAAACTATTTCCCTGCTATGCGAAAGGCCGGTATAACAAACTAATCCTTGATGGAGGATTTGGCCCCGGAGCGGAGAGCAGCAGGAAGGTCAGTGTTTCTCCCAGGGGCCATCAATGGACTGCTTTTGGTTTTCATGGCTCGGGATGGATGTTTGCGGTGTGATGCAGAGAATCCTAAATGTGCCGTAGCTCTTCTGTACTTAAAAATGCATTGCCTGCGTTTTAATTTTTTAAGAGGCTATTTGTATGGAGCGTCAAGCAGGACATATACTTTTTCAAAAATAACTGCTTTAATTCCCTGGCAACTGTCAGACCAGATGACTCACCGCAGCGCAAGATTCAGCACAGCACAGAACAGCTTTGACACAAACTCTTAAGCCATTTAAAATTAGGCATGCAGATTTCCCTGCCTTCCCAGTGGGTGAGCATCAGTGGTACCTTAGCCCTGGTGATCCCATTCTGCCTTTCCTTGTTCCCCGCCTCCTTTCTGCTCGTTCTTCCTGGGAGCCCAGGTGCAGGCAGCGCTCACCCAGCCGAGGTTTGGCAAAACAAGTGCAGAGCACAATGGTGACACGAAGGTGCCTGTCTGCTGGACATCCAACCTGCCATGCTTCCAGCTGTGTTCAGTGCTGCCACCTGGAAAATTGTTAAAGTGATTTGTAGCAGAAGGTAACATTGAAAAGTATATGATGTATCAGCTCAGCCCTCTCCTTTAAAGAATATCCCATGCGAAATGGTTGGGTGAATGAGACAAAGAGTTCTTACAAAGTATCCTGACAAGGTGGATAGGAAGGAAGTGTGTCCTGGGACTTACAGAAGTATGAAAGTGTTTTTTGCTTCCCAGAGACTGAGCTGGAGCAGTGATGGGCCAGCTTTCAGGGCGTTTGGAGCAGCGCTTGCTGTCACCCACACAGGTGGGTCTATAGAATGGTGGCAGTTGAGGGGGAGAAGGGGCTCGTCAAATATTGCCTGCTTATTATGGCGACAGAAGGGAGTATTGGGACCTGTGTATGGTCTTACTGCTGTCTGGATCCAGAAATCATACCTCTGCATTAACCATGGCATCTGATAGTTCTTCATTTACATCTTGGCTTGATTCGTGTGTAAGATTAAAATACCAAAACCCAAAAAGATCTGGGAAGTCTGGTCTGGCAGGAGCTGCTCAGAAGCCAGGAAAATGTTGCTTAAACCCTGTGACATCCAGTGAAGTGTCAGCATGGGTCACGGAGCCCGGGGTTTCACCGGGGGGCTGCTGGCTGAAGGCCTGCCTAGACCAGGAAAGGTGCCGGGGCATCAGCAGGCTGATGGCAGGGCTATCGCGGCTCCTCCCGTTTAATGGAGAAAGAGACCAAGCTGGTCCTCTGCATCCTGGTATCTCATATGTAACAGTTCAGAAATTTTACAGAAACAGCTTCCTTCCGAAATCCATTTAGTCTGTAACTACAGTCTTACACAGCTACATGCCTCCAAGATCATAGGAATGAATTAAACTTAGCTTATTTATTTATTTATTCATTTTGAGGGGAGGGAATACCCTTGGTTGTATTAAGTCATATTTTTCATTGTTAATTGCAAGGAGAATGAGCAAAACCTAGCATTTTCCATGCCACACCTCCCTTATCCTTGTCGAAAGAAATGTTTTTCAAACGCAAAACCCAACAAAATGATGGCATTGCCGTGGCATGAACAGTTCAACTGTGGTAAAGACTCAAACTGGAAATTGCACTTCAGATACTGGACTTCTTTGACAGATGCCTGGGAATGAACAAACAGCAGTTAAATGATGAAAGAGCAAAATGTAGAAATGACCCAATCCTATCCTTAATGGCAACAGCAAACCCCTGTGCTGAGTTCTCAGGAAGAGGCTGGTTTCATTTGCCATCTTTGTTTAGTCTAGGAAAAACGAAACATTGTTTTGAGGATGGCATCCTTTTTTCCTAAGTGTTGTGAAACGAGGGGTTAGTTTTTTTGGAAAAAAATGAAAAAATTCTGTTGGACTGCAGAGTGATTTTTGCTTCTAAGAGGGCGAATTAACAGATTGGCAATACTTCTAATTGGCTCTGCATCTAATCAGCATCGTGTTGCAACGGGGAGAGTTGGTTTGGTGTGTGGAGCAACAGCAATGGGGCTAGCGGGAATGACATTTCCTGTTTTTTGTTTTTTATTATTATTATATAATGAATAAAATGACTTGCAATCTGTGTTTATGAATATTATGCTGCTCATGCAACTGACACATTCCAGCCCCGAGGCTTTATCTGTGTCTCTTACAAGCTCTGACTTTGGCGAGACGAGCATCCGTACTGCAGACTTGGAGAGTTTGACAAAACAGTTCAGATGAGGTCTTTAAGAGTGACCCAGAGTAGGGACATGGACTCAGGGGATTAAAGCAATCCTAATCGACCTTGGTAGCCAGGAGAAAGTTGGAGAGTTTATTTGGGTTATTTGACAAATCTTGTGTTGGGGAAGGAGGAGTATTTTCTGATAGGGGAAAGTTATTTATGTTAGCCATTAAAAACATGAGAAGTTCCAGCTCCTGGAAAAGGAAATTAGACAAATTCAGATTGGAGATAAGACCAAAAATATTACTAAGGCTAGATAAACACTGACACACTTACAAATAAAAGAGGACTCAATGGCTTTCTGAAAAAAGTGAACCCACTGGTCGACGTGATGGAAGGCTCCTTTCTAAGAAATACCGAGTGTAAGAAGGGTGTGTACGTGAGCCACTGAATGCACTCTTGAGCAGAAATACACAGTGCCATAAGTACTTCCGTGATGGCGTTTTATAAAAGTTTTAGTCCAGTATCAGGAGCTGTATTGGCCTGGTAACTTGAAGAAACACATCAATACTGGAGACTTCCAGGTTTTGTGGGTTTTCAGCGGTGAAGACTTTGACATTTACTTGCAGTAGTAATTTCTTGAAAATCAATAGTGACCACTGCAAGGCCGTACGTACAGTACAGTCTGAGAGGAGATCACGTACAGTCCTTGGTGATGCCTGCTGCAGTACTGACTGCTCCTGGGTTTTACCAGCAGCTCAGGTGACTTCTCTGTAAGCGTGAAGTGGCAGAACAATCACATTTAAAAAGCTCCCTGAATATTTATCATAGGCGGCTTAATTGTTGGCTTTTATGTAAAGGTACTGGACTTCTTAATAATTTAGATGAAGAATAAGAAAACGATCAATTCCTCGGAAGATCCTATTCCCTGATACTTCAGGGAGGTGAGGTATGCACTCAACAATGAAATGAGTTGGAACAAGACAAGTAGTGTTTTCCTGGTTTGGTTATACCTCTTATTCAAGCTTTCATACAGTAAGTATATATCTAGGGATCCTTTTTTAGTAGAGGGATCTGTGTATACTGTTTCCTTCCGATTTAGTATTTTTTATTAATTTTTTATTATTTGTAATGCTATATGTGATCCTAATGCACCCTAAGTCCATGTTTTTTCAGTGTATTAAGTTACGGCTAAGTAGAAGAAGACCTTTCCTGCTGTGAAGGCAAAACCAATTTTCATGGAAAGGCTTTGCCGAAATGGCTGATTCTTGGCTCTGATGTCTTTGATTTTTCCTAACTGGTTTGTCTCGGTAATTCAGACCTGTTCTCTTGTGTCATGGCAGTCAGTGAAGGCTTTAGGAGCGCTGGAAGTGTATCTGCCTTCGTGGCGCACTGTGCTGTCTGTGAAACATGTTTGTTCGTCCAGAGTTTCGCGAGGCTGGTATCTGTGACCCGCATATGCAACCACTTCTGGAGCACAGTGAAAAAGTAAGGCAGTCCCTTGCCTCTAAGCAGTGCAGAAGCCTGCACATTGAGGGAATCTGCTCCTTCGTCTGCAGGAGGAGAAAGGAGACACTTCCTACTAGTCCAGGTGCTCTCTTCTCGAGCACGAGGATGCCTTAGCCAGTGTTGGCTGCTGGTGGTACTTCTGAGGAAGGCTGGTGCTCCTGGCAAGCCTGACGGCTTCTCTTCAGCCTTGAAGGTCAGGCTGCTGGCTGCTGCTTGATCCACGGAGGTGCTGTGGAGCCAGGCGAGGTGATCGGGTCACCTTGCAGCAAGTAAGTGAAGAAGCTGTGTGGGGCATGCCTGGAGCCAGAAATAGGCGCAGTGATATTACGTTTGTCATGGGCTGCTGGGCCGTTTGGAGACATTTAGTAACTTCGGTAATTTGGTCCATAAGAGTTTTCCTTCCATAACACACTTTTAGACCACCAGTGCAGGAAGACTGGGCTTCAGTGCCAGTTTCTCTGTCCTCCTGGGGTCAGAGTCTAGGGGTCTAGGGGTAGAGGGGTCTAGGCTGCTTCGTGCACTGGCTCTTTGTATTACTCAAGCAATGTTGTCCCAGACCACAGTCCCTCTGAAGCTTAAAGAACTTCAAACCAAAGTCCTCTTGTTGGTTGACGTTGTTTATTATTCCTAAGTGATGATCTGACTTTGCCAGAGCCACAGATTTTTTTTTTTTTTGATATGAAAGTGTCACCTGCAGTACTAGGTCTGTTACAAATCACTCAGAATGTCAGACTGCATATTGCTGTTGCTTCCAATGTACTTGGTTCTTTATTGTAATCGGTTAACTCCTGTGAATTATAAATGCAGTTTCAGATTTAGTTTCCTTTCTGAGCTATTCTGCCTCAGGATATATTAGAAAGAACTCCAGGCCTCACGTTCCCCTAATTTTTTAGTAGAATAAGTATCTAGGACTAAGTTAGGCTGCAACTAGGAAGAAGGAAGCCAACTCTGCTTTCCAGTTGACTTTTATAACATGAAGATCTTGTTGATCTGAAAGTTACAGTCCTTTCACTTCTGTTATAGGTAACTGAGGTACGTCTTCTGTAACTCAGATGTCCCAAGAAGTCTCTACCCAGACTTCTCGCTAGATATAGGGGGTTTTGCTAGCGGCGGCGTTGTGAAAAGGAATGGTTTGAAAAAGGTAACTGCTGCTAAGGTGGTAACTGTCGGTTATTTAACATCCTAAGATGTTCTATATGCTTCATCATAAAAAAATTGCTCAGATGGGTACGGTAGGGTTAAGAGAGAGAGAAAGAAGCATCTCAGTAACCCTACCCTTCTGAAATACCATAGCATCTGTTTTTCCCCAGCCTCCTTTTGAAAATATTGTGGGACTGTTGTCATGGGCTGGGTCAGCGCCGCATCGCTTTCTGCATTCCGCTCCCCAGCCCAGTGTGGCTGGTAGCGCAGTTGTGCTTCCAGACCTGGGCTCACACGGGTTTGTGGTGCAAATACAAAGAAATTACAGTAGGAATTACAAGCAAGGGCATCACTGAAGTTTTCCCAAAACATAAGTATGGCAGGAGTCTTGCTGTAAAAGCAGAAGCTTTATTTACAGGGCCTTAAATAAGGAGGGAGTTTAAGAGACCTGCCAAAAGAAATTCTTGTATTTATTTTTTCCCTCAGACTGAAGTCCAGTTTACCTAAAAATAAATGGCAAAAGTTATGTTGGCATCAGGAGTGCCCTACTGGGTGTAGTTCCACTGAAAGTTATGCCTGCGAATAGTCACAAACAGTCTGTGATATTTAAGGGGCTGTGGCTGGGCGCACGAACCTCACCTCAAAGATGCCAGTTCTTTGCTCTGTGTCCAGCCCTCCTTGGTACTAGGAGAACGCTTTGCATTTCACACGGAGCCTTTACGTGCGTGCAACAACAGGCCAAAGCGTGCTGCCAGTGAGAAAATGCAGCCCCGCTCATGACTGGAGAAGCAGAGCTTAAAGAAGTTGTTACTAATTTACTGGAAGTGACGTGATCACAAACGCTCCGTAGCACTTCTGGCACTCCGTGAGAGGTAACACATGCTCCCTGTTACCTCTTCCGATGCGACAGAGAAAGAGAAAGCCAGCCTGTGAGAGAGGAACTCCTGCTCTGTTTTTTTCCTTCCCCTCACCTCCCTGCTCTCTTTCTTTCCCCTTGTTTCACTGTTATCTCTGACCTTTGGGGCCTCTCTCCAGAGGAATCCTGCCCTAGTATGGCAGACAATGGTAAGTCACCATCCACCCATCATGTTTCAGTCCATGAGCAAAATTCCTCTGTTGTCTTTCCAGCACTCCCCCCAAACAGCACAGCAGGCTTACATGCAATATCACATTGGAGATAATTCATGTTACACCATTTTGCAGTAACTTTCTTTCCTTGTTTTTCCTCTGTAAAAGAGTGCTTGTGAGATATGTCAGACCAAACCTCAAATCTTTATTCGTACATTGATTTAAAACAACTTCCTGACTTGCAGTAACAAACCTGTTAACTACCTGAAACACCCAGACTGTATAGACACTGCCTGAGGAATGTGGATTGTGCCAGTCATGTTGATGTTTGCTTTTTTTTTTGTCATCGCTGTTTACCTCTACTTTATCCGATTTACTTAAAGCCAAATTAGTGTGTTCTCCCTGCAGTCTGAGGCATTTATAGAGAAAGCTGCATCTTCAGTTTCTCAAAATCTGATCTGGCATTATGCCATTTAGTTTCCATCTAAAAATGTGTTTTTGTTGATAATACCTCCACGCTGTGGTTTTCTTTTTCTTTTTATTCACGTGAAACCCTCGCTAAACAAAAATACAGCTTCTGTAGCTTGAAATTACAAAGGAACTGCTTGCAAGGAGCCCGCAACGCTTTCTCCATGATGAAAGCCATTTCAATTGTTCAGGCATACAGCATGGACTAGAAACTGTGTCTTCAAATCAGCCTTGCATATTGATGAGCACACCTGTTAGGGAAGCAGTGGCAAGTGCTGAGATTCGTCTTGTCCCGTGCCACTGCTAGCGGGGTGAAGAAAAATGAGATCATTTGTCAGTGGAAGTCTCTTAAATCCGGCGTGCAGCCTTATCTCTGCAGTAGCCCAACACCAGCAGAAGATGCTGCCTGTGCAGCGGGTCACCATTCCAGCCATGCCTGGATTTAAAAACAAAACCAAAAGAAACAGCAAGAAGAAGAACATTTTGAGTTTTTTTTTTTTTTTCCCTGTGTTTTTTTTTTTTTTATAATTTTAAAAGTTGGATCAATTCAGCAGTTTGCTACGTAGTGCGGCGTGGTAAGTATGTTCTGCTGAGAACAGGGATGTGAGCAGCATGGATGGAGGGAAGGATGGACACATCGGGATACGTACAGAAACATCTTAATCCAGCTTTGCTGCCGAGTAAAATGTTTCATGTATCCACACCATCTGAATCGAAGGAAAAACCTTTTTACTGGGAGGGTAACGGAGCACTGGCACGAGTAGGAGCACAGAGAGGCTGTGGGGTCTCCTCCCTGGAGAGCTTCGAAAGCTGCCTGGATGTGGTCCTGGACACCCTGCTCTGGGTGGCCCTGCTGGACCAGAGGTGCTGCCAGCCTCAGCCACTCTGAGACACCTCAAAAATGTCCACCTTTCACTGATACAAAGAGAATTTTGCACATCCTTGTGTATTTCTCCTGGATTTCACAGTGTATGTGTTCCTTGCAATGACACGCTGAGCCTTTTCTATGGTGTGTTTAGGCCTGCTGCTGGTGGCTTCTCACCTGAGAGCTTTCGTAGCACCAAGTTTGTTAAATTTCAGTTTTAATTATGTCACCCACATAATGGGGATGGTCAGTGAAAGCATGCAGTGTGGCAGTGTGGGAGGTGAAGCACGATGCATTAAGCAGAGATTGGATTTTGAAATCGTTTCACTTCACATAACTTCACTGATTTTTGTATGCAAAGCTTGATGATGGGGGTGAATTTACATCTTAGGGAAACGACTGGGATTCAGGCGGGGGTGAGGTTGCTTCTGGGAATTTTAATACCACCGTCATGACCATCACTCAGGTGTATGACTGTTCCTGAAATGATTCCCAGTTTCTACCTGTCTGAAAGAAGGATGGATCTCTTTTTATCTCTGAAGAAATAGTTGCACTGTCTCTGCTTCTTTCTGGAGCAGGGACATGAAGAGAACTCCGTGGCTTTGAAAATCAGTGTGTTTGATTCCTCATTAGCACTAATTCTAGAAATGAAAATATCCTGAGTGTTGATGAGTTCTTGTATTAGTTTCACTGGGACCTGTGCTAAGAGTTGCGTGCAGCTGTGACCAAGCACTGAAATACTGTGAGTCTTTTCCAAGTCAGTAACACAGAAGGGACCCTCCAGGCGAAGCTAGAAGGTGATCTGCAGTTACTCTGCCACTGCAGACCCCGCAGTAAGGTCTCTGTATGAAAAGTGCTGGGTGGCTGTGGGCTTTGGGAATGGTAGGCATCACGCTATTAATTCTTCCCCAGCCACCAGGCTTTCTCTTTCTATTAAAAGGGAAGTACAAAGAGAGCTGGGTTACCTTTCTGGGCTATGAATACAGCTTTTAAATAGAAAGAACTTCCACATCCACATCGTCTCCTGCCTGCTCCGCGAGCAGCTGCCCATAGCTTTAGCAAGAGGAAGTTATGTGGGGCACGGTCCCGATTCAGCAAGGCATTTGAAGCATGTGGTGAGGCTCACCGATCCTGCTGGCACGGCTGGGGTCAGCAGCTCGTCCCTGTGCAGGAAAGCAAATCTTTGTCATTTTCATTGCTTGCTTAAAGAGAGTAATGGGGGGATCGACAGCCTTTTTTGTCTTTTTCTTCTTTTTTTTTTTTTCACTATGGTGTGAAAAATTAGGGATCTTAACAGCATTATCAATCATTTCATTATTTATTTATTTTTAATTACGCTCCACTCCACTACATATTTAGCCTTGCCAGGTCATCAGATGAGGAACAACGGGACTGGTGCTATCTGCTTTTCATGCTGTATGTTTTCTCTGTGCTTCACTGAATGTGGTAGATTTAAAAGATTTCAGGTGATGACATTGAAGTTTTCTCTTCTCTTCTCTTCTCTTCTCTTCTCTTCTCTTCTCTTCTCTTCTCTTCTCTTCTCTTCTCTTCTCTTCTCTTCTCTTCTCTTCTCTTCTCTTCTCTTCTCTTCTCTTCTCTTCTCTTCTCTTCTCAAAAAAGAAAAGGGAACAAGAGGCTAACTGATAGTTACCTCTTTCTTCATCCTTTGACATTATATGGAAAAGGCTTAATTTCTGTAAGTTCAAGGAATTTGATAGTGTATTACTGTAATTAACACATGAAATAAAAGATTCTGTTCAGGATCACAGGAATTGATTATGATTTGGTTTGCATTTTTATTTTCCTTTCCCTTTTACCGCCCATTGTGTTGTTTTCTTCATCATACCTGTGACCTACCCAACTTGGTCTGAAGCATCGCTGTTTTCCTACTGGTTTGGTTTGCTTCATTACTCTGTATGAAAATGTAGCAGCTCCAAGGAGCTGCTCCTGTAATATCCCTCTTGTAACATCCCTCACTTACTCAGAATTTGCCCTGAATAGCAAAAGAAACTTTGGGGTTGTTTGTGCAGTGAAAGGAGTGGCACCATCTTCTTGTCTGTACCCACCACTAAGGTGTGAAGAGGGTGAGACTCTGTGTGATGGAGTAACTAAAACTGAAGCATAAAACCAGAAGTGGACAGGGGCTGTGTATGCCATACAGCCACTAGCTCAATTAAATGGGATCCATTAGAAACATCTCTTGAGGCAATGGTTTACTTTTTTTATTTTATTATTGGTTTACTTTTTTTATTTTATTATTATTTTTTTAATTTGTAAGGAAGTTGCTTTTTAAATTGCAAAACCAGGTGGAATACCGACATCCTTATTTCTACAGGCAGCGTGTAAGTCTGTGCAGGTAGGCTTACAGATGCAAAGCAATATGCATGCAGACAGGACGGGGAAGGAAGAAACTCACGTGCTGCCTCCTTGGTGAAGAAACCTTCCCACTTAAGGGCATGTTATCTGCAGGAGCAGCTCCCGGAGGCACGCGCAAGTTGCCCACATCCTGAGTCATGGATTTTTCCCCCGCTTCATGGATCAGATGTGGGAGCCCCTTCCCCACCATGCCTCCAATTCCTGGAATAACTGCCGAGGTCAGGAAGGACACAGGACAGCTCACTGTCACTAGGAGGCCTTTGAAACAAGGGCAGAATTGGTGGGGTTATGTGATGCTCGGTCTCAACTCTCTGGCACAAGAAGATAATTTTAAGCCTATTCTGTTTATTTCTTCTCAGTGGTGTTTTGGCTTTTGTACTGGCTCACACCCTTTCTAATGAATCACCAAGGCTTTTGTTGTGAAACTGACTTCACAAATATCTTTATTCCAGCTAGTTTTGGGGGGTGTACGTTCCCGCTCAGTCACATGAAGCAAATTTCATGCTGTTGCTGAGTTTACCACAATGTCTTTTGGCTCAGAACGATTTACTGTAATAACCCTTGGTATATCAAAATACACACTGAATAAAGTCAAACCCCGTTGTATACATCTTGAGGCTTATTTTAACACGTTGTGCCTTTCCAGCTGCAGTATCTGGTGATCTCTGCAGGGGCATCTTGTTACAGAACGCTCTGGCTCTCACTGAACCGAATTTAAAACTGGAGCAAATTCAGACCCGTATAATTGGTGGGGGAAATAATGAGAGAGGGAAGATCAGTTTGGCAGACGGGGACATAATATTCAGAAAGTCTTTGGATGCAAGTAAAAGCTTTGAAATTCAAAGCTGGCTGAAAGACTTCTGCACAGCGTTGGACAATGCTGAACCATCGGGGAGGCGAACGCTGCTTCTGAGCAGGAGCCCTCCCTCTGGCTCGGGGCGGCTGGGCACGCACACGCTTGCACTTCCCAAGCCTCATGGCAGGGACAGAAGCAACGTTTGCTTTTTAGGGCCTTAGCACAGGCAAAATCTGTAGCCAGGCTGCAGTGGCTTCACCACGTGAAGCAGTGGCTGCATGGACAGCAGCTCCATTTACCAGCACCTGGGGCCATTGCTCCTGCAGCATCTCCGGGACAAGATGTGCCCTTCAAGTCATGCCTCCACCAACATGTGCGTATATTACTGAGATCTTTCAGGAAATCATAGGTCAATCGCTGTTCTGTTTGAGGTTTTTGTTTAGGTTAGAAAAAAATGCTGATTTCTGCTGATCACGCAGAGGTATGAAAGGCTCTCCCAGTTCCAGGCCGTGTAACCTGGGGGTGACCTGCAGTGCCTGCTGGACGCCCAGCCATCCTTTCCTGTGCTGGGAAGAGCTGGGCTTTGTTCCCAGCCCGGTGTTCTCTCGCCATGATTCATCCGCAGGTCACAGAAGAGGCTCTGCTGTTTAGGAAACCAAGCTGTGCGTGGCTTCTTACAAATGTATTGCTTTTGGACACAAATTTATGGAGTATTGACAGAGCTGAGGTTAACGTAACCTGGTGTACTGGAGTTGGACTCCATTATATGGTAGGAAATGCAGCCGCTGCTGTGGGAGCTCCGTGCTAGCACTCAGAGCTTCTCCTCACCTCCTGCTACAAGGCTGTGGGCACTGCGTTGTGCACGGGCCTGTGAAAATCTGATGGGGCTGGAAACTGCAGAATGACACTCACAGAGAAGGTCAGAGTGCTGTTGTGACGGTGGGCAACCGTAGTTTATATTATTTGCCTGTAGAAGTGTGTAGGTACAAACATAGCTGCATGGAAAATGGTTTTATGATGGGTTTAAGTGGTATTGGGGTCAGTTAGAACTGAAACATGCAGCTGGAAGTGAGCACAGACCCACTTGTGTGGTTAAGGACTCTGCTGAACAGGGTTGGGTTACAGAACCAGAAGGGATGTCAAAAAGAAAGGGCACCCAAAAAATCGCAGAAGAGGTAAGCTGGGGGCATAAAGGATTCGGTGTGGAGAAGACCAAAACCATGGGAGGCACCTCAGCCGTTTCGGGAGGCTGTGCCGTATCCAGCAGTTTTAGTGCCTCTAGTGCTGAAGGGGACACAAAACCTGCTTCTGCAGCTTTAAGCCCCATGATCTCTCCAGTACTGACGTGGTGCTGAGTTCTCCAGCCTCAAGGACTTTCACATCTGGAATAATTTTATTCATTTTTTTTTTTAAATCATCTAAACAATATTTGATTATAACACTGTAATGCTGTACACTGCAAGAGAAGTCCTAGAGAGGAACAAACCTGATGGTCTTTAAAATACTTCCTTTTATTGGACTAAATGTTCCTGCTCTGTAAGCTGGATCCACAGCATTCTGGGGGTAGCTGAAACTTTTAAAAAATGTTCAGTCAAGAGGCAAGAACTGCAGTCTTGAAGCACGTAATTCTTCTGACTCCCTCCTGCCCTTTTTTAAATCTGGCACAGACAGCAAAGGAAAAACAGTAATAACCACCAGTGGACAACAGGAAAAACACCGAGTTGGAACATTTGAGTAAGGAGGCAGCAAGCATCTGTTCTCAGCACCAGAGGCTCGAGCAGCCGGGAATCCCTTGGGGCATCACCCCCAGCTGCCTGCACGCTCCCTGTGCCTGTCAGCACAGCCGGGGCGCCCACAGATGTGTTCTGCTGCCCCACCGCGTGAATGGCATTAATTAATGCGCTGATTAATATCCCGGCCTGAGATTTGAAGGACCCAGTGGCATGCGCTGACTTCTGCCGCCTCTGCCATGGGGACAGCGGCTTCTGTGGCTGCACTCAGAGGGGAGCGGTGGCAGCTGAACCCCAGCGTGAATGAAAGCATGTCCACAAATAGCTTTACCAAAACTGTGGTGGCTGAATTGGGAATATTTGGCGTGATGTTCAGGGATGCTCATTTGACTCTCCTCTTCTGTACGGCAGGGATTTGAAAGTCCATCTCCAGTTTAACATCATTGTAGGGGTCATTTTTCATGCTGGGTGTTATATTAGAAGAAAAGCGTGGTTGATTGTACAGATTTAATCATGGTAGTTTAAGATATGCTTTTCATGGCTCGGGAACATTTCGAGTTCTCATGGCTTTTAGTTGTGGTTCTGTTAATAAAAAACAAACAGCAAAAAAGAAAAAACACAAAAATCAAACCACCATCTGAGTTTGGAGCGTATGGAGAGGATGAAGAGCAGTCCAGACAGACCTGGCTGCAGGCAGCTGATACGGGTGGCATCTCACAGAGTGCCTTGTTGTCTGTTTTTTGATGAATTGTCCACCAGCTAGAAACGACCAGTATCCAGAAACCAGGTAACAGTTTGCCCATACAGCAGCTGATTCCTATTCCAGAGCTCAAGTTTGCGTGAGGTACATCGGTGATACCTGCCTGACTGAGTAATTCCTGAGCCCTCTTCCTCCCCAATTTCTGACCTATCTCCTGTGTGGGCTGTGTCTGTATTTCGTACAAGACAAAAGCAGCTCCCGAAGCTCTGAGCCCTCATCGATCAGGCTGGCACCGTGCCCGAGTGGCACAGCCAGGCTCCCACACGTGGCCCCAGACCCCTGTGCAGCACCTGGCCATCGCCAAACCGCCTGCTGTGAGCAGCCTGCGGGACGTGCTGTCCCCCAAACTGTGTCTGGGCATTGTCTGGGGCAGCACCGGCCGCCGTGGGCCAAAACGGTGTCAGGGAGAGCACCAAGAGCTGAACAATTGTGGGGCAGGGTTTGACCCCGTGCCCCGGCCCAGTTGTGTTCCCCAGCACAGACAGCTTGGGTGTCTCAGCTGTGAATGAAAACGTTTGTTTCAGAGAAGACAACAAAGGCCCTCAAACCGAAGCTTTCCCAATGAAAAGAAAGTCAGTTGGAGAACACGGGCAAGCCCGGGTGCTGTCCCACGGGGGGGCTTTGCCATTCTTCTTCCCTGACGGGTGTATAAATAGAGCACAAATGTCCCAGGGGTTCTCCTTGACAAAGGGATAGGGCAGTGATAAATTGACCACTGCCTTCAGATGGGGGGGTTCAGGTGCTGGCGTTGACACCTTCTGGTGCACGGAGGGAACCTCACTGCTGCCGTGTCTCTGCCGAGTGCTGCCTGCTGCCACTTCAGAGCTGGGAGCCTGCGGAGCTGGCAGCTTGGTGTGGGGATGGCCGCGGCGTCCTGCTGGGAAGAGGCCGGCGTGAGAAGCAGGAGGAAGAAAGCAGAACTGACAGCAAAACAGTTTCCAGATCAGAAGTGTTTGCTTTTAAGCAGAGGTGCTAATAAAACCTTGTTCTAAGTTTTGACAATATTTATTTTGGTCAAATATTCTTTTTTTTTTTTTCCTCTCTTCTTTCATTTCCTTTTCTTTCTTTTTTTTTCCCCACCAGCTGATGTCATCACTGGATCCACCATGCAGTTTCTGAACTGTTGCTTTAGATTGCATCATGATGGTAAAACATCGCAGTTTTAAGCCAGAACCTCTTAGGGCAGTAAGCAAATGACCCTTTATAACCAAATATTGTCAGTTTTAAGCAGTGTAAGCTGTCAAACCAAAAGCAAGCTATTTGTGACCTCAGTGGGTACTCTCTTGTGGAAACTACAATTTGATGTTTGTGTGTAGTATGGGTACTTCAAAAAGCTTGGGAATTTTGGGGAGAAGTGTGGGGTATGGAAAATATTGATTAAAAAATGCTGCCTCCTCTTTCTGATTTGTCTTTCCCGTTTTTCTCCCTTGTCATGTCTCTGAAAATACATAAAATAAGTCCCTTTAATCCAGGTCCTTGCCCGTTCTTACTGTATTTTTCAATTTCATTAGGATTTAGAATTTGTTATTAAAGCACGAAGATAGCTTGCAGTAAAAATTGAGCCAGCCGGACCCTCGGGGGTAGTTCAAAATTGTCATGTTGGAAAAAAAAATCACAAAAAGCTTAAGGCAATTCAACTGTTGCGATACTATTTGCAGAAAACAGAGCAAACTGGGGATTATTAGAGTACAAATTATGAGACAATACACAACTGAATACATGCTTGGAGTCAAAGAAAAATAGCAATTGTGACTACAGGTCCTTGGGCCTAATTTCCAACTCAAATCCGTGCCGTGCGTATGAAGTAAGGGCCGCTCTGTTGCATTCAGTCCTGCGTTTCTTTACACCCAGCTGATTGTTGTGCTCATTTCAGAGCGCCAAGAGACGTTCTGCCACAGTATCTGCACGGTTTGAGGTTTCAAGGTCTCCTGTTATAAGGCTTTTAGGGGAACGAGCAGTGCACAAAGATGGGCTTTGATTTAGGAAGTTACTAAAATCACGATTCTGGGATGTAATGCACTCACCCTGGGCTATCCAATACCTCACTGGTAGAGATGCACAAGCACTCATAGACACATGGGTCTTTCTACTATGGCTTCTTTCTTGGGGGATGAGTCTTCTGTTCAGGTATCTCACGTGGATATCACACTGCTTGTATACTTGTCTCTAAAAGGGTGAAAGTGTGCTGGGGGAAGGCATTGAGAAAGAGACGTGACTAATAGTTCACGTTTGCCGTCAGGAAGGGGTGAGGTCTCACTCACAACTGTTTTAAATGAAATAATTGTGACCAGAGTTATTAGTAAAGAACACAACTGCCGTCATAGAAAGATGCAGTCATTGTAGCTTTGAGAAATTATTTAGAACAGTTTTTTTCAGCTAAGGTTTGGTAATATTAATATTGGTGGGCATTATTTCTCCTGCCTCATAGCACTGATGTATTCTTAGTTTGTGCCCCGTTAGAAACTACAAGAAGTGAGGTGACTGCCACTTTGCTTCAGTATGACTGGATCCCAGCTACTGTAGCAAAGTAAGTTTGTAATTTCCGAAACTACCCAGGGGCCAGCATTTTGATTTTTGGTCTGTCTTCAGTAGGACCAAAATGGAAGTGGCAAGTGCTGATGTAGAAGATAGGCTTGGAGTTTTCCTGAGAGAGAATTAGTTTTACCACGTGCTGTTTCTCCTGCCTCTTAGACAACAGGATTCAATAAAATGAGCTTCCATTCACCCACAGCAAAGTCATTATTTGAGCATGCTTAAAAGTTGTGTTTTGTTCACCCAAGGGCAGTGCAGTTGCAGTGCTGGGGTTTTTTGGGGAGAGCATGGAAAACAGCACAGAATTGTTCAGTGTTGTCTGCCACGTGTATGTGCTGGGATTGATAGATCTCTGCTTGTCTTCAAAAAAAAAAAAAAAGGAAAAAAGGCAGTGGAAAAATGTGTCTGCTTTCCATTCTTATCCTGGAATTACATGACTTTGCTGTATTAATCTCGTTCCAGTTGCTCACGTTGAACCTCTGCATAGACAAATATATTTTTGTCTCTCTTTCACCTCCTAAATGGGTGCCCCTCACTGCACCAGCGTGCCTACTGCAGTGTAGTTCTGCGAGCTGCAGTGTCAGGGTTTTATTACTGATCTGTGGTTTCAGATATTCTAGATATTTTTCCTTTTATGAATTGTTACAGTATGCTTTGTAAAATGATAAATAAAGTCAATAACAAGCTGCATCCTGCCAAAAATTCATGCGTGCTTTGTGTTTGGTTGAGTGACAAGCAGAGCATCCCCTAAGCATATCTTTGATTTTTCTTTTCGTGTCCCCAACCCCAGCTGGCTGTGGTTGCCTCTCAGGCATTTTGCTGGTATCGGGCATGATATGTGCATAACCTCGTGCCACATCTATGTGCATGAACTGGCAAAAATTTACCCTAGGTATACAAAGATGCTGCAAATGCCTTTGGCCCAGTGGCACCTTTAGCAGCAGAGTGTGCCCTGGTAGTTGCTTCGTGTTTCTCAGTAACTCCTAGCAACATCCATGGTTGCTTCTCTAGCTGAAATAAAAATTGTAGGCTGGCTGTGATGCTGGAACAGCAAGTTAGTTAACTGGCTGAAAGTACCTACACCCAGGATGGCCGGAGGACATGATCCCAAACCTCATTGTTACATTGCTGAAGTCTTGCAGAGGAATGCTCCTGCTACGTGTGGATTTTCAGTGGGCAGTTTCTTTGTGAATGAGCAGTGCACTGTGCTGCAGGAAGCAGTGCCACAGAGCATCGGGCCGGAAATATGGAAGGAAAAAATTATCAACATTCCTGTTTTCCAGGCTTCTTGTGGGCAACAGTATTTTCCATTGAGTTAGCTACGAAAAGAGCTGCTGTGACAGTTTGCTATCAGCTCCTTCCTGTTTTGGTACATCTTCAAAATCTTACAGTGCTAAATATGCCTTCTGCTTTCGGCTTTATTATTTTCCTTTCCCATATAAATCTATCTTGTCGCATTCTGAGGCTGCTTAGGGCATATCCACAAGGTAAATTTAGCCGTGTCCAAACTCCACTGACAGCCCCAAGATGAAATGTCTGTGTCCTGACTGGTGGTGGGGTGATGCAGAAAGCATCAAAGGCACTCCTGCAGTCTTTGGAGCTGCATCCTGCCCACCCAGAGCACTGATCGGGGAATTTCCGCACCTGTTGCATCTGCTAGCTGATGCTTCAGCAGCTTTTAAAGGAACAATCCTCAAAGATTTGGGATAAGCTGGCATTCATTTGATTTTCCTTTAAATTAGTCGAAGTTAATGACTCAGGAAAGGCCTGAATCTGCATGTTTTTTCTCCTTTTCATTTAAAGAAAATCCTGTTAGAATTTTACCAACCCACACATCCATTTCATCGGTTTCATCTCAAAAAGCAACCCCAAAACTGGATGTGTTTGGGGCATTTTGGACACAGTGCAGGCTCCACAAGCAGGGCAAGTCAGGTCCCTGATGGTTCGGGAGTCACCTGGCTGCAGCCAGCCAGAAGAATGGCACCTGAACACCAGCAGAAGTTTGCTCAAAGAACAAGGGTGTACTGACATTAACTCCGGACCATTTCTCATGGGTTTTATTTGAGGTGAAATTTGCATTTAATTAACAGGAAAGCCTGCCACTTTAAAAGCACACCTTGGCCATGCACAGAGGGAAGCTCCCTACAGAGAAGCTGGAACACCTGCACTCATTTCCCATCTTAATCAGAGTACTGAAAGTGTCTTCAGAAATGCTTGACTGGGAGAACAATGGTTGTGATTAAATATTTATGTTGGATGATACAAAAATACTTCTGTTAAGTTACTGTTTCTGCATCCTTTCTCCCAAAAGACAAAGGTTTCATTTATATTTGATGGGTAGGTGAAGCTGCTTAACCTAGGAGAGAAATACCAAGAAATACTGAGGAGCTGTTACTGGAAAATCTGGCTCCGACTGTGTTGCTCAGAGAACAATTCAAGTAAATTCTCATTTTTCCTAGGCTCTTAATGACTTTTTGTTTGTTTGTTTTTGTTTTGTTTTGTTTTGTTTTTGAGTATGTGTTTTAACTGGCTTCACAGATGCTTTGTATGACAATGCTACAAATGATTTCATCCCATCCTCAAAACAAAACCAGGCAGTTTTCTGCAAAAGGTGTCGGGGGAGCTGTGTTTGATGTTGTTGCTAGCAGCAGTGAGATGTTCTTGATCTCGCGTGGTGCCTTCTAGAAGTAGAAGTTGTGTGCATCCAAAATAACCGCTGCAGTTACTTCTATCTAGAGCTGCACAAATCCCTTCATAGCGCAGAAGTAAACTGGCCTACATTGCTGGGAAGTTGCTTACAGTGTGAAACGCTGTGTTTGTGCCACCCAGCCTAAAGTTTTGTGGTTATAATCAGCTTTATACGTCTTAGTGATTTTATGCACCTTCTGTGACTCAGCTGGCTTACAATGTTTTGTAAAAATCAGCTTGACCTTCAGATATTTTACCTGGTTCACATTTGTGGGTTGTGCTCAAAGAATAGAGAAGTATGGGGGAATTCGAATTGTATTGTTAAATTAAGTAATATTTATGCTCTTGAGAGAACCCTTGCTTTTGGTGAACACATGGCTCAGATGCTAGTGGAAAGAACAGATGAAAACACACTGCCACCCTTTCAGACAAGATTTTCAGACTGAATTTCTCCCTGCCTGAAACTTCTGATTGAACCCAGCCAAAGCCAAGACCAAGCTCCATCCATTCTGATGGAGCCAGGGTTTGATCCCAGCCATTTGCTGGGTTATAACAGAGAGGAATTGATGTGAACCTTGCTACTTTTATGTTTTTTGCACTGAAGTTTCCCACTAGCAGGCTGGAAGGCATGCAGGGTGCTGTGCGCACCGTGATGGATGCAGCAGAAGTGTGGTGCAAATGCAACAGCTTTCTCTGGTGCTCCAATATGGATATTGCTAAACCTCAAGTTCATCTAGAAAAGCGAACGTTCATTTAACAAAATACCAAAAATTTTTGTAGGACACGGAGAACAAATTGTTACTTGTGTCACTACCCATTTTTTTTACCAACTTAAAAAGAAAGAAGCCTAAATCACAAAAGCAAATCAACGCGAGAATGTCACTAAGTGGATTATTATTCAAGAGATATTTTTCTTCGCCGCCTTATCACACGGCCAGAATGATAATGTGTTCGTGTTGGAAGACGCATACATTAACACCAGTGGTATGTCTCCCTCTGCTCACTTGTGCTATATTTGTGCTCCAGGCTCCTGCCGGCAGCGGAGACTTAGGGAAGTAGGACTGCCAGATTTCGGAGAGCTCTGAAGGAGTTACAGTAAACATCTGCTACCATGCTTGAAGACCAAGGCTTGCAAATCTGTTTTTCCTTTTTTTGCTTTATTTAAAATTGCTAGATCTATAAAAATCTGGCAGCGCCTGGCTTCTGGGTGCTGATTGCCCCTCCCAGAAGCTGCTGATGCTGTTGTGCTCCTGTGGCCTTGCCTGTAAGAAAGGAGCAGCAGGACTTGCCCCGGCTCGTGGCTCTAGGTGGGCAGATGGAGTGATGCCAGCACAAGGGTACTGAAAGGAACAACAACAGCACTTGAAATATAAAATAAAAGCGGTTGAGCAGTGATACAATTAATGGTGTTACGTGATTTGAAGGTCTTGCTAAGATGATTTTGGAAGGTGCTGGATACATACTTAGAGAGAAACAAAAAAAAGGCAAAGCAGAGCTCCGCAGTAGGAGCTCCAGCTGTTACTTGCTGTTGTGACACACTTTTTGGCCAGGTCTTTGTGATCTTCTTGCTTGTTAATAACACATAGCTCTTCTTTCTTGTGTTGCCTAACTGTGTATGTTAATACTGTTTTGTTTGTTTGTTTGTTTGTTTGTTTTGTTTGTTTTGTTTTTGTTTTTTAGCAGTAATCTTTGAAATGCTGTGGATATAACGTGCATTTGTGCCACGTAAATACGGACGGGCAGTTAAGAGTGCGGAGTCTTTAGTAGAGAGGAAGGAAGCATTAATTAAAAGGTAGCACTGTAATTACGATGACATAAACATATCTGCTACGCTGTCCGTGCAAGCAAGAGCACCGTTTGGAATAGGGATGCAGCCTGACAGGATTTCCTGCCTGTAACTGTACAGGCAAACTGAGGTGCTGCATGGCATGAGCTATTTCGCATGCCGTGTGCCATACTCAATACCATAAAATGAGTCGTGTTGAGATAACAGGAACAGGGACTTCATAAAAGAGCAAACTTGCCAAATGGGTTGCACTTGAGGTTTGATCCATGGGCGGAATGGGAATGGGAAGCGAAAACTATTTCATTGTGCAAGGCAGGGGCTGACACCGAAGCTGCCACAGGAAGCTCAGAAAACGTTTATGGGGCAGTTTATAGTTTGCACTGCTTTTAAAGACAGCAGGGGAGAAAAGAGTTAATGCCTTGAACAGCTATTTACAGCCTTTTTTATATGTTAGCTTCCCACATGCAGGAAAGAAAGCTTGAAACAAAGCGAAGCTGTTCAAGAAGCACAGGCTGGGCTTGGCTGCCCCTCACAGCCCCGGCACCGCTACCCGGTGAAGATGTGTTTCGTGTTTGCTATCAGGCTCGATGCTGAGGGATTCATCCTCCCAGCTGCATCTATGTCCGTGAAGCTTCTTGGCTTCCACGTCCCGCTAGTCCAAGACCTGCCCTGACTACTGGCGCTGTGCCGGGGAGCTGGCTGAGAGCACGGGCAAACTGCTCCCTGTCTGCCAGCAATCCCGGCAGCACCCGTGCAGCTGGAGGGGTTGCTCCCCTTTCAGCTTGAAGATAATTCTGTTGAGAAAGTTGATTCTTGTTCACAACTATTTTGTATCGACGCAGCTATTTTTCTTTGAAGAAACCTCCCTCTGCCCACGTTTCTGTGTTAACCAGCTGAAGGAACGCCCTTGTAGCTCTGGATGCTGCATTAGCACTGATGCTGTTTGAGAGCAGATAGTCAGGCTGGCAGTCATCTTAAAAAGGTGATATTATCTGAGGATTATTCTGAAGGAAAATCTCTCAAACTTCAACAGAATATCTCCATTCTAGGGTAGACTTCAGTAGTCTTGTGGTGCGCTTCAACTCCAGAGCTCATCTGTTTCCCTTTTGAATGTTTCCCAAAATAACCTTAATTAGAAGAGATCCTGAAAATGCCATCATTGCATATCCTTTAAATCATATAAACACGTACTGATATATTGAAGAAAGTTGGTGAATGTTCAGACCAATTCTAAGATGAGGTCAGGAGTAATGAAGAACTTACCACAAAGTCCTTTTCAGCCCTACTTCTTGCACTCCTAATACGTTTAATTCTGCAAGTTGCACGTCCATGCCAGTGAGACCTTATCCTGTTTCCAAAGTCACACTCAAATCTGTTGATTCTTCTGCTCTACTCCTTTGAAATAATATCTTGTCCCCTCTGAAAGATCAGTTTGTTTTTCTAAAGATAGACGCTCTACACAAGGACAATTTTCCCCATTATTGTGGCTAGGTAAAAAGCCTGTTTTGAAATGCATGGAAATAGTGCACATTCACATGAAGGACCCAGTTAGATACAGAATTTTTAACGTAGGTCAACTTCTTTTTTCTTAATCATAGCCTAAATTGTTAGAAGAAGACCTCAGGTTATACTGGAGTGACATCTGTGGGGCTTCATCAGATGGCATCAGGTGAAGGAATAGGAGTCTTCTGGACATTATAAACTGCCAACCAAATTCTAACAGGCACAATCACCTCTATTATTATTATTATTATTATTATTATTATTATTATTATTATTATTATTATTATTATTATTATTATTATTATTATTATTATAACAAGAGGAAAATACAATAGTGGTGACACTACGGGAAAAATGCTATGACAATGTCATCACACGTTCTTAGTGAAGAAACCTGCTCACTTTTGTTCTCAAAGAGTATTCCAAATATACCACCCGTACTGCGAAATGGCAGCATGACGTTCTGGAGCCTGTGCCCGGGGGGTCTGAAGTTATACAGATTGATTTTATGGTTTGTTTTCACAACAGGCGAGCATCCTGAAAATCCTGCATGCTGCACGTGTGGCTTCACAGTGAGATGGGCTCTTAGGAAGTGGCAGCGTGCCTTCTTTGTATGCCGTTGGTGTAGCCAGCTAACAGTGCCTTACTGTTTTGCAGCCCACGATATTGTAATTTCAAGTCTGCAGAGTGAATATAATCTTTTGAAAGACTGGAAGTTTTTTGATCCCTAAATGGATTTTTTTTTTTCAGAAGCAAAAAACCCACATAGGTTGTGCCTGAAATGCATTGCTGAAAAATTACCTATCTTGAAAACTTTTTCTTTGGATTAGGTGTTTGGGATACCACCTTAGCTCACTGCTCACCAGAGACATCAGAAGAGCCCCCTGCGTGGCAACTAAATTTTCATTTCCATGAAATTTCCCACTTCTCCTTCAGTGTGTCCTTGGTGCCTCAGAAACGCATCGGATGTGGGAAGAGAGAAGCACCTGATACAAAACGATAAATCTCTCACCATTTAGGAATCTCGTTCTGCAAGACCCTAGCGGAGAAAATCTGCCCAAATTGTATCCCCACTGCCCCATCATTGTTACTGAGTGGTGTAGATTAAAAGATTTAAATCTAAGACTGTATTTGGTTAGCACATTTCAAATTTAAACTCAGGTAAGCTACCAAAGGAAAAAAAAAAAAAGAATCTAAATCCAACAAAGGGAAAAGATTAAGCTTTGGGGAAAATGAAGCATTTCTGTGTGTTACAGCACATAGAGAAAAATGTCATACTGTTCAGTAAATCCAGTGAGTTTGGTTTCAGTGGTGTCTTACTCTAGGAACACATTTTCCTGTATTGTTGTTTTCCATTCTGCCTTCTCTTTGCTGCAGAAGTGCGGAGTGCAGCCTATCTGCATAGGTCTCTGGGCAGTACGTTTGTTGGAGCAGTAGATCATTTCAGTGAAGAAATGGGAGCTTAGGATGGTGCCTTCCCCTTCACATCCCCGTTCAGAGACTATCAGCCTCCCCTCTGGGACGGGCCTTGCAGGGGTCAGCCCCAGTTCCAGGGGAGGTTGTCAGTGTGTGTCAGGAAGAGGTGCACTGTAGTGGCCATAAGGATTTCGCACATCTTTGAAGCGCCTTGGAGGAGGCCAGCTTTGACACCAGGCTCTCTCAGTTTTCTGTTTTCTTAGTCTTAAGCTGTAAATGCTGGTAGGAGACGTGTTGGGGCGTGAAAGTGTTTGGGCAGCTGTGTGACTGGGGTGAGGTCTGGCATCTGCCCCAGTCTGTGCCCAAACCAACACGTGTGGCAGCATCCCATCAAAGTGTCATCTCTGATGTTACTGCAGACTTTCTTCGCTCTTGTCCTAAAAAATAGTGTTGTAGTGCCGTACAGGCAGCAGTGCTTTATTTACTGGAGAGTGGTTTATAAAACAAAATCTGCTGAATTTATTTGGCTTGTAAAATACTTTATAATGCATTCTGAGATTGCTGTATGGATGGTGCTATGCAGCAAATGTTTGCTGACGGTTTGATTAACCTGTACTACCAGATTTCTAATTCCTCTATTTTCTGTAAACACACAATAACACACCAGTTAGTTTCAGTTCTGAGTAACATCATTAAATCCATACATCTCAAAATCACGTAGTCACATAGAATGGCTTAGTAAGTTGGGAATTTTCCGCTGTTAGTTTTTTAATAGGAATTTTTTTAAAAAGGACCAGAGTCTTGTAATCTATCAGCAGCTTATATATGCAGAGAAAGAAATGGTGACTGGGATATATGCTGAATGAATAACACCGGAGCGTGCTGAGAATTTGCTGGGCTGCCCTGCACTTGCCACTGCTGGATCAGCTGGGTCGGTGCTTGGCAAGGCTCTGCTGAGCTGGTCAGTGCTGTGGGGTGGGCAGCAGGGGCAGCTGAGCTGCTGGTGAGGTGGGGACACGCTGATGGCAACAGGAACCAGAGGGGAAGGGAAATGGATGAGTGGAAGGCACGTGAGCAGCGAGGTTAGTGTCTGGCAAAGGCAAACGGGATCACGCGCTCTGGCTGTGACACGTGGTCAGTCGGTGGGTGGCTTGTGGAATACCTCGCTCCATCTCCCATCGCATTACGGCCGGGCACTGCTCTGTGCTCTCCGTGTGTTGGAAGTACCAGAAGGCAGGCGTCCACGGTGCGTGCTGAGTATCTGCAGGAACTGCACAGCCTGTGCATGTTACATTTGGGAGGCTTTGTTTTACTCTCATGACTGAGAAAGAAAACTGAGCTCACAAGGAGCACAGAAGCTGGATGCTGGTTGCTGGGTTTGTCCTCCCATACAGTACATGAGCACGGATCAGATCTGTAAATCCAAGCATACAAAGACATTCAAAGGTAGATTTGGTCTGTTTCTGAACATCATTCCACTTCTCTCTGAGACCTCAGCCTTTTAAAAGGCCGTTCTATTTCATTTCATTTCATTTACAAATGCAATTAGCAACACCATTTGCAGTCTCCAGTTGTACTCTCTTGAATTTCTGTAGGATGTTGTTCTCTGTGAAAGGACCTGAGCTGTAATTTAGCATATGCTTTATTAAATATTCCAGGTTTCTTACCAATCAAAGATGATCAAGTGTCCTCAAGGCCGCCTAGTTAGCTGGTGGAGCACATTTCGCAGTTGTTTTCTAAGATCAGTGCCACGTAGCACGAGAGCCCATTTCTCATTCCCTTGCTGTGCTGTCCTTCGGTTTCTCTGCAGATGCACAGCAGTGGGTGTGGAGGGCTCCGAATCCACGTGCATGCATTTCGTGCTGCCTTCCTGCGTTAATTTAGCACCCCTCGGGGACCAGCTGTAGCCTTGTCTAAAAAGGGGAGCGGGTGGGGATTGCGCTGTAGAAGCGCCTGGATAGGCACAGCAGGTTGCAGCTGTGGAGGGACGTGCTCGGTACCTTGCCTTGAATCTGGGGGGTGTAGATCTGGTTTTTAAATTTCTTCAGTTTCAAGCAGAGTTGGTTTTTAAAAAAGAAAGCAACAAACAGAAACCTAAAGCTACTATTTCAGCAAAATTATAGCAAACACGAACCCTAAAATGAGATAAATTAGAGAGATATGTATGCCAGTCACAGAGGTTATTAGGATTTCACAACTGTCTGTTGAATCGAATGGCTTGCCCAGTTAAATAAAGGTAGCCAGCGAAGTGGCAGATGCTAAGAACTGTGTTTGGCTACTGGTCCTGTTCGAAGTGCCCTGCCGGTGATTTATACATAACATGAAGAAAGGATTTCTGTGCCGCGCTTATCACCAACGTGAGGTGTGTAGGATGTGTCTGCTGTTTGCGGGCTTTCTTCATGGAAACTGTGGCAGAGGGCTCAACAATGGGCTAGGAATTTGCTTATCCTTCGAAGAAAGTGTTTCAGCCCAAACAAGATAAGCCTTCTTTCCCTGGCAGGGCAGGGCAGAGCTCACCATGTTTGCCCCTTTGCTCCTAAAGAAACTTTTCAGTTCCTGTCAGGCTGGGCATGCACTCTGGAGCCCTGTCTTCGCCTGCTGCCCTGACCCTCTCACTGCAGGGGCTGTTAGCATCTTATTTAGTGCTGCTTTTTATTTAGAACCACTCATGGATGTTCGTACCCCCTTCCCCTCCACCTTCTCTGGCGTTATTTCCTGGTGTGTGACTAAAAATCCCAAACGAAGCAGTGCAGCGATCCAAGGAAATGGAGCTGGCTCCTGGTGCAGAAGATTTATTTCCATGGCTGGTGTCAGCAGGTACCTGCAGTTCCTTTCCTCACCTACAGCCTGTGTCCGGGGCTGAGCCATCCCCTGTTCCCATCCCTGTCCCCATCCCTGCCCCACCTGTGGCACACCACAGCTCTGCTCGTCCCCATCATCCCAGCATCACCGCTGTAGGGCCGAGCCTGTTTTCTGGTGAGTGTCCCCTACCGGTGGGACAGGCCTGCCTCTTCCTGCAGCTAAAGCCGGTAATTAAAAGTGGTTTTTCTTTCTGCTTTAAGTAATGGGCTTACTTCACGCCCGTCCTAATCCTCGTGCTGTGGCCTGGGAGAGGGCCTTGTCCTCAGGGCTGGGTGAGGGCGAAGGGTTCGGGTGTCTGTAAATGGGTGGGTAGATGGGATGTGTTTGTGGGACTGATCAGCTGTGACAGCAAATGGCATCTTGGTAAAAATTAAAGGATTTCAGAGACACTGTCTTGTTCCATACCGTTTTGACTGTAAGCTACAGCGGAGCCTTACCAGGACCTTAAAATATCTGATTCACATGTTTAAAAGCAACAGTGCCATAATATGCAAAATAACCCACAGCATTTTAACCTCTCGCTGCGGAATTGGTGTTCTTAAAAGCATGGAAGAGCTTACAGACTGTGTGCTGTACACCAAATAAGGAGATGCCATAAATGCAATTTGGAAGCTGCCACTTCCCAGAAAAACTGATTGGGGTCATGGTGAGGCTTTAAGGGCCGGGTGGTGGCCACCACACAGAAGGAGCAGGGGGCGGTCCTCAGGAAGCCCTACAAAGAGCCAACGAGACTGTAAGTTTGTGCTTTTGTTAAATAAACAGATTTCAGAATTCCCCTGCATCCATTTTCAGTTCTACTATCTATGGTTTATTCCTTCGATTGCTTTTCAGACAGATGTTTTAAATGGTAGCACAGCCATTCGAGCTGTTCTGTCTTAAATCAGGTCTTTTTGGCTGCTCCAGTCAGATTTCCTTTTTTCTTTTTTTCCTATCAGTTTGTGATTTAATTACAGCCTCGTTCCACTTTGAAGGGCTGGTGGCCAGACAGGTGCTTTTTGGCAGGATTCTGTGGAAAAAAATGTTGATTATTTTTTTTTGCTAACACTTAAAGAAAAGATCCAGAAGGATATTTGCATTCATATAACAATTTCCATCCTAATTCCCAGGCTGCGAGCCTATTGCTTTGCTGAATTGCAGCCACCTCGGAGGACTGTAGCAGCCAAGGACAACGAGGCAGGAATCTGTGCTTTTTCCAGAAAGCCCCAAGCTATCTGCTTTGTCCAAGGCAGGCACACGGGGTGTGGATATTTAAGGTCTCATCTGAAAGCTGCAGATGAACAGACTGCCACAAGTTAGAGGTAATTAAAACCACATATTGAGATAATCGCTCGATTCAATTCTTGCTTTATTGCAGTCTGTTTTCTGATGTCAGGGAGGTGTTTTTACGCTGTTAAACTCTCTGTGCGCTCACCAATGCAGGGAAAAGGTGGCTGCATGCAGCTGGCTCGTGCCAGCAGAAGAGCAATGTGTTTGCAAGCACGAATGATTGGCACGCTGTCCTTTGTAGGGTGTGGGCGTGGAGCTGTGTTGGGACAAAAGGGGAACACGTGAAGCTGCTCTCAGGTGCCTTAAGTCCACGGGATGTAAGGATGTCTTCATAGGCAGTATAGGACACACAGGGTTGGAGTTTCATCTCTGAAAAACCTGCCCGTTTCCTTCTAGACATCTCTGAGAGCCTTCCCTGGTGGCTTGCCCATCCTACCCTGCAGATGCCCCGGCCCCAAGCCCCTCGTGCTGGGGAAGGGTCCCTGAGCACTGCCCGCAGCTCCACTGCTCCCAAGGCACCCGGTGAGGCTCAGTGGGACCAGCACCATGCATGGCCCCATCCAGCCACTGACTGCCACCAGGATGAGTCCTCAGCAGCCATCTCCTGCACCCCAATTTCTCCAAGCTCCTTCTGTTGCTTCATTCGCTACAGATGGTGCAGTACGAGTGCTGGTCTGTGCTCTGTTTGTGTTTACCTCATGAATGAAGCCCCTTCTGCTTTGTCTGGATTTGTTTAAGGAATGGCTGCTTTTAAGAAAACCGGACCTTGCGTCTGGGAGGGATCAGCAGCAATAAGTGATGCCACCCTTATGGTGAGGTGAGTGACACCAGCATGATTTCAGGCTTCTGAATAAAGAGAGACGTGGTAGCACATGCAATGGATTAATTTTTGCTCGGTAAATTTAATTAATAACTCGCAGGAAGTCAATTTCTGTCTTCAGTCAAACCGAAGAAGGACAGAAGATCAATTTTCTGTCTGCAGCTTGTTTTTGTCCATTTCAGGCCTCCAAGGCTGTTTTTTTCCCCCCTCAGTGCTTGTCGCATTTTGAGGCTGCTTATTCTAAGTGTGTGTTTTAGCCCGGACAGGGCAACAGGTGGAACCGATATTGTTGAATCTTATCTCCACTCATTAGTCTCCAACAGTATTATGCCACAGCGGTCTGTATAAAAGCAATTATCATAACCTGTCTTCCTCAATCAGCGTGCTGTGCCTAATGTTTTGGCCTCCTTCCCTCCGATTCTGTCATGCTCGGGTGCCTCCTGCATCTCTGCCTTGGAAGACTCCATCCCAGAAGAAAACGCTTGAGGGCATTTTGTTTTCTTTTGATTTTTTTCTCCCCCAAATAATGGCTTAATTCTGCTTAACCGGGTTAATTGGTGTTAGCTAGGAAATAAATCTGTGCTGGCAAAGGGGCTGAAATACAAACTGAAGCGACTTGCAATGCGCAGAGATCTTAACCCCCAGATAATGCGATGCAGGGAATTCCTGTAACAGGCCGCCCTAACAAGAAGGGTTTTTTTTTATTATTTTTTTCCAACGCCTGGGCTGTAGAAAAGCTCGGTTTGAGTTTGTTACAGGCTGCCTGGGACAGGTGGCTCTGCCCCTGCCTTCCCGGTGTGCAAATAGGGAATGTGGGCACCTTTCTGGTGCACAGCAGCGTTCACTGCCTCATCACACGCAGTAGCAATGAGCCTTGTCCCTCAGGAGCAGGGGAGGATCTCAGCGTATGAGGACCCTGCACAGGAGATGTGCCAGTTGCTCGCTGAATGCACAGGGATATCTTATCTTTGTTACGTAGCTTAATTTTCCTCCGAACTCTTCACAAATCTTGGCTTTGATGTCTCATTCCACTGTAAGGAGAAATCAATTACTTGAATTACTCTCTCTATGAATCCGTTCCTTATTTTCGGGCTGAACCTGAGTTATTAGTTTACTCTTTAGCATTTCCTACAGAGATAGCTGACGATATTTAATAATGACTTATTATCTGACTGAAAGGAAGCTCTGGGGATTGTATTTTAATGCTTATGAGTGTTACTGCAGGGGAAGCCTTTCTCAAGTCTGTGCTCCATTTCCCACCCTGGAAACTTGGTGCTTTCACAAAACAGCAGAGGATACAACAGGCTTTCTGCTCCTAAGAGACTTCTTCTCACAAACCAGATGAGTGAAACTGGTCCTGTTTTAGTTAATTTTAAGCTTGCCAGAGGAATCCTCTGCCTTGTGTTTAGGGAAAATATTGCGATTCCTGATTGCCTCATCTCTGTGGCCTTCGGATTGTGTGTGGTATTGCCATGGTCCCCTCATGAAACTTAACTCCTTCAGCAAAACTGACACGTTGTGTAAGTTACAGAGACTGCTGCCTTGAAGTTACTGCCCAGCTGCAAGTTTGGTTATGTCTGATGACTGCAAAACCATACCCAGTTTGTTCAAAAACAGTAGCGTTTGGGAATAAAACAAGAGATCAGTCCATAAATAAAGGTTAGATTTTAAACTGAATTTAATTTTTGTTTATGGTAAAAAAAAAACAGGATGCATTCGTAATTCAGAAATGGCAAAAACTGCTTTCTTCTCACACTCCTCCTATTGCTTTTTATGCTGTTTTACATCTTCTTAATTTAGGTAACAGCTTTGCTGCTGGCGCAGTCAAGCAAACAAGTGACTCTGGTGTGTGATTACACGAGGTATAACAGATACTTGAGTTTGAACATAACGAAGATCTGGTAACCTTTGGAGTACATCCTGCAAAATATCATCGTGTCCATTTACAAATTAAGCACTTCATTTAGCTGGCTCAATTACCATAGCATTGTTTCCTCTGCATATCCTTACAGTGCTCTCTCCTGTAGGGGAATGCTGCTGTCTTTGCTGGTTGAAATAACCTTACAAACAAATCAAGAAAACCTTCCCAAAGCCTGTGGCATGACAGCACGTCATTTGTAGATGCCTGAGCCTGCAACTGAGAACAGAACCAGAGCTATCTACCTTCATATGCACCATGGTCGTATGGGGGACAAAGTTGTTTTTAAATTTTACCTTAAGTAGGAATTCAGAAATCCTATATATTGATTACTTGTTTTATGTTACCCACAGATAGTGTTCTTAATTGATTAAACAATATATATATATATATACATATATATATATATATACACACACACACACATATATATATATATAGCAGTGTATCTGAAGTTGCAGCTCCTTTGTAAAGCTGGTTTCTGCAGTCAAGGGGACGCAAAGATGCCTCAGTCCTGCTTGTTCCACATTGTACATCCCTTCTTGAGTTGTCTGCAGCTCTTAGTTCCTCGGGGCGTTTGGTCTGTGCACCTCTTTGAAGGTGTACAACAAATGCTGCAGGTGCTAATCCCACAAACCTTTTGTGCTCTCCGCAGCTTGCACTGCCCTGGTAGTCCTGGAGTTCTGGTCTGTGGCTTGATGATTCCCAATCCACCCTAGTGGATACTGGAGTAAAACCCCATGTAATGAGCCATAAAGACAGGGCTGGGATGCTTGAACAAAGAGGCAGAGAATGGCTTTGCAGAGCGGTTTGCGTCCTTTTATTATCTTTTCCTGTACATTGCATGGTGATGAATTAGCTTACTTTGCAGTTCTAGTTTTCTGCCTCTAAAAATATACTTCAAACATAAGATTGGACCTTGAATTCACTTGCCTTGAAATAAGTTTACAAAGTTTTAGTACTCCGTAGGTATTTTACCTTTTATGCAAAGCAGGAGGAGAAAGCTCGAGCATATGTTCTTTTTCCAGATACATACAGTGCATCAGCATGGTTACAGGACTTCAGTGTCTGTAGCTCAATGGTGCTGTAATTACCGATGTTTTATTTGAAAATGCAATCCCTCCTTTATTTCCCTGTGAGTAAATCTTTAAAGCGAAGAAACACACCAGGTCCTAATGCCACTTGGATAGTACTTGTCAGAATCTGAGTGGTCCTGGTGGCACCCGGCAGCCCCAGCTGTGCTGACGTGGGCTCAGACTCTGGCAATTTGAGTGTCACTGAAGAAAATGGAAATACTCCAAGCCAAATCTGTGCGTGTAGCTAATAATAAGGGTGATACTGCTGCTCTACCACACTGCAGCTCTGAAATAGTCCCCTTCCCTTTCCTCTAAATCAGAGACTGTAATAATGACTCGGGTCTGTAATCTTTCTTTTCCTTAACATCACTAACGAGCTGTTGCATGCACTGTCACATGCCTCTTCTGGTGGTACCAATGCTACCAAAGGCTGGGGGTTCAGTGGCTCTACCCAAATGATTCAGAAATGATCGGGGGGGTTCCTTGCAGCACGAGGTGCAGCAGTTAGGAAGAACTCTAAGTCCATTATTTACTAGCTGGCGTTGAAGCCATTTCCAATTACTTGCAGAGTCCCAGACCTCCTATTACAGACTTTCTAACAGGATAATACAATTCTGTAATCAGTATAAATAAATTTTTCAGGGATTATGCTGAACAAGGCCCTTGGCCCAATGGCGTGTGAAAATTCCTTCAGTTTGTTACCTTAATTAGTCATTAAATACACAACTCTTTTTTTTTCTTTTTATTAATTTTTTTTCCTATGGATAATGTACACTGCTTCTACTTAAAATAACTTAAGAATGACAAAACATCGTGCGTCATAGGGCCTCTGAGCAGATCGAAACAGACAGGCGGAATGAGCTCTTGGATTTCTGTTGCTGTACCTTCCTGAAGCCACCATTTGTTTCTGAAGATGGCATCCTCAGTGAAGGTAAAACATAAGTGGGATTCACGTATTCCATAGGGAGATTACTTTCTAGGAAAAGGCCATGAATAAAGCCTTCATAAACATGGTGTTAATTCCTGTTTGAGCTTTGGACTTCCTTCAGAAGTAGGGCTTGTTTTGTTTCTGGTATTTTTTTCCATTCAGTATAACATTGCTAGTAGAAACTCCACTAATTACGACTTTTCTCAGATGCTGTGATGATGAAGATTTGGTAACTCATTCATTGGTAAAGTATCCGTGCTACCTTCTGAGGTTAGTAGCAGAATGCTCTGACAGAGCTTTCAGGATCATGATTTATTCAGGATCTTGGAGGAATAAGAAAATCCGTGTGGAAATTTTAAATTCAAGCTCTGCCTGTCAGAGTGGGAAGATTTGTGCCCATACTTTGTAGGTGCTCATAGATTTCTATCCGCTGCTCTAAGTGAAGGTAAAATGTCTGAAGCAAGATGTGTACAATATCCAGTGAATTTCTTTGTCAGGTTATTAGGATCTGTATCATGATGTGTGTAACCAATAAACCTTTCCAATCAGTGAAAATCAAAACTCTAACAGCGCCTGCACAGTTCCTGAATTGTCTAATCCAAGTGATTATAATGAGTGGATCCACGGTGATTCGGTTGTTGCTCTGCCTCTTCTGTGGATGCACTAAGCTGGCATCAGTCACTAAATCTGAGAGCATTCTCAAACATTGTAGTATTTCTACCTGCTGCCCTCAGAAATCTGGCTCCACTAGTCCAGAAGTCCTCACATCGTCAGCACTGGGCTGCAGGAAAGATCCCAGACGACCTCTTTAAAGCAAAGAAACTTGGGCAGAAGCACAGTGGGGTCCCCACTGCTGTGCAAGGACTGCTGCAGTTCTGGTACATCCCTCGAGCACTTGGCAGAGGTTTTTGTGTGGGCAGTAGCAGTGGGCCACTCCAACCAGATTGGTAAAGGATTGCAGGCTCCTTGGAGCTTCTCTGAGAGAACACGGTGACGACCTCATGCTTGATTTTGTAAATTACATCTTCCATAAAAAGTGCTTAGGCCATGACGTTTCTCTTCTTGTCTTTTCAGTAGTTTTAGGAGCCATAGCTGGTAGGAAATTTGAAGGCAAAGGAGAGGAACGAGTCTGGCAGACTTGGTTTTTATGAAGTAAACTAGATTTCTGTGGAAAATTGGTTGCATTGTATTTTTTCACTTTTTTATGAACCTGATTAATTATGTTTCACAGTTTAAGTCGCATTTTCCCTGTTCCATCTTTCCTTGCATACAAGGTTATATTTTGGTCTCCTTACACCTACACTTCAGATACATCTTGGCAGGGTGTATGAATTTGAAATGTGAAGCGGGGTTTTCTGAATGGTGTGGCTAGCTGATGACAATGACAAGACGTTGCCTAAGCAGCAAACACACGGGAAGGTTTCTGTCGAAGGGCCTACTGAGCGAAAGGCACCATCCTACACCTCTGCCTGAGTGAGTTCAGTCCACAGCCTGCCTGCTCAGGTGCCGCCTGGGATTACCATGAGGGGAAAGTGTTTGAGTTTTTTGCTTTTCCTCTCCTGTTATTCTCTTTATGTGCCTGATACTGTATTAGGTTTAATTTTACAAACGGCGTGGAAAGACAGGCCTCAAGATTCTCGGGCCGGGCCTCAGCTGGGCCAGGGGCTACTGTGGCGGTCACAGCCCGTCCTCCTCCCTGCTTGGCTTGAGTGGGGCAGGGAGCAGAAATAAAGGCTGTGGGAGGCACAGGGACAGTCCTTAGACCATGGAAATGTCCATGCAGGGGATATATAAAGGCTGAGTCCCGCTTGGTGTCCTCTTCTGGCCGCACTGGTCTGTCACACTGCGTGGAGGGCCCTTCAGAAATCAGGAGAATCTGCAGCCAGATGAAGAGATTGCAGTAGCACAGCCGGGCTGAAATAGAAATACGGGTAGTTTTCTATTCACATGTTGTACCTGTTACCAAGGTGATCCCATTAAACATCATCTTGTTTTATATATGCTCTAGAGTACTGACAGTTTTCCATTCCTAAAAGTTTGATTTCAGATCTTCCCAAGTTTGTGGAAGCCTGGTACATTTCCAGATCAAGTGCATGCGAGGAGAAAAAGACAACGTGTACATTGAGCTACATTTACTTTTTATCTCCTTCCTTACCAGTGTAAGCTCAGTGTTTTCCCCTTTTTGCCTAAATGTGGTATTGATTCGGCTGTCACTGAGTGAGCCTGCTTCTCTTCCCCGCCCCAGAGAGAGGTGAGAGGCTCTGATCTGGTATCTCTAATCTACCCATCTAGGAATGTGTGCCCGCTTGTGCCTCGAGTACGAACAAATAGTCACTTAGGCAGTTCTTTAAAGCTCGTAGCTTCAAGGTATTTCATCTACTAAGATGAAATGTAGCTTTTCATCTACTAAGATGAATGTAGCTTGTGATAAGCTGTGATGAACAGGCTGAGACATAAGCATCTCCAAAACAGAAACTTGATGTATTAAATATTTCATCCAGCGTTTACCACGGAAAAGTTCTTTGCCCAAGCTCAGGTTGAAATGCTTTTAGGCATTTCTAATAGCTCTTCATGTCAGCACTAACATATGCATATGGGCTAAATATAGCATGCAAATTACCTGTTCTGTGCTGCAATCATTTTGCTGGGTATTGTATTCACGGAGCTTCATTTATCAGTTTCTAAGCAATCAAGGGCAGCAAAATAAGAGCTAGGACTTGGAAAAAAAAAAAAAAAGTGGCTTTCACTGCTACTTTTTCAGGCATTTATATTTGCTTGTTATTTTATGTCTGTATCAAATTAGATGCAAACCTACCTTTTTATTTGGATGCCTTTGTATTTCTCATTCTCGTTGGATCCTATTAAAGGGGAATGACTGTTTAACAGCAGAGCAGGTTTGATGCATGACTCAAAAGAAGTGCATGAGCCCGCAGAAGCCAGTTGCTTCTAAGAAATGCAAATCCCGTGTAAAACGGGAAGGAACAGAAATGCGCCGTTGAAGATGAGTTATTTTAAAATTAAAATGTGATTAGAGACAGTGTGAAATTGTGTCAGCTCCGACAGCTGGAGGTGTGTCCTGAAGGGGGGTTGCAGGACTTCCAACACGTGGGCATTCTGCTCGTTTCCTGCATAAGCCGATCTTCCATGACAGGCCACTTGCACAGTTTGGCTTACGGTGGTGCCAGGCATTGAGATTCCAGTTTCTTACTATCGGCAGGTGATGGATGCCCGCAGATTGAGGTGCCGCTGTGCAAAGTGGACTGGTAGTGTTCCTGAGATGTAAGCCTTACAGCAAGGTAGCCATTTCTTGAGTACCAAGCTGCTGTTCTCTGCCCTGTAGTGTCTGAGCCCTGTGCTTTTCAGCAAAGGGGAAGGAAGCTCGCTGGAAGCAGCATGGCTGGACTAGCCCCATTTGGAGTATTTAGGACAAAATGCCTGCATGGCAAGGTAAACAAAAGTGAGCTCCTGAATAAATAAAGACAAATACCTATTTATGTCGAGAGTTTCAGTGACATGCCTAGTTTGCTTGCCTTTTTTTTTGTTCAGAGAGAGATGAAAAATACTGCAGGCTGGAATAAGCCAACTGCTCTATTCATAATGGTGGCAGGCAGCCGTAAGTCTGAGTCCACGTAGTGAATCATTTTTTGGAGCGAGTTTCTGATAAAAACATACATTTCTCTCTTATGTTCAATGCCCTTGGAGTAACCTCTGTGGCTGAAGGATGAAGGTAGTTTATACTCTTCTGTTTTGTTTTTTTTTTTTTTCTGCTGTGAACAAAGTAGGTTCTTAATTATGCTAGCGGTTCTTTACTGTAATCATAAAGGTCTCAGCACAATTGTCAAAATAAACACACACCTGTTTGTAAGATGTAAACAAGGTTCAGTTCTTAGTCTGCAACAAAGACATCGTCATAAAGATTCAAAAAGAGATTTTGTGTGTTATTCCATTTGGTTTAATTATCCAAGCCTTATAATTAATCCTTTTATTTGGTTAGAATAAATCACTTAAGTGGGGATATTTTTGTAGTGATCAAAAATGTATTTGCTATATATATGAATTAAATATCAAAGGTATGAAATGTCTTTTAAAGAAAAAAGGCATAATTTGTTTTTCTTCCTCCTGTTCACTTTTCCTTTGACTTAAATCATTCTTTCAGCTGCAAGCTGAAAATGTTTGCACTTAAAAGTGACAAAACTAAAACCAGTTAAAAATGTATGCCTTCATAAGCCTGACTCCCATTTCCATTTTATTAAATTAAGCATTTAAGCAGTGGCTTTTTTAATAAATGGATAAAGTGCTGTGAAAAAGATAATGCTTTAGTTGCATATAAAGATTCACACTTCATTCCTAACATTAAGCATTGTATTTTTGATTTTTTTTTTTGTGATGAATAGATCTGTTTATGCAAAGTAAGCAAAGCTTAATTTGATGATTGCATTTCTCCAAGGACTGCTTGTTCCCTCTGGAGAGGCTTTGTCTTGTAGACAAAACTTTTGTCATCACCTGTGCTTGGTTCTCATAAGCTTGGTTTTCTCCTGTGCTTTGCATAATGTGTCCATGGGTGCACCACTGAAAAAATTGGCTGGGCGCTGATTCCTGCGCTCTGACGGAAGAGGATAAAAGACCGTAGGGCAAGACATGGGTCAGAGTTGGCTGGAGAGCCCCTGACACACTTTTACTCAGCCTCAGTTACAAAATGGGTTAAAACCCAGTGTAAAACAGGCAGAAAATCACTTGTATGGTCACCGAATTGCTGGAAGAGCATGGTGGAATCTGGTGTAGAAATCTCTTGAAACACTTTCTGTGTAGTCACTGCTGGTTGCTCTTTCTAAACCAATCCTACGACCGCAATACAATCTGAATGTGTGGGCAAGGCTCGAATTAGAATCACAGAATGGCTGAGGTTGGAAAAGAGCTTTAAGATTATCAAGTCCAACCATTAGGTTCAGGACTAAGTTTTTGCCTTTTTCACTGCATGGTTTAGGTGTTCTGGGCTCTACTTCATTAATCACAGGCTTATGGAAGTGAAAATTAATCATTTTTTTTCTATAAGGGTGTTAATTTGTGCTGCCTTACCAGTCCTCTGCGTGCTACATCACCCCTCCATATTAATTTCCTTCTCAGAAGGATCCGGACACGTCACCATTTTAGACTTCCAAATAGCTCTTCATCAACTTCTTTAATAAACTTACATTGTTTTTGGTGTAATGTCGTGGTACTGATCGCTGAAAAGATGAGGTAGGTCTTTATGTTTTCAGGAACTTCCAGGAATTATTTGTACAAGGTAAGATTTAAACTGTAGCTCCATTTATCATCTAAAATGGCCAAAAATTCATTCAGAGTTAAGGCTGCAACATCACTGACTGTATTTTATGAGATTTTCTCATCAGTGGCTGCGTCAGGGACTTCCTGGGTCAGCAGTGATCTTGCTTTATGTCAGACTGTAGCTCTTAAGAAAAAAAAATGTAGCCAGTGTGCGTTATCCTTCTTGCTGTAAAAACGCAGTGATTCATATTGCCCAGTCCTAAGACAGACTGCGAGGATTTGCTGTGACCCTGGGAGAAGTTCAGCTGAGAGTCCTGCAGACAAAAACTTCCAAAGCTCGCTACTTTAATCGTTATTCCAAGTGCAAGTTAGAGGCTGAAGCCTATTATTAGCATGCATCCCAGAAAATAAATATATAATTTGACAAGCGACTCCTACAAATTACCCATTATCCCTTTCTTTAAAGCTGTGAGCAGCTCGGCGTTCGGGCCCGTTTCCATGCGTGCTCTTAGTCACTGTCATGGGGTCTGTGTTAATTTGAGTGGAGCTGGCAGAGGCAGGGCGCTGGTGGCTGTGCGAGCCAGAACCCAAAGCGAGGTTAGTTTGGGAAGGAATAATAACGGGGTTGTTTTCTGAGGAGCAGACTTTTGGGTTCAAGTGTTTTCCTTTCCCCACATTCATTCAGGGGCCAGCTGCACGATTGTCTCTGACACTTTAGGACTGTACTTCTGCTCAGCGATATAGCCAGGTTTAAACCTCAGGCTGAAAGCTAAGATTTCAAAACCAGCCCATTTAAAACAGAAATGCGTTTTCTCTTTGTGTTTCCTTTCCTAAATACAGCCTATTCTGTCAGGGATTCGTGTGTGGCACAGGGGGCTGTGCTTTCAGCATGTGCCCATGAAACAGGACTGAATAGGGGCTGGAGACAAAGTGCAGCACTTTGCTCCATCCAGGGAAAGTGAAGGGACAGTTTGGGGTGGTTTTTCTTTTGTTTTCCTTCATAATGGCATGAAGGCTTTCCTTTACAGCCCGTGGGTTGAATTCAAGGCTTCTCAAGAGCAAGTCTGGCTCTGGCCACCCCATGTTTGAGCATGGATTCGAACAGGAAAGTGGGAAGGAAGGAGAGAAGCTTCCTCCTCCAGGTCGCAGCAAACCCAAGAGCTAGATGCTCAAAATACAGCGGTCTCCTGTGGGAGACTCCAGTTCCCAAGGACATGCTGTTTTATGGCTGAGGTCCTGGAGCTGCTTCCCTCATCCTTACAGGGAGCACGAGGCAAGGATTGATGCACGAGCTCTATGTTCAGGTGGTAGAGATGAGCTGGAAAACAAGGGTTAAAATTGGAGTGTGCAGTGAATGGCAGAGTGTATCAAGGAAACAGGAGAAGATGCAGTTGTGGGGGACAAAACTGGATGTCCGTGTTTTGGAAAATGGGAATCTAGAAAGCAGGCTTGCTCTGCTGGACGGAGCTGTAAGGAGTGTGGTTGAATTGGCCAGAGGTAAGGGAAGAGTGGACGGAGGTCCAGTGGGAAGCCTTCATCAAGTGTCCCGGTAGCAGCTCGTTGCTTCAAAAGGGAAGATTGAGTTGAGAGATTCACACTTCTGTTTCTGGATCACTGAAAACATTGGGGTTTTGAGTGTATAATGTCTGCTTCTGCCAGCTGCTTCAAGAGAATTTCTGTTTGTTACTTCGGCAACATTGCCGTTCCTTACAAGTGAAGTGCTGACTGCGATGTCTTAGAAAGCCATCGAAAATTTGGGCCTAACAGAGCAAATAATTGCATAAGGAACAAGCCTGCAATCATGCCAAATAAGAACTGGAACATTTGAACTTGAAACTGCAGATTGCAGTGTGCAAAATCTCTCCTTGTTTGATGATCAAGGATTGACATTACCATGGGATTATGAAGACTGTAACATTTCTTTCTGAAAATTTGTTTTGCTCTTCAGTGCTGCAGAAGTAATGGATACAATCAAGCGATGCAAAGAGCAAGACTTGACCAGCAAAATCCCCTGTTAAACACATGTTCCCAATAGAAAGTAATGGTTTCCAGAACTCATCTTGGATGATTCCTGGAGATTTGCTTCAAGTTCTCTGTGAATTTGAACTAAATGAAGAAAAATCCTCATTCCTGGTCTCACAGTTAAGCTTCTAAGGGGAGAATTATGTCAGTTTTAATCAAGCGAATGAACTGAAGTTTCAGTTCTTCCTTCATTAAAAGGCGCTGAGCTTGCAGTTTTGTTTTTGGCTTTTTAGCAGGAAGGTCAAAGTGGCTGAGAGTGGAAGGAAAATCAAGTGTGAATGCACGGCTGATGCAGATATTCGGGTGTCCATCGCAGGTTTGCCAAGCAGCAGCTGCACGCTTGCTCTTTGTAGCCGGTGTCATAGTGAGGCATTGCTGGGGGAAATAACCAAATGTGTTGTATGCAGAACTGCAAAGCTCTGTATTTACTTGGAAAGCAGTAACGAGGTGAGGAAAGATAAACAACAGTGTAGAGGCTGCAGAGGTTGTGCCTCCTCATACTGAGCAATTGGAGGGTCCTAGTGAGAAGCTGGCTGGCCTGATGCAGAGTACGTAAATGCAGAGAGTGCCTTGTGCTGCTTGACTCCCGGTACAATCCTCATGGATTGTTCTGAGTCCTAGGCTTTTTACAAATTTGAAGAAATTTGCAAAAAGAATCCATTGAACTGCTTCAGAGTGAAGTTTTAATAATGTATTTACACCTGATTTGTAACTTTATTAAGCAGAAAGTAGCCCTGCACATCATGTCCTCAAGAGCTTTGTCATCAAAGGCCAAACAGAACTGTTGCACTTCAAAGCACTTGAGATGTTTTCCTCCAGTTGCGTTAGTTACTGGACCTAATAGCCGAAATGAAAACATTCAGGCATTTTGCTGAGGAGGAATCAAACAGTACTTTATGTTTCAAGACCAACTGGTGTTGAATTATTCAGTACTCGGGAAGGAACTGGGGTTAGAATATGGCCTTAGACTGAGTCAGTGGACTCTTAGACCTTCTTGTAGTGACTGCCATCAAACACAGCACTGTTGTCCCATTTTTATTGTACTGAAAACCAGATTGTAGATAAAAGACTGGAATCTTTCAGTTTGACCTTAGTATTTGATCTTATTTTCAAGAGATTCAGAGAAAAACTGAAAGCAAGACTGAATAAATTAGAGCAAGCCTTGATAATGAGGTCTGCTTAATTACTTCTGTTTGCGTGCTTTCAGTGAAGAGGTGAAATTTGCTTAAACTCCAACTTCTTCCTTTATGTGGACATCTTTCATTTTATCTTCCATATCCAATGCCAAGTATGGATCATAGGCTGACATTTTTACTAGTTTGTAGAAGATGCTGTTATCATTTTTGGAATTACCCTAATTTGTTTTCACTTTGGAAGGCTCAGTTCCCGAGGAAGCACGGCGTAGTCACACTCTCCAGGTATTTTTGTTATTACCTTGCTTCGTCTGATACGAAGACGCTCTAAGATACCTGACTTTCACACCCATAAACGTGTGAGTGAAAATCTTTTTTTAGTGTGCTGTTTACATCGGGTACAAGTTAGAAAATGTGTTGTGGACATTTCCAAGCTAAAGGTACGCTCTCCACCTGAACTGCATGTGGCGTACCTTCAGAAGAGCCCAAAGTACCACATCCAATATCGTCCGCTTGTATGACTTACATGTCATCAATTGTTCTGCAGCCTCCAGGCCGTTTTATACATGGTTGGACAGATGAGCATTTAAAATGATTTTGGGAGGGGCCAAGAGCTAAGAGTCATCGAATTTCTTGCCATTGTGTTTGAAATGCTATAAGCAGCACTTGTGTGCTGAGCATGTGAGCAATGCGGGTCGGTCAGCTAACGATGGGTGGTTTGCAGTTCATCTGTGCCATACCTCGTTAGCAGTGCATAGTTCAGCCTTGGCTTAAGCCTGGTGGCAAATGTGCGTGCACCAAGTCCTGGGCTGTGCCAGGCGGATGTCCAGAGGCATCCCTTAGATCTGCCCGAGCACCTGAATCCCGAGCACACCCTCGCAGAGGTGATTGTTGTGAGCAGCGTGAGCATCACACGAGTATCACAGAGGTACGTGACCTTAACAAAGCAGCAGCAAAAAATGCTCCAAAATTACGTTTTGAGTTGTGTTTTATTTTGAGAAAATTTATGTACTCAACACAGGGGAAATAACACTCCGGTGGAGTCAGCAAAAAGCGGCATCAATTACAGCAAGTAAAGCAAGTGGTGAGGATTTTGGACATAATCTCTGATGCCCTGGAGCTATGACTAGTTGCAAATGAATAAGCAGTTTGGAGAAACTGCCACAGGACCAAGCTACTGTGTAATGGTTTCTGGAACTTTTACAGAGTGTTTGTAAGTCACCATTGTCAGGGATAAGGTACTGAACCAAATAGCTGGCTGGCCCGATCTGGTACTCCACATCTATTTAAGAAACAAGCAAACAGGCTGAGCAGGAAGATACTGCAGTGCAAATTGTGATAGCAGAAAATTGCTTTTAATCAAAAAGTTATTTAGGTCTCCTACAGGAAGAACATGAACTGAAACATTTTTATTCCAGATGAGAAATGCATAAAGCAAAAAAAAGCATTGTTTAACTGCTTGGAAGATTGAAGCTGAGCAGTTTGGGGTTTTAATGAGTCGAGGATATGGAGTACAAATGCACTGATATTTCAGCCGAGAAATATTGTGCTGCTTTCCTTTTTTGGTGGAGATGCCGTAGCGTGTGTGAATTCTAAAAATACCGCTCTCCAGTCCTCTTGTCAAAATAGATTTCGTTCCCCGTAAAACGGCACGTGACAAAACAGTATTTGCAGTATCCAAGGCTGTGCTCATGTATAGCTACACCCATGCAGCCGTGCCATCGAGCTTATGTAGAAAAACAGATGAAAAATGTGTTTGCAGAGTGAAATGTGTGTGCAGGGCACTGCTTAGCTGCAGTCACCTGCACTGCTGGTTCGTACGTGCTTGCACCCAAAAGGTCACCTGCATGGCAGCAGGGGCAGAAATAGGAATGAAGCTGGCAAATGTATAAGGAGTGATGTTTCAGGGTGGTTGTTTTTGTTCACATCTGGTTATTTCATGTGCAGAAACTTCGAAAACGTTGGTTGTGCTTCTGCTGGCAGTCGTTCGGGCTGTGTGCGTGGAGGCTGGTTGTCCCCACCTGGTTCAGGAACGGGCCCTTGCATGGCAGCCCGGGGCTTGCCTGATACCACAGCGGCAGAGGTGTGCACACTGGGGAGAACAGTGGTATTTGTTGGGTTTAGAGGGGAGAGGTTTTATGTCCGTGACTTCAGGCCACAGAGGGAGTATTTCCACCCGACTACTCTTCAACAAGTTATTTCCTACAAGAATGTCACAGATGCAGTTTTGTCCTTACCTGCATACATGTAAAGCAAATACATGCCTATGTGGGAAAAGAAAATACATGTTTATGAGGGAAAGCTACCTCTGCTCATGGTAGGTTCTTCAGTAAGAAATTTGTATTTCAGGTATTTGTATTTTCAGGTCCAGTTATTTCTCTCTTCCTTTTAAGTAGAGTAATGTGTGTTGTCATTCCCAATTCTGCACAACAGTACGGCTCCTTTTCCAGTCCCGCTCCAAACAATAAGATATCCAATTTGCCACTAAGCATCTTGACAGGCTGGCTAGTTTTCCACAAGCTCCAAGTGAGTGGAAGATCTTCCAAAGTGGTATTTGTGTGTCAGCTGCAATTTGATAGATGCTCTTTACCCCTGTAAGTATATAAGGACATTAGATGGCTAAGAGAAAGTGTCTGTTCATATTGTCCTTTGGAAAGAAAAAGCAATTGAAGGCTTACAAAACTCCCATGTCAATGAGATAGAATTACAGGTACTTTATTTTTTACTAAGTAAGACTTGAAATTGTTTCAGTTCCACAACAGAAGAATTACAAAGTAAAATCCTGACACTAAATTAGGAAGGGATTATGCCAAAGAGAAAGCCCCATTCATTGCCCAGAAATCCTATCACAGACGGAGGGACAGGATCTTTATCACTGACTGAATGGATTTGAGATTTTGAGCATGATGTAGTGCACCATTGTACACAGATGCTTATTGTCTAATGACTTTTATACTTTGGCAAAATTTGTACAGCTTAAGTCGCTAATAAAGACCGTTTCTTAGAGTTACATGCCCTCAGCAGTGCACATTATAGGCTCATGGCTTTTGAGGGCTTCTTTGACATTCTTAATAAAACCAAGGCCTTTACTGAAGTAAGTATGTTTTCCTTTTTTTTTCCACCTTCAAAATAACCAAGCAAAAATTCTCCAAGTGCATTAGGAAGAAGGAAATTGGCAAACTTGTGCTTTGGAAAAAAAATCAGATTGTTTACCACTTGCATAGATCCAGTCTAGCACTGCGCCTGACAATTGTAATTGGTCTCTCAAACAATATATACAAATTAATTGATGTTTCTGTCTGGCATTCATCTGAGATGTAAATATGGGCTATGATTGCAATTCAAATTAGTCTGAAATGTAATATCTGGGTATAATCAGGAGCGCTAAAGATGTCTGGCTAATCTAATTGGCATAATTGTTATAAAGTCTCTAATTCTGTGTTGAAGTCTGAGGTAATGACTGCTGAGTCACCTCTGCTTTGGGAGGCTTTTCAGATAAAAATGAGGGATACACAGTGCTGGGTTGAAAACCTGCAGAGGAAAAGTTTATGCCAGTTTTTCTCTCTTTTGGTAGGTTGCTGGAGGGGGATGAATGAAATCTGCCTGTGTATCAGCCCTGTCGTTCTCTAGAAAAAATCAGCATGGAAAAAGCAAATGGCTTGTTTATCGGGCTGAATCATTGTTACTTATTTACAGGACAAAATAGTTCGCTTCAGTTAAAAAACCTTCAGCAAGTCCTTCTTGGATGGAAGGATGTATTTATGAAGTCTCCCAGGGATAATGCGGGATGATTCACTGTTTCTGCGACTTGCCAAAAATGACTGCAGCAGATTAATATAACCTCAGCTATTGAAGTATTGGGTAACTCGTAAAAGTGAGGCAGGGAGCTAGCCCTGCTTACAGTGACAAACTACGGGGAGAAGTCCTCCTGCTTTGGAGCACGAGCCTGCTGGCGGTGCACACTGTGCCGCTGCCAACCCTTGGCTCCCGCAGCCCCTCACAGCTCCTCCTCGCGCCTCTCCACGTGGAGATGGGGACAGGGGCAGGCCCAGGCCTTCCGTCTGATGCAAGGGCCCAGAGGTTTGCTGTAAGTCTGCTGGAGCAGAGCTGACCACGGGTTCACGAGCTAAAATTATCTCAATTGTTTGGCTGCGGGGGATCAGCCTCCTGCCTTCGGCCTCACTCCCTCCAGGGGCCTGGCCTGGCTCTGGGAGACCAGCGGTGGTACTGCCCTGCTGCCCTAGGAGAGAAATTATCTTTCCTCTCCCTAGTCAGGCTTTTTTAAAAAAATTCTGTGGCAAATCAATGTCAGCAGAAGGTGCCAAATGTGAGAGGATGTGGAAGAGGAAGGTGTTTGTGCACCTGGGAGGATGTATCCAGGCTACCCTCCGAGAGCCCTCTGGGGCTGCGCAGGACGGGACTGCGGCAGCGCTGGGCACACCGTCCTGAGGCGGTGTCCTCATGGGTACAGTGCCTTGTGTCGTTTGAACATTGCCTTAAAATGAGGAGAACGAAGAGGATTTATATTCCCTGGTGAACAGGGGGGTGGTCTGGTGATGTCTCCATCCCCTCTCGTCTCTCCCTGGAGGGCCTGAGGATGCGGATCTGGAGGAGATGAGCTCCTGAAGAGCATCAGAGCTTTTGGGAGCAGTGTTTCCTCAGAGGGGACCCGTCATCGCTCTGACATCAGCTACCTAATAATAACTTCTAGCAAGTCATCCGCTCGCTTCTGCTTCACCCACTCTTAGTCATGATACCCATTTCTGTAGGCTACAAGTAGCAGGCTACTTATTAAAAGCAGTAGCTGGTGAAAACTGATTTTCTTAACCAAGTTTCTCCTGCCAAGAATGTAAAATCAGAGAGACCAATTTTAGGTGCCTTGAATCCTGTCCAAGCCGTATCTCTCGGCACCTCGTGTTACCTCAGCTGCTTCCATACCTTCCCTTCGCATTCCAGTTGCTGACGGCAGGAGAAGTCTTTCAAAATTTGTGGTTATTAAAAATACTGCCTTAAAATACTTGGTAAGGGAATAAAGGTATCTGGCTAGTGTCTTCCCGGTGCCCCATCCAAATCCAGCAATGCATTACGTGATATAAAGGCTTCATTTACTCCGAAGGGGAGGATTAAAGCTATCTAAGAATAAATCGTCTGCTTCTGCATCCTCCCCATGCAGGCGTTACCCTGGGGTTGTGCCTGGAAATTCCAAGGGCAAGCACGAAGTCCTGTCAAAGCTCTTGTCTGTGGGCACAGATATCTGTATTTTTTCACTCGGTTGGCGTAACCCCAGGAGCTATGCTTATGCCACTTTTCTAGCTAAGCTGCCTTACGTTCAGGTTCTTCCAGAAACGTGACATTTCTCTTAATTTTTTATAATCCCGGGCACTCTGCATCTGGGAGCTATTGGGGTGGTGGTGGAGCAGGAACCCTGTCCTGCCATACAGCCTGGCTGTGTTTAGCCAGCAAAACCTCACAGCGTGTGGTGGGGAGGGCTGGGAGCCAGGAATGCCCTTGGGACTGCCCTTAAATGAGATGCAGAAGCTGGAGTTTGTGGCAAGAAGCGCCTTTCTGATCGAGTTTGTTTCATTTATAGGTCAATATCCTGTGCACAAAATGCTGCTTTACAAATGCATTTGACAGATTAGAAGTTTCCTGGTGGAAGATTTATTTCTGAATAAAAAATCTTATGCTGGTCTAACTCATTGTGCAAGGGTAATGCCAATTTTGGACACCCTGTGACAATTTATAATGGAAGCTGTCTCATGTTATAGGGAGTGAACTTATTTCCCTGGGTTTTAAAACAGGATTCAACTCGCTGCTCCCATGAGGATCATAGCTTTGTTGGTCTTTCTGGAGGTAAACGAAGTTTTAAAAAGTAATGGTATTATCGAGCTTCTCTTATTTCTGGACTTTTTCTCTTTTTTGCCAGGCGTTTTGTACCCCAGTGACCAGTTGTATTTTTGCTTTCTTCTTTCAGCTTCCCATTTTTTTCCTTCTAGTTTTTCATTCCTACTATCCATCGCTGCAGTATTTCTCTCCACAAACTAAAAGTAAAAAAAATCTTTAAGTGGCCTTAGGAAGAGCCCGTTTTTGAGTTTTCAAGTAGTCTCACACTGCTGGAAAAACACAGCTTGGGCTGGCAAAGACGAGGAGCTGGAGCTGAAGGTTTGGAGTAGCTTTTTTGCCACCTGCCATCTTTCAGCTGCCTTTTGTTCCTTTGAGAAGGAACCGAGGCTGCACTTTGGTGCAGAAAGGTTGTGCTTGACTGCTGGGTTGGCTGATTAAAGGAATTCCGTTTTAAAAAATTATCTGCCCTGAAACAGCTGGAAAACATCTTTCCCATTACAGCTTCAGGGAAGAATAATGGATGTTTGACAACATTCATATCTCACTACTAATTGCCATTCATCAGTAGGAGAATTATAGGGAAAAAAAAGGTGTGGGGAAGCACTGGGACACAACCGTGACTCGGTTAAACATCTGTGAGAGGGAGACAGCTTCTCCGAGCGGGGGTCTGGCAAGTTCAGGAGGGATGTGTGTGTGTGTGAGAACATGCTTTGGTAAAGGCCCGTGATGGAGAGCCTGGGTTTTCTGATGCGAGTGCCTGGAGGGTACTGAGTTAAATTATAGTTTACTTATTTAATTATTTTTGTGAAAAGCCTGGTGTAATTTTATACTGTGCGGTATTGTAGGACTGTATTATAAATAGTTTATGGGAGAAGTAAAATACCATATAGCTGTAATTTCATCTTTCTGCTTCCAATAGTTTGTCTTCTGGGGATGTTAGGAGTCCTTGCTAGTGCTTGTTTTGTACCCTAACAGACAGCCCAGTGTGCCAAATACCACACGAGAGCTGCCCTAAGCTTTCTGCCTGGGAAGGACTTGTGCTGCTCCCTTTCTCCTTTGCCATCGTGCTGCTTGGCAGCTGCCCACCACCATGAGGCATCCCCGGAGCACCGCTCTTCGGGGCTGGACTGGATGATCCCCAGAGCACCCTGCTCACCCCAGCGGTTTTGTGACCCCGAACTGATACGTGGCAGCTGTTTGTTGCTCCCTGAGACCTTATCTAAGCCAAGCAGTTCTCCGAGGATGTCCGTAAGCAGTTGGCAGGTCGTGTTGATGCAGCCGGTTTGTATGGCACTCCTAACATACTTTGGGGGTCTTCCCTCGGTTTGCTAAGCTCAGCTTAAAGAGGGCTGGGCAAAATTCTTCCTGAGTTTCAGAATGTGCATCGTCTTTCTCCAGAATAAGAAGAGAATAAGAATTCTCCCCACATAGAAATATTTTTGAATATCCATTATGTGTTTCGTATTTAAATTGGATGAATGAAGGCTGTGCTAGCTCTAAAGAGCTCGGGAAAGAGATCATGGCCTGGGACTGTGTGGAGATGGGTTTCAGTCCTCTGAGGTGCAGGCTCCTCGGTGCTGTTCTCAGCTGTAGGAGCAGCTGTGTTGGATCAGCCCAGCCCAGGCTGTTCCTGGCCAGTAACAATATTAAAAGAGGGGCAAGGCCAGGGCAGCCCTTTCCCCAGTGAGCCCTCGTAGCCTCCTGCCGATGGCCAGCCAGAGACTTCCCGAGCTACATCATTAACAAGCTCATCATGTTCAGTAGTCAGCGGCAAGCTTATTTCCCCTGATTTCTTTCCATGAAGCCATTTAGACTTTTGGCCTCTGCAGGATAGATTTTCACAATTTAATGATCTTGTTTGTGTGGAAAAGTCCTTCCTTTTCATTTCATTGGATTTTGTTTTTTTCTAAACCTGTTAAATGTTAATTTAGTTGACTCCCCTTGAGTTTTCTGCGTTTACAGGAAAGGGAATAAGAATTCCAAAAGTACAAGAAAATATGAAATTGCTAGAGAAAACATTCTCAAGGAGATGGACCTTCAGTTTCATCCAGTGGATAGTTTGTTTGTTCCTGTAAACGACTGGGTTGAAATTCCTGTGAAGTCCCTTAAGTACAAAAACGTGGAGTTTCAGCCAACTGTGAAGCTCCAGGCTCTGATTTCCTATCCCTCTCGCACTGTGTTCGTACTCATTTGTTGTTTTTTTTTGCCTTTAACTAATCTTCACATGAAGTGGCTCACTCATTCCTGCCCAGTAGGCAAGAATATCTGGGAAAATGGCAAAAGCAGCGAGTAGCTAGGAGAGAGGTAAGGTTTGCAAAGCTCAGGGCATGTGCCTGATCTATCCAAGCTGCATTTGAACAATGGAGAAAGAAAATGTTCCCATGCTTCCATATATTGTTGCTCTCTTTAGCTTTCTGCAGTTACTTTGAGATGTGAAGAGGTGGAGTGAGAAATTAATGCATTTGCACAATATCTAAAAGGTTAAAAAAAAAGTCCAGATATGTACTCAGCTATTTCTGTTCTGACTCCAGGATGACTGAATAAAATGAGAACAGGAAATCAGGAAGCAGGATTTAAGAGCAGATTCATCCGAAAAGGGGAGTTGAACACTTTACAGTCTACTTTCTCTTCTCTGTAATATATTTTAACAGAGATGATGCATTGCTCCTCCCCATGATTTTAACAGTAATTTTATTGCTGTACTTTTTATGGTGCACTTTCTTAATAACCAGGTACCAAGGGGATTTCAGCAGCAAAGGGAATTCGTCTGGGTTGTGCTGCAGCCTGTTTCCAAGCAGACGATTTTATTTCTTATTAAAAAATACCCAGGCTTATTTGGAGAAGGATATTCTGGTGCTAAAGTTTTGAAAAAGTAGAAAATCTATTCACACTCTTAACAAAACAGCAAAAAAACCCTTCACATATGATGGAATATCTCTGTTGTACTGAATGAGCCTTAGCCAATGGCGATCTGATCATAAACAAATTAAACTGCCCTAGTGTTTGGTTTTTGACTTTTGGATGGAAAAACTGATGGAAGTCTGGGAGGGGAAACGTATTGCTCCTTTTCCTGTCTCTCATCATCCTCCCACCCCAGGCCCCCGATGATTTTGTCAGGGTTAGCTGAGCGTGTTGGTTTATGCAGTGCTCGGCTATACCTTATTTCAGAATGGGAGGCAGAAGGAATATGGCATATTTGAACTGTATCTGATGGCTTTTCAAATTCAATTATACTTCGTAATTTCATTCAGATAGCCAGTTTTTTTTTTTTTTTAATTAAGACCGCATGTCAAGTAGTTTACAGCTGTGGTACAGATGCACGTTTAAAACAAGGTTCTCCTGTGCTGATGGTTTTGAACGAGTGCAGGACTCCATATGTGTCAGCTGTTTCAGCGCACGCATTTGTAGTGATGTGTACATTGTAATAGGTGCATTATTCCCCCGATCACTGGATCCTATTATTTTTTATTTAACCCTGCTGCTGATTTCTGCTAAAGAGTAACAAATGTTTATGCTGCAGCCTTTTCCTCTCTAGTTAATTTTACCTTTTTTTTTTTTTTAATTGACTTCAGAGAGTCTAAGTGGCACAACAGAAGACTAAATATAAGAACATTCTTCATAAGTTTGCCAGAGATATGACTACTCTGTTTTATCAGGGTAAAAAGTATTGTAAGAAGCGTTTGATCATGCAAATGTATGAAGGAGCGGGAGGACCTTTCTTGTGAGATAACTTCAGTTCCTGCTTCCACGCGTTACAGGAACGCTGTGTCTAGAAAATGAAGTTACGCTCCCAAGATTGTTTTGAAGCATGGGATTAAGCAGCAAGATGAATTCTGTATAGGGTCAGTTCACAAGGTTAACATGAGCCAACTGGGTTTGCTAAAACTGATGTATTTATCTATAGCATGCTGACTTGTGTATTTTCACAGCCGCTTTGCATTTAAAGTTCCAACTTCTAATTACACCTCTTTTCCATACAGCATGCCACCAACACTTTAAAACATATCACAAGAAAGATGGGAGCTAAATATAGCACGTCCTCTTCATTTGAAAATGGAGACAGGGGAACATAAATGTGTAAATGATTTCTGAGATGCAGAGCTGGAGGATTACTGAATGGCTGCTCTCTCCCACCTCCCTGTTCTTTTCTTAGCTGTCTTGCTGCCTCTTCAGATTGTGCCTTGTGAGTCACACTGATGTCATTCCCGGGATTTGCAAAACAAAACTCTGCAGATCCATGGCTGTTTCTATTTTGGGATTTACAGATTTGGGCTTTTGGTAACATTGTAAACATCGGAATAGAGGAGTAACAGTTCTACTGTGTCCCCCCACCATGACTTCATATGTCATGCCAGGGATCATGTTCCCACTCACCAGTATGTGATACCATTTTCTCCCAGTTTGGTCTCTTCCCTTTCCTCCCCTATTAATGCTGTTCATTAGAGGTGTTTTAGGGCCAAATACACGTTGCCAATACCAGTGAGCAGCCTGAAGTGGGCAGGTTGCAGGCAGGCTCTCTGCAGCTGCTGCAGGCTCCTGTGCAGCATTAACCCCCTGCTCTGAAAGGATCTCGCCTCCTCTAAGTGGTGGGGGTTTTAATGCAACCAAAAGATTCTGTTTCAATGAACCTTTCTGGGGAGGTTCATCCTATTGTGCTGCCTTTTGAAAGTACAAGTGGACATGTTACTGAGAATACTGAATGTAGGGATGCAAGTTGCTGAAGCCTAGAAGCAGTCATCATGATGAAAATGAATTTTTTTCAAGGAAAGCAGTGCTGTCTCTTGTGGTATGCATGATTTAATGACTGATGCATCACCCACCGAACATACTCACTTTCCAGCTCGGATGGAAATTACTGGCATATTGCTAACTAGTTTTTACATTGAACTGACTTCTCATTTTAAACTAGCAATGGGTTGCCATTATTTAAGTCTTTTTTTTTTTTCCCCAAGTGTTAGAAATGCAGTTCATAAATGCAAGCAAATCCTGTGTATCATCCCCGTAGGAGGGATGTCAAGCTCACTTTTGCTTAATGCCTAAAATTATCTGAGCCCTCTGCTTTGCTCCTTGTAAGCCTGACGATAGCAGGACCCCTCAGGGGTTAGTTTACTCACAACACATGATGAAGTAGGTTGCAACTATACCTGAATATTAATGGCAGCTGTAATAAAACCAGCGTTTTCTGCTTTTCATTACCCTTGTACATATTGCTCTCCCACTAGAAAATGATGTTCTAATTCTTCCTGAATGGCATTTTGCACTTAATAAAGACCTTTTAAATAGGTTGGGGATGTAAATAATCGTGTTTTACTGGTGGCATATATGGTATATTAAAAGTATTGCTGCCTTCTTACTTTTTGATCCTCTAATAGCAGTCATGAGGCATGAATCAGAAGCCACATGCAAAGGTAATATAACTAAATAGCTCTTGCATTTTAAGGTTACAGTACGTGAAGGCATAAACATTTCAGTCTTTTGAATATTACTTGTTGCCACTCATTGGCAATGGAGAACTTTACTGAAGATAATGTGGCTAAAATTGTCCAAAGCATGTGGTGTGCACGGCAAAAGGAAGGGAGATAGCCAGGAGACTTCAACAGGGTCTAGAAAGTGGCGGAGGTATTTATACAGCATCTCAGCCTTCAGAGCCTTTGCGTTTTGGATGCTGTTTAGTGTGTGACTAATTCATTTGCATTCAGCGAAGGTAAAATTCAATGTGGAGAAGCTTATTGCAGTAATCTTTTAATAAGAATATAACCAGAGACAGAGCCCATCGGTGTTTAAGGAGCGCACTCTTTTAATGCGCTTTGTAGGCTGAAAGGCCGCGTTGGAAGGGAGGAGGCAGTAACTCAGATATCAAAACTCTCTGATCGCCGCCTCCTTTGTGGTATTAGTTACACTTTGGAAATTACGTTGTCTATTCCAATTTAGCTTAATGCCAGGAAAACAAGGAAAGATTTACAGGGCTTTTGGCTGATGGTTTTACATCAAACTCATCTACTGCTCCTCCAGACACGGTGCTGCTTCAGCCTGATCTAGGATTTGATCTGGTATTGTCTGCACTTCTGCTGCCTGGTGCATCCCTGTGGCCAAAGCAGAACTGAGCCCTGCCTTTTCTGCAGAGAAGTAAGAAACTGTGGCCTTTCTTTCCTTGTTTACAATACGTACGTACATACAATACCACACATTTACTAGTGGTTATACAAGTGTAGGTGACAAGCACTGGATTCTCTGGGTTCTGCAAAGCAGAATAGTAACTGGTGTGGTGATATCTACTGGTGTCAAAAGTCTCCTTGCTATCCAAAATAAATGAGATGGATTTTCTCGTTAAGAACTTGGATGTCAGCGTTACAACTAAAATATTTACTGTGATTATGAAGTTTCTCAATGAAACTTTTGTTCTTATTCGGTAAAAGGAACTTAGTGGATTAATAGCATTGAAACTAAGGCTGTGCAAAATAGTTTTAATACCAAAATAATTGTTTAAATAGCGTCTTAATTACAGTGATTAGTGTAGTTCTTAGTGAGTGATACTATATTCCAACTCAAACTCTTATCTGGGTATTAAGCCACTGTGTGACTGTGCACCGAAGAGTTACTTTGTTTAAAAACAAAGCAAGAGCACTTTGTGGTAATGAAGTAAAAGACACATTTGAGTCAAATGCATCTAGATTTTTTTTCAAACAGGTTATCTTGAGGTTGGGATGCCCAGATGTGCTCATAGGGCCGCTTCCCTGGTAGTCCAGAGCTGAAGGAAGAACACATTTACCTCTTGTTTCACGCTGCTGTGCTTAAAACTGTTGCTCACTTGGTGCTGTCTGGGGCCGGGATTTCCCGAGGGCAGGGTGTGAAGAATATAGGGCTTTTCTCTGCTCCTTCGATGGCCACTTTGGTTTTGCATGTGGCAGGGCAAAGGGTTTGACAGAAATTAAATTCCTTTGATACTGTCTACTGACTTATATTTTCTTCCTCTTGTTATACTTGTTAACAGAGTGTCTCTGAATATATTTGGGCTTAATAATATATTCAGCATCACATTTAAACAACGTTTGGAAGACAAATGCTGCCTTTGTCCATGCTGCACATTGGAATCATTCTGTGTGCCTGAAACAAGTCTTGGGCCTAACAGCAACTGGATCTGGGGCAGATTAGGTCCACGGGCCTGTGGCCAGCAGTCTGCAGTGATAGGCGATTTTGGCAGAAGTGAAAAATGTAACGGGAATTCTTTAGTGCTCTCTGATTTATGGTCTGACTATTACATGTGAACAGGAAAGCCTCGAGCCTGCTTAAGTTTAAACATGTGAGGATTCCTGCTGTCGTAAATGAGTGCCCATGGGTACGCTAACCGTGGGCACTGCAGCTGGCAGGCATCGAAGGCAACTGAAAATGCCTTCCTGGGCTCGGTTTGGCACGCTTAGAAGGGGAGCGTGTCCCCTTAAAAACATAACCCATGCATTGCATCGCATTTTAGATTAAATGCAAACCATCTCGATCAATTAATGCTGCATATTTAAATAGGTTGATTTATGACAGAAACCCTAGCTGTTGTGAACTTTTGATTTAAATGCTTCATTTTTAGATCTGTCCATTTCATAATTATTCTCAGTCCTCTGTTGTAAATACGCATTAAGTTTCCAATTATATATATATTTTCTAACTTAGAAGTGCATATGCTTTTATCTCCTGACTTTTAATTTATGCTGGGCATAACTTAAAAGTTTTGGACAATATACGTCAGGAGATATATTATCCTCCTTTGGTTTCACACAGTTTAAAGGGAATTGGTGTACCATATTATGTTAAACTTTAGAAAGGATTCAACATTTAGTAATAACATTTTGGATGTATTCTCAGCAAAATGGTTTCAAAAGAAAGCTTGGAAAACTTTGATTCATTAAAGCTCAAATATGAAAGAAACAGGAGATGTGGGAAATGATTGATCTTAGCAAAAGCATTGCCAAGAACTGAGTGTTGCAAAACCTAATTAGTGACCTGGAAAATAGGTGGTAATTAAGAAAGGCCAGAAGTGTCAGAGCTCTTCAAGCAGAGGCATGAAATTTCGTATTACAGCAATTGAGTCAAAGTGGATGGAAAAGGGGCAATGGTGACTGCTCCTTTTCCCAATTAATGTCTGGAGGGACCAGGTGAGGCAGCGGGACCCCAAGTTTCACTTGCAGTTCTAGGTGTGCTGCATCTAAAGGCAAATCAGCAAGTGTTCAAATTAAGAACAAGTCAGCAAATATACCCTGAGATCAGAGCTGCTTTATCCTGAAAGATAATTTTAGGAGGAGGACCTAAATACGTCTTTCTCTTTTCACGTGGATGTTATAGTTATAAGATAAAGAAACACTTAATGCCCTAAAAGGTGGTAAAATCCCCTCACAGAATCTTTTATCTTCTCCAGTATAGACTTTGCTTGTACTTGTGTTTTATTTAAATATACCCAGGAATTGTCATTTTGCATGTTTTTATTAACACTTAATTTAATCAGACTTGTATTTGAGTAGTCCAAATAACTAATTTTCATGTAAGGAAGATAACAACTTATGTCCCAATACATTTCTCAGACCTGCCAACCATGCAAAGAAGTGTCTCAAAAATTTAATGGTGCAAAAGTAATACGCAGTTGCCAGCTGGGAGCGAGTGTGGGGGAAACAATGTGTACTGCCGCAGTGTTTTAGCAGATATAAATCAAATTCTCTATATTGCTAGCTTGCCAGTTAGCATTTGTGTAGCATTACCAAAGGGAGAGTTGATTTGTGTATTGGCACCCAGGGTAAGGTCTTTGGCAAGACGTTACAGCTGAGGAGCTGGTCTGGTCTCTGGGACTAAAAACAGAGATGTTACAGGTTTTCACGGATAAGAGCCGTCTGCAACCACGTAATGGAATCTGAAATATGTTTAATTTTTACCTTTTTGATCACTGCAGCAATTAAATCCATGATTTTACAGTTATATGTGGTTATCTGTGCCATTTTTGCCACCTGTATTATATCTGTAGTTGCAAAGGGGCCCTTGCGTTTTAGTCAGCATGTTCGACTGCATCCTTGTCATGAAGAATTACGGCTTTTAGGCTTGAAGGTGGACAAGCAGTAGGCCTTGATGCAGGTGCCCCAGCCTCTTCTTCCCACCCTTGGACCACCCAAAAACCTTTATCCCTTCCCATCCCATAGGGGCCGGCCACGCTCCCTCTGCTCACCATGACTGGGGCACGGACCAGGCTGTTCCCTCAGGCTCCATGCCAGGTGGCAGCAGGAACGAGGCCTCTGAGCAGGGCTTTCGACCCTCTCAACCCCTTAATCTTCTCCCCTAACATTGGGCCAGGGCAAAGCCAGAGGAGGTACACGTTCTCCTGAGGAAGAGGTGACACAGAGCCCTGTCAGGGGCTGAGCCCAGGGGCGCCGAGGAGGGCCTCATGTCCTCACCCCGTCCCTGTTACCACTTCTTCTGGCGTTCGGATCCTGTTGTTTATAAAGGTTTACTAAACACTTGAAATTTATTTACTATGTGGTAAGACACATTTTTCTTTGTGCCTGGCTTTCACTGCATAGATTAGTGTTTCTCCAGGGGTATTACAACACTTCATTATTTAAGTGGAGCTGTTACTTTTATGATGTATTCCAGCCAGTGCAAGATCTCTCGTTTTAATGCTGTCAAACCCTGTTGTACAGTGACAAATGTGTTCCTAGCCAATAGAAGTCCTCACATTTCTGCTGAGTTTTATGTGCAACTCCAGAATTTAAACAGAAAAAAAAAAAAAAGTGTTGGGTTCCTTTGACCTCTCTCAGGACTTTGGGAGCGGAGAGGCGTTTGTTGTCACCAGGGCCACCAGCTTCCCTCAGGGGACTTCCAGGCTGACTGGGGTTGACTGTGTGCTCCACAGGCATGCTGTTTCCTTCCCCTAGTTATTTTGGTCCATCTTTTGCAGTTCTAGCTGCAGTTTTTGCTGCCAGAGGGGTGTAAGACCTCTTACAGAGCCATCTTGGGCATTTCTATTGTCTGGAGGTAACAAATGGTGTAGATTCTTAATGAATTACAGTCACGTGTAGTTCAAACCACTGCTGTTGTGTGTTGTGGAAAGTAAGAGTAAGAGGCAATAGCTGTCATAGTTGATTACAGTATAAATAGATGTGAGAAATGAAAGCTGGTACATGAGTTGCATTATTATTTCCCCCAGGTATGAACAGGTAAGGTGAAAAGTAAAATGACATGTCTCGTTTCAGCCATCTCGGTAATGCTGGAGGTGAGGCAGAAGGAGACATTTAGAGCCCTGCCATAATTTGAACTGCTCTAATTAATCTCTCACGAAGGAGCCATATAAATCTGCAGTGCTGATATTAACTTACGGTTAACACTGGTGTTTAGTGTTGCAGTCAGAATCAGATCTAGTTATTTCATCTTATTAAACAAATATTTAAAATGAAACAATTTCAACCCCAAAGGCTGTACATCCCAGCTTCAGAGAAAGACCCGGCAAGCAGAGATCCCAAGAGGGAGGCAGCAGGGGAAGTAAGATGTGTGTACAGCAGTGTTGACAGATCTCACGGCTACACAAGAGTCACTTGCAAACCCCAGGAAGCACTTGGCATCTTGCAGGATAAGGCCTCTTCAGGTCATCATGCAGAGACTGCGCTCCTTATTGCACCAGGTGATGAATGTCTTCTGAGTGCACTCTAGCTCCGCTGCAGTTGATAAGAAATACAGATGCTCAGCATCTTTCACGTCTTAATCTAAACTGACTGAAATGGAGAATTATGGCTGTGATTTCTGTTAATCTACTTATTTTATCTAATGTGTGTTCATCCTTTTACCTGTTTCTTAGAAGTACATGTAAAGATGCCATACACCGACTAGCCTGCTGGCTGCTGTCACAGTACAGAAGCACAGCGGGGTGAGCTTCCTGAGGGAATATTCTCCACGTAGATGTGCGCAGGAGCGCTGCCTGATGCGAACAGGTAGCCTTCTGTGTGAGGCCAACGGTGTGAAAGCAAACTGCGTCACTTCTGTAATCAGTTTGGGCTTAGACTTGAAACTCAGTAAAAGTTCCTGATAACATTGTGTGAAGCGTTGATAAGGAAAGCAAAATACTTACATCCATACTGCTGATGTAAAGAAGCCAGCATTTAGGCTTCTGCTATCCCCAGGTTGGTCCCATTAATCAGTGTCCTGACAAACTTGATCTGAGGTCATCACTGTCTCCTGTGCTTATTTTGCTGGCTTTGTGTCAGTGTCTCTTGGTCGTGCATTCTTGCCTGCTGTCCTCGGGCTGTACGCCCTGCGTGGTTTTGCTCAGGGCCACTGCTATGCCTTTATTTCAGAATGAGATAGAGTATTTAGCTATAGGACACTTACCAAACAAATGAACAAAAAATGATTTTTAACAAATTTAGAAAAAAAAAAAAAAAATGTAAGCAGGAGGCCACATTGCACAGGTTCCGGAGAGTCTTTTAGCAAAATGTAGGCAGGCTGCTTTAGCTTCAGAGGAAATCTGCTTGCATGTCCCACTATGGACCAACACCTCACCCGGTCACACGAGGGAGAGGGACCACGGTGTGGGTTGTCACAGGCTGGGATTTCATGCATGGCAGCTACTCAGCCAGAAAGTTTTCCTCTAAGACCTTAGTGTTTGGATTCCAAGTGGAATTTAATTTTTAAAAACGATACGTGGAACAAAATGCTTCTGTTTTGGCATTTCTCTTATTTGGCATTTCTCTTCTATATCACATTTTGAAACGCTTTCTTGATCAAGAACACGACGGATTTTTTGTTGCATACTTCCCATAGGACACAGCACTGCGGTTCCAGCTGGGTGCGACAGCTCAGCCCTGCCTCAGCAGTGGAGCCGAAGGAGATTCGGCCCCCCCACAGGATGGTCGGTGCTGATGGGTCCTGGCAAATGAATGGAGGATTTGGGTTTGTTTTGGCTAATGGCTGCACAGGAGTCTTGGGGCAGGGTCTGTCAAGGCTACTAAAAGCTGTGAATCACATATAAAGTTTGATAGTTAGATATCTAGCTCTGATCATACCATACTGGGGTCCCTGTGCAATCGATGGAGAGATAGGGGCTTTCTTGGACACAGCTCATCTGATCACTTTTTTTAGACATGGGTAAAGTGAATTATGGTCCAGGAATGCCTGTCTCTATCCCTTGTCTAAGAGTAAAGACCAGATAATTACGGGGTAGTTTCACGTGACAGAACTGAGATATCTTAACCAGAGAATCTCACTAGGGATTATAATCAGGTTTCTGGTCAGGCCCCAGGAGGATGGACTTAGTGTCTCTTTCTATGGCCAAACAATGGAAAACTGGGACGTGGGTTCTGATCAGAACATTTATGTATTGCAGAAATCCCAGTAACTTGTTGAGTGGATTTAGTCATAGTTATTTTAAGAACTGTATGTATAACCAGCAAAGTAGAGAAGGATTTTTTTTTGAATGTATGGCTTTTCACACAAGAAACAGTGGGTTCTTTTGTTACCACTGGAATAAGACATGTTTGTTATAGTCAAAGTCCTTTTACTTTGGATTTCAGGGGCCTTTTGGGGCCAAAAGCTGCATTACAGATTTACAGTTAGCCAACTTCTACTGATGGTCAGTGGATAGATGCATCACAGGGACAGTATTGCATCATAGCTGACTCTCTTACAACACTTGCTTACCAGAGGAGAAAATGACAATAATCGGAGTATTTGTTCATGGCTGACCCATGTCTGGGATTATTGCCAGCTGTTTTTTTTTTTTTCTTTTTTTTTTTTCCCCCAAGTTCCTGACATGTCCAGAAAAGAAAAGCCAAGGACCAGCATATTGCCAGTTCCAGACTCGCTAGGAGCTGTTTTGGTCCCCAGACTGCTGGAAACATCCCCTCGGGCTGTGATCCTGCTCGGCTGGGGGCCCCTGGGGATGCTCCCTGCAGGCAGGCAGGGACTGCTTTCTTTTTGGCTGGTGGGGTTGGGATTTTGTTGTTCTAGGAACAGAAGTTTCTTACAAGGTATTCCCATGCATGCTGGTCAGAGAGACCGCCCCTGCTTTCTGAGACCATGCTTGTCCCTGGGGAAAAAGAAATTACTAGATGTACCCCAGGACTTGACTTTATTTTCCCACCTGGACCATGCTATCTGTGCCATCGCTGCCTTTGGCTGCTGCCAGGCATACTGCAGGTCAAGAGATCTCAACGCAGAAGATGCTGAAAGGAACAGAAGAGTGCAGCTCACTGAACTGACAGCTCCCCACTGGGCACCGGGGATGTTTCCATCACAGTGCAAGCAGTAATCTCTGTCTGCTTCCCAGATGGTGTGGGATCACCGATTTGTAAAGCAGCACTACAGGGAGAGCCCACTGACCTTGGTTCCCCGTGCTGCCCTGTTCTTAGCGGCTCATTTTGATGACTAATTTGGGAGAGCAACCCTGTATTGTGTATGTAGGGCAGAAACTCTTTACCCCTGTCATCCAGAAGGCTGCCATTGACCTGTCACTGTGGGGGGATCCGTTTTGAGGGGACCCGAAGGGCCGGGATGGCTCCTTGTCCTGCAGCAGCTGTGCTCTCACCGACACTGTTGCTTTATTCTGAGAGCTGGCATCTCACTGCTTTGCAGAGACCCAGTGACACAAGCAGTGTGTGGCGTGGAGCCGAGGGAGGGTCACAGGCATTTTAAGTTTTTAGCCCTCTTAGGGGGACAGCGGGGGACCCAGAGAGCACGTAAGACCTTGGTGCTGCTCCTGGCATTGCAAGCAAAGCCTACTGCCCTGGAAAGGTGCCTGTAAAGATGTTCCTGAGCACAGCTGTAGCATCAGCACTGACTACAGTGCCTAGAAGTACCAGTTGCTCACTGGTAAGCCATACTGACCCTCTGGTATTGTATTGCTGATTCTCAAGTCTACAAAAGGCACCCTGGCTTTTTGGCATTCAAAAAGAAACCCTAGTTCTCTTCATTTAAACTCCTTGGCAGCCACCAGACCGCTGCTTAGCTTATATTTCGACATGATATTTAACAAAATATGTTTCTCCCTGGATGGAGAGAAATTATTTGTTAACTTAAAGCCGAATTATTTTTATCACAGAAATAGTTTTATTGATTTCATTGGGACTGCTTTATATCAGAGAGGCACGCAGCATTTGGCTGGTAAGCAGCTGAATCGAACAAGCCCTGCAGTTCAAACACTCACATCCTTACATCCATTTGTCCTTTCAGGCTCTGGAGTGTGCTGATGTGGCTGGTGGCACATCCTGTATCGATTATAGAGCCTTTCGATTTTAACGAACGTTTGCATCTTTGGCATTTCAGCCATGGAAAGCTAAACGCATTTGCTTATCGGCAAACAAAATCCTGCAGGGGCTACGGGCTTCTTTGTTTATCAAGATGTTTTTAAGTCAGCCTTGCAGCCATTCACAATTGTTCTCTGAGCTGGCATCGCTCGAACACAAGAAATCGCTGAAGGCCATCTGTATCTCTTCCTGACTTAACAGGACTGCTGTGTAGTAACTGGATCCCTTTTAAGAGCTTCTGGCCCATCTCCTAAAAATGAGTCGGAAGGACTGGAACGGGGGAAATCAGAAAGCCCAGATTATAACTGGGGCTTTATGAGCACTTGTGAGGTTTGCGTAAACTCTGCAGCCCCAGTGGGCTGGGCACGGTTAGGTGGAAAAGGAGTAGGAGAATTGATTTGGGATGAAGAAATGTTAGCTCATTTCCTGTAAAGAAGGGTTGGAATGGGAGGCGCTGCCGCACAGTGATGTGTTTCTGCCTAAATAATGGGGGTTGCATACTGCTTAGATTTTGTTTTTCTTGTATATTTGAACCCTCCAGCTGTGCTGTTGAAGTACCAGTAGAAATGCTAGGTTCAGAATGCCTTCCAGGTCCCAAACTACACACGGATTTGCCCTAGATGGGTCAAATGAAGCTAATGAAGCCAAGGAGGCTTAGGGGCTGCCTTGACTGAGCGTACAGAAATGAAGTCATCGTGACAGCAGAATTTCTATAGTTAATGCTAGTTCTGACCAGTGGAAAAGAATGTACTGAATTTAACTTAATTATGGAAATTATTTACACAATTAAAAACATGTTAAGGGGCTGGCTGAGGGAAGGGAGTATGGGAAATCATAATTTACCAATGTGTGGCTCTTAGTGGTCAAAATAATTCATTTTCTTTTTTTTTTTTGTGCTGGTATTGTTTTGCTTTGAACATACTTCGTAGTTCTCCTTGGTGGGTGAGGAGGGGGAGAAAAGGGATGTAGTGATGATGAAAAATGTTCTCATCTGGTTATGCCCCTTCAGATGCACACGGGGATCCATTCAGATGGCTAGCAGTTGGCTAACAGCACCCGTAAAGTTGGGATGAAGGAGACAGATCCCACTGGGTTATAGGACAGAGCTGTGGGATGTAGGTGCCTAGGATTCATGAGTGTGTTGTGATGGAGGAAAAGGGAGATTTATTGTGGAGATACATTATCAAATTTGGCATTTGTTTCCTTGGCACAGTGTAAACATAGATATTATCCAACCTGACATACGTTTCCCCAGAAATACTCGTTATCCGCCATCCCGGCTGCTTTTATGCTGCAGGACTGGATGAAGGCAGAGCCGAGGAACTTCACGTATGCCTTGGCTGAAGAAGTTTTGCCTGGGTTAAGTGTCTGGCTTGGCAGTCAGGCCTGAAACTGCTGTTATGTTCAGAGCTGGCAAAGGCTGGCAACACGGCATTGGGCTCAGCTGCTGGAGGGGAGAAACATCTTACTTTCTTCGGTAGCAATTTCTCTGCCTAATGACCCCAATTATGGTTTTGGGCCTCCGAGGGAGCTGTGTTTACTCAGCCATGGCCATACAGTTGGGTCTCAGTCAGTAAGAGCAGGAAAGCCTGCAGGAGGTCAGCTCAGATCCTCCCCACTAACCACATGCAGGGGAGGTGCAGAGAACAGAGAAGAGAGTGGAGAGCCCAGGAAGCTCTTCTGACAATTCTCCAAACTTCATCTGGCAGAGCTACTGGTAAGGAGCCTCTCATTAGGAAAAGCTTTGTTCACATTGGAAGCTACTTTTATTGTAGCACATCAATGTAAGTCAGTAGTATAGGGGCTGTTTTAGCTTTTCTGACCCTCCAAAAGGAACTTTCTCTCAAAACTTCCATGTTTAGATGGATCATTGCAATAGCAAAGCTCACCTCTAATGTCCGTGATAAAACAAATCTGTGCAATAAATGCAAAGTAGCAGCAAGGAAGCCAGAAGCTGGGTTTGTAGTAGAAGCATTTGTCTTGGAGCTGAACGCTGGCTGTGCCGTGCCGCTGCTCTCGTGTTTTTCAGAGTCGGGCTCGTATCGCTTGGAAGGAGGGCGTGCTGCTGCTGGCAGACCCTTGCAGAAGTCTTGAAGCAGCAGTAAACTTGTGTTTTCTGCACCTGTCTTTGTGGATTAGTGCCCAGAACCTGTAATTAATGTGAGGCCTAGTGTAGCTAATCTGCCTTGAAAAACGAGACTTTCACCCCAGAAGGCACCGGCGCGGCACTGGAAGCGACCCATGCAGGCTGTGGCACTGGACCGGACGGGATGAATGCCCTACGTGAGGTGGCTGCCCGACTGTGCTGCTGCCTACAGCACTGCTGCCTCCTCGGGTGCCTTCTTGGCCTCTTCTCTGCCAGTTTGTGCCTGCACACCATGTAACCCCCCCCCGAGCACTAATGACAGCTTTGGCATCCTGCCCTTGCAAGCAGCTTTGGCCCACCAAGGTCCTGATTCAGTGCTCAGCTCGGTGGGACGGGTGATAAACAGGGATACAGGCAAGGAATGGTGAAGGGATCTGTTAGATGCTGAAGAGCTGCAGTCTGATTTTCCGGTGAGAATTATTGTTGCCATTGATTACACTGGATAATTGATACGAATTTATGAATACCGTGAACACATTCAGCAGGAGATTACCGAATTAAGAAAGAATAGGAACTGCGATGCACATGAAACAGAACAAATTGCCAGGACAGACGATTAGGTAAAAAACAAACAAACAGGTTTTAATCTTGTATTTTAGTCTTAAACACAAGAAAATTTTTAATAGCTAAGCAGCAATAGCTGTGTAATACTTAAACAACAGCTTTGTCCCCGCATAGCCAGCACTAAATGCCAGCTGAACATTGTTGATTGTGATTTTATGCTCTCTGGGAAGTGCTGAATTGTGAGCCTGCCAATCCCTAAAGACTATGTTGGTAGGATTTGTTTTCCAGAACTGATTTCTAGAAACAATAGTCCGAAAAAAATATGTGCTTATTGTAATTTCGTAATAAAGGGACTCGGTTTGAACAGGATTTGTGGAGCCTGTATAGGAGAATTAAAGGTCACTATGGCCTCAAGGTAATGAGGTATTGCTCTTGGTTTCATTTCAGCTGGGATTTCACCATGTGAGTTAATTATCGTGTTTGGTGAGGATGAAATAGTCACACAAGTACCAACTACACCGAGCTTGTTAGAACCGTGTTTTATTTTAACCAGGAGCCATTTAAACGCTTGGGTAACTCCGATTGCTGAAGTCGTTTATTCCTTGCCCAAAGTGGCTGACGAGACCATAGCAGGTGATTGGCCTGATTTTCTTTTCTTTTTTTCCTGTCATATTTCTCTCTGTCTCTGTGCTGTAATGTAGACTTCAAAAGCGGCGCGGGCCGGGGCTTTCCCTCCATCACCTGGAGCTGCAGAGCGGCGCTGGTGTAAGAGGCAGAGGCAGAGTAATTGAAACGGCAGCGCAACTGCCGAGATGCGCAGTGCGTGATGTCGCTCGTGATAAATGTGGCTAATTATTTTGCTTTTAGTGGTGAAGCTAATATAAACTGTCTGCGGCGTTGATCTAGACAAACGCAGTTGTAGAAGGAACCTTGCGTTCAGCCCCAGCCCTGCCACGAGCAGGCTTCTGCGCGTGCTGCGGAGGAGGAGCACCGCATCCCCTGCTCCAGTGATGTCCACAGTGACGAACTGCTGCAGGATCGGGTCAGTCATCAATTCTGCTCCAGCTGAGAGAGACATTCGCACTGATAAATAACCTTTTCTTTTTCCCCAGCCTCCACACACGCACACACGAGCAATGAAGGAGGCTGCAGAGATGCCATTGTGGCTGCTGAACGTAAAAAGTTAGCTGAGTGTTAGCGCTGTTGGCGTGCACCTAATGCCATTCGAGTTTCAGCTTCCTCATCCAAGGTGACACACACGTCCAGGCCCCGTGGTGCTGAGACAAAACACGCTCTCATGTGTTGGCATGTTTCTGCTTCGGAGGAGGGCTGCAGCACTGCCCCGCGGCCGGCTGGGTGCTGCTGCTCTCCTCCTCCGGCTCTCGGCTTGTCACAGGGATGTTTCCAGCCAGCGAGCCCTGCCGAAGGGGGTTGTGCTTGGAGGCAGTGAATCGGGTCTTGGGAGTGTTGCAGTAATGCTGCATGCAGCTTTGGAGGCTGCAGGGTTCTGGGACAACTCCTGAGCCTCGTTCTGTTATGTATCAGACCCTGTCCAACACCAGACCTCAGGGCGGCGTTTCCCTTCTGGAGGTCAGCTACCTGTAAACATTTTGCCTCCTCCAGCTCACATTGCTCTGTTTTCACTGTACTGATCCCATGTTGGTGATTTCAACATGCTTTGTTTGCACGATCAGAATAGGCTGCAGCCGTTCCCTGGTACTCATTCAGACTCAGAAGCTGAAGGTATAGCTAAAGGTATTCAGGTGTGTAGGGGCAAAGAAAAGGCTTAATTAATTCTGAATGAGTTCCAAATGTATCGGCATCAAGCAATCGGAAAGGAAATCTCAAACCCATGAAGCTGCTGTAGAAGCTAGCCCTCGCTTCTTGGCTAGTTTCTTTCCTTCAGGACCACTGAAATAATTTCTTCAGCGTTTCCTGAATGTTCAGTCACACTGAAAATCTCAGTGCTCAGAGAAAAGGGGAACAAAGCCTACTGTTTTTACAGATCAACGGTGTTTTACTGCAGCTAAAACCTCACTTCCATTTGTTTTGCTAAGACTGGAGCAGGATTTAAATTTTCTACAAATTAAGCCAGAGGATGTTTTCTTATATGTTATGTATATATTATAAAATCCACTTCAATTAGAAATGAAATAGAGGGAAGATGATTTATAAATGAAACAGCGTGATTTTTATTTACCAGACTCTTTTATCTCAAATAGCGGAGGCCTTTTTGATGTTTTCTGAAGCATCATCCAGTCCATTTACAAAATACCTCCTGATTACTCTCTTTGTCAATTCATCTTTTCCATTCACAGAAAGCCTCTTACTCGATTTCACCTCTGTTCCTGTGACCACTGAGCTGTTCTCATCTTGCTAACAAGACGCCACGTTATTTCTGTACCAGAAAACAAATTCCTTAAGTCTTGATCATCATAACGGTGCTCAGGATTGTCAGGATTTGTTTTGCTTCTTTTGAAGACATCCATTTAGGAATGTATCCAGCTCGCTGTCGGTGTCATCTAAGAACAACACCTGAGAGAAGCAGGTGGCTAAGCCGGCCAACCATGCAAACACCCCGCAGGTATAATTGGTACAACCAAATCTGCTGGTATCTAGGACAGAAGAACCATCTCATACTAATTTCTGGACCAGTTCTCTTGAACATGTTAAGAAGAATGATTTAAACATCTTAATAAAGTCTTAAACTCAGGTTTTGTTTCTCTACAGCTACGTACAAATCCCTGCAGGCAAATGAAGAGCGAGGGGCTTTCAGCTTGCTGCCCAGGTGAAAGGTTGGCCCCAAACTGGATGGGAAGGGAGGGACAGGGCCCTGCAGTCACCTGAGCTAGACCTTTCCTCATCGTTCTCACTGTGAGTGGGCAATCAAGTATGATTTTAAACCCAGTTTCTTTTCAAAACAAGCCCAACACAAATGGTTCCTTATGGCCCATTGCTCCGTTTGTAAGATTTCTACTTCTGGCTCTTTGAATGTTATAGGGCAACAGTCAAAATTCCCTGTCTTATTTTCTGGCAGTATCTTTATATAGCTTGGGAACTTGTATGGTTTGCTGTCAGCTTAATTAAACACCGGTTTTGGAGTAATTCAGCTTAGCTTGTTTCTGAACTACATGTGGATGTAGGTTTCATTGTGTGGGATTGGGAATCTGGAGGGTAGACGTAAGAACTGAAGGTCACATTTGATCCTATTGATAGGAGATGTTTCTACTCCTGTTTTCTGAAAGGAGAGCTGTTCTGGGCCAAACCATCGTACTGCACGGAAGCACTGTTTGCTGTTTGTGCCTTCTTTTGCAGAAGTTTTAATCTCCTTGACAAAGTAGATTTTGCTTGTGCCATACAGAATATAGAATACTCCAGGACTCTGAGACAACCAGGTTTTGTACGCACATTTACATGCATATTTTCATTGAATAAATGAATACAATTTCTATGTATTAGAAAAAAAAAAAAAAGCTGGTATCAGTGCTGTATCAACAACAAGGCCAGAATGTAGCAGATACTTTAGCATGTGCTTGGCTGTGGTGTATGGGAACCATCGTTAGTTTACAGCTTTGTTTGCGACAGGACCCGAGGGAATGGCATGGAGCTGGGACAGGGGAGGGTCAGGCTGGGGGTTAGGGGAAGGTTCTGCACCCAGGGGTGGTCGGGCACTGGGACAGGATCCCCAGGGCAGTGGTCACAGCACCGAGCTGACAGAGTTCAAGGGATTGGACAACTCTCTCAGACATACGGTCTGATTTTTGGGTGGTCTTGTGCAGAGCCAGGAGTTGGATGCGATGATCCTTGTGAGTCCCTTCCAACTCGGGATATTCTGGCCTTCTCTGATTGTACCTTTATCTGAGACTGGGCACATAATGTAGGTTCTGGTCTCATGGCACACAAAACTAATTTAATTGCTTTCAGTACCTGTAACTTTGCATAAAGCTGGCATGGAATCATCATTTCCTCCTCTGCTCTGTTCCTTCTAGTAGCTCATATTGAAGCAAAAAATGGATGCTTAGAAAATGGTGATTTAGTGCAGAGAGGAAGTGCAGTAAAGAGAGTGCTGAGATCTGTGGAAAAATGCTTTGAAATCCTTAAATTTTATAAAATAAGTATTTGATTAAAACCCAGCCCTATCTATGTAGCTGGAAATAGGCGTTTTCACCCCTTTCTCCCTTTTTTGGCAAACGAAGCAGGGATTGGAAGGAAGAGAGAAAACTGTTCTTTACTACGAATGTTCCCCCTTTTCTCTCTTGTCTTGTTTTCTAGCCAATTGAAACAAGGTTTTATCAGTGCATGGTACCAATTGGAAACTTCTGCAGCTTTTTATGTCTCGCAAATGTCCTCCCACATCTCTTTCTTCCCCCGCAAGCACACAGGAGAAAGGGAAAAAAGTGAGCAGCGCGTTTAGGTAGAGGATAATTAAACAACTGTGTTTCAGAATAAAACCAACGTTTATTTCACAGCAAACGGCCCGAGTATCATTCTCTGTGATATTATGAAAAGTATAAAATAATGTGCTCTTCATTTAAGCTAGAAGAAGCCCACCACCAGACTGGTTCATAGATCAAGGCAGTCAGCTGATTAGCCACATATGGCAGCAACTGCTGCATATGAATTGTTAATGATCTTCACTGAGGAAAATAACCTTCTTCCTGTTGGTATGGAGCCCAACTGGAGTGTGGAAAAATCCATTAAATGTATGAAGATTGCAGTGAGTCAGACTTTATATCCTCTCTCAATAGGCTGTTGTGTGAAATAGTGATTTAGAAATACTTTGGGGTTATTATTATGTTCCTTGGCATCACCGTCTGACCTCGGTACTGCAGCTACTTGATACACCGTACCGAGGACCCGATGCTCATCTGTTAGAGGCAAAAACCCAAAACTGGATTGTCTCAGGGCCTCTAGAGAGGCAGTTGGACTTCAGCAGTTCCCTTCACGTTGTCAGAGCTGAGCAAAGGACGGGTTCTTGGTGCAGCTGAGGAAGCTCTGAGTTCGGTGCCGTTCCCCTCGAAGACACGAAACAGAAGGCTGTGGTCATTGGTGGTACAATTCAGTGTAGCTCATGGAGAGCATTCAAGTCTTGTAGGCAAGTGAAACAAACTGCTTTTAACAGCTTTGAGGGGTAGATGAGCTTTCTGGGGGAAAGATTTATAACTGCCCTTAGAGTTGGGACTTGGAGATCCCCTCCTCTGCTGGAGACATTTCTGGCTTTGCAGGGGGAGGTGGATGTGGCCCTCAGACCACATGGATCCCCGTGGAGCTCTCAGTAACAGCATCTGGGATCCTGGGGCTTGGGCAAGTTTTGCTGAGCCTTCTTCTCGTCGTCTGAGCATCACAGTGCTGCTAGCCCTTGCCTTGCTGCTGCTGTGTGGATGTAGAAGAAGTAAAGGGAAAAGTGAATGGTAAGAGGTCTTGTTCATGTGTTCCTCTGGATCTGGAGACCATTTCTGCCTGTGCTGCTGAACATGGCTTCTGCTCTGCTGGGAAGCAATGTGTGGCTGAGGAGAAAGTTCCCTGTGCTGTGAGGAAAATGATTTGTGCCACGGGGTTCCTATTGCTAATTTCTGCTGATCTGGGATATATCCTGCTATTGCTATTAAAGAAACTGCAATATCCTTAGGTACAGGCTTAAAAGCAAGGGCCTTGTCTTCATTAAAACTATCTTCATTTAAAAATATAATGAGGTGTGCAGGAGTAGCCTGCTGATGGTTATCAGTGCTGCTGCCCACGCTGTGGCTGAATATGCAGGACAACCTCGAGACTCCCTTTTGGCAGCCTCTGACCATGGGAGCCACTGGTCCCAGGGCAGGGAGATGTGCAACAAGGAGAAACCTCTCACCTAGCTCATCTCCGTGCCACGGCAGCAGATGACTAATAATAACCAAAACATTTCAAGTATTGTGCGCATTTTCAATGAAATTAAATTAGAATGACATGAGGAATTCAGAAAGATTTCAGTTCCTTCTCTTTGAAGAACAGTTTGAGCTGCAGTTTAATAATTTTTGTTCAGTTCATGGCAAAACTTTTTTCTGAGAGCATGAGGGAAGATTGGCATGAAGGGGCCATGAGTGCCAATTTTCATTCCAACTCAAATCATCAGAGACTGCAGGTCTGCAGATACCGTTTGAAGAGAAAAATATCAGGGTAAACTTATCAGTTTGAAAATTTGAGGGAAAAACAGGCTGCCTGCAAACGGAATATATGATTTCTGGGGCTGTTTTATCAGCCCAATCCAGTGCTCAGATCTGCAGTCCCTTCTTACATAACACTGCTGGCTGGCTCCAGCTCTGCAGAGTTTGGCCTTCAGTAAATATTTTTAAAGCTATTTATAGTCTGTTAAAATGACAGCGTAAAATTGTTACAACAGAATTGCTTTCTCTATGCAACTTCAAGTATCATCTGCTTATTCCTGTCACCGAGGCAATGTTTAGCCCAGCTTTTACTTCCCCTAAGGTTGCGCCGCTCGCGCCACGCTAGCGATGGGGCTGACGGGCTGTGTGAAGCAGACGGATCACAACTTCTCCTTTGCTTCTTTGAAGGAGGCTTAAGCCCTGGCAGCCGAATTAAGTGCTGCTTTTATCTTTATCGCCGAGGAGCAATAAACATAGCCCCACAATATCGCTCTACAGTTAATTTTCGGAGGAGATCTGCGCTCCCATTACAACATACAGTTATCTGGCAGTAATTGTTTTCCCCGCATGGTTTCTTTTTAGAAGGCCTAGGGGTTATTTATGATAAAGCTGTCAAATTTTGTCTCCTCTGTTTTTCAGATTGCTCTTGGCCAGAATGTAATTTTCAGTCCTGCTTGTGCATAGACTGCCATAGCTGGGCAGCCTCAGGTGAAAAGCCAGGGAGGAACCGTGACTCAGAGATGACAAGTAGGATCCGTCCGCCCAAACTCGGCTGTCCAGCCTCTGGCTGCCCCACACCAAACGAGTCCTTCTGGCTCTATTTATAGAGAAGGAGCTACCTGCTAAGGGTGATTCACCTCTGCCTCCATACGTACCCAGGGATCGTGGATCGGCACCGTGAGCCTGGCTCCTCCACGGCCAGCCTCTGGGCAGCGGGGTTTGGGGGGGGCCAAAGGTGGCCAAGGCAAATGTTCCTGAGCTGCCATCACGTGCAGGTAGGATGGCAAAGGTAGCCAAGGCGTGGTGTCCTTCAGCTGCCAGCACGTGCAGCCTGGATGGCCGCTGGTAACCCAGGGAGGTGATCTTCAGCTGCCGTCACCGGCAGACAGCAAGTCAGGAGTGCAGCAGTGCGGTGAGAAGAAGGCTTAAAGCAGAGCTGAGCGAAGGATGGGATGAGATGTAAGTTGTTTACAAGTGTGCTTATTGCTCAAAACATTTGCTTAGAGGCTTGCAGAAGAACTGGTGACTGTGCATTGTGAGATAGCACCGTGGGGGCTGGAGGCCAGGGTTCACCCGTAGCCTCGGCCCACCTGTCTGCAGCAGGAGCTGGAGGCTGCCTTGATCTTTAATCCCCATTTCCTGTGGCTGTGGCTTGGATTAGCGAAGGCTGGAGACAGAAACGTGTCTGCGTGCAGGTGGTTGGATTGCATTCCCCTTTGATTCTCTCTCAGAGCTATGAAAACGTAACTTTTAAATGGTGCCACCTTTAGAAGAAGGACCATGCATTTCATCTTTGATGCTTCCCCACATTACACAGCATTATTTTTTTGTAAGACGATAGCAGGTAGTGAAAACATTGGATGTTAGAAATTCTTACCTCTCCTTTTATTTGTGTTACGTGGCAATACAGGTATGTGCAGATAAACATTTCAGGTGTTTAATATCCATAACAGATCGAGTTGTTCTGACAATTTGGAAATTATTTACTGTTATCTCTGTATTCATCATCAAAACTTTAACTTCTCTTCATGATACTTTTAAATGTTTTGTTTCCAATTCTGAGTTCTGATTTAATTGCAACTTGTTAGGCACCTTCATTGTCTACACAGTGCTAAAAACGAGGCTTCTCTAACCACAGCCAGATGCAGATCTGTGGCTTGTTCACATTACATTCAAATCTGTGGCACACAACTAGTTTTTGATTTGTTCTTTTTAGTTACAACATTGAAATTTTTCTAACAACATATATTCTAGAGAGTTTCTGCCGTCTCCAAGGCTTTAATAGAACATTATGAGTTGTAACTCTAAGCCCTCGGTTCTGCAAAGAGTGATTGCTGCAGAGGCACTGCTCAAATGGGGCTGGGCGAGTGCATTGCTTTGTCTCCCTTTGTTTTCTCTCTACTTGGCGATTAGTCTTTGCAGTGTATTAGAAGCAGCATGAAGAAGTTGTTCGTAATGTTTATAACGTAATTTTTCCAAATAAGTTATTTTTTGCAATTATTATCTGAACCATTACCAACAACCTTGAGATGAGAGGCTTTGCAGAAGTGCTGCAACTGATAAATCGCTCACTAAGTCGTGCATGAAGTACTTTAATTAAAGTCTGAATGCTGTTGTGCTCCAACTTGTTCCCGTGAAGGACAGAGGAGCCCTGGTATGACTTCCCCAGAGGTGAGAGCAGGCCTTTGGGGCGTTGAGGCCCTGAAATTTGGAGATCTCAGGCAGCTCAGAGTTTCACCGTGGCCGGAGGCAGACTGGTTGTTTTAAGGCCATTTGTACAAAGCTGACTTGCCAGAGAAATCATGAAGAAGGGATGCACCCGCCTGTGTTCGGGTGCAGCTTAATTTCATAACACAAGCCCTGTGTCCCCACTGTCAGGGGATGCTGGGCTCCATGATGCTCACGGCCTGGCCTGGCCTAGGCCGCACCAGCCTGGGCTGGGTGGCCAGGTTTGCAGTCCTGGCTGTTTGTAGAAACTTGTAGAAACATAAACTGATCCACAGCACGGCCACATGTGTTTCTGAGCCCTGTTAGCTGACGAGCTGGAGTGCTCTGCTGCAGACCAGCAGGGAAGAACCTTACCTCAGTGCAGAGGCATTGCTGGTGGCACCTTAATGTCCTTGGCAATAATGACCCTCGAATTATTCCATCCATTTACTGATACATCACATATCTTCAGTTAACAGCTGTGATCCTTTAGAAAGTTGACTGATTGCTTATCAGAGTGGAGGACATACGAGGTACCATATTGTTAATTGTTATAGCTGCAACTTAAAAGACATGAAACACAGAAGCATTTATAATGCTGCTCATGTATGTTCTTTGCTTTCCATCTTAGCAGCTACTGCTGTTGGAAATAAACATCTATTTGAATGATTAGGCTACAAAAAGTGGTGTATTGAACATCTTCTTGAAAAAAGGTAATTACTGGGGTTTGAGAGGAACCCTGAAAAGTGTCAGCCACGTCAGAGCCACGGTTAAATAATACCTTAAAGTGTACTTTACATGTGTAATTTTCTGGTACTAGCAATGTCATCTCAAGTCAAAGCTGTACTAATTAACCATTGCAGAGTCTTAGCGAGCCAAGTTTCTCCTTATGTCCCTCTGTCTCTTTCCAAGCCCTAGCAGTAACCACATCTGGGCTCATTAGCTGGGTGCTGCTCTTGAATCGCAGTGAATTCCACTCAGTTCCTGTGGGATGTTTTTGTTTTTTTTGTGTGGGCTTCTTTTACTCCCTAATTATTCTCCACAAGTGAAATTAAAAGAGGTATGTAATTAAAATGTTCTATTTTTGAGCTTGTGTCATCCTGAGTCCGTGGGCAGCACTGATGTGTCTCTTTTGGGGACAGAAGCACCATGTGCAGCACTTAAGGCTAAGTAAGGAGGCTGGGAGGGAGACAACTGGGAGAAGTACTTCTCTTGTGGTAGAAAAAGGGAGTGACTGCTATGTCTTGTGTAGAAGTAATGCAGTGGATCCAAAGTAGCAGGAATTTCTGGTTTGTTGTTATTTTTCTCCTAATTTTGTACACAACATACCTTTGTACCCCTCCAATTCTGGTGCTCACCTGGGCTTTCAGAACAGCCTCTATGATCGCGCAAGCTGCCTGGCCCGTTCATTTATTTATAGAAATTAATTTATTTATAGAAAAAAAAAATAATAGAAATTAAGAAAAACGAGCGATTGCTGCATTGATTCGTGCCTGGTTAGCCTGGTAGATTAAGTGGGGGAGGATCGGGTGGGCTGAGGATTGCTGGTGACCGTGCTCTGGCCAGGCAGTTGCTGGATGACCCACATACGTCGTGCCCCCCTCGTGACATGTGATTTTTCAGCTCTTTGCTGGGAACTGATCGCGCACAAAGCCCGCTTTGAGACGTGGATAGATGAAAGGAGATGAAACAGCTGGTTTGGTTTTATCCCATTCAGGTCGGATTTTTCTAGTCAGTGTGCAGCATTAATAATAATAAAAACAGCTGCTGTATACCAGAAAACTTGCCATGAAAGGGACATAATGACTGGAGGGGTGGTACTGTCATATAACCTCTCCTCACTTCAAAGCAGAGATCTTAGTTTTAATATCAGGAATGATGAATGGCTTTGTCACTACTATTCATGCATTTGCATTGATTATTTTTGTATTTGAAAGGGGGAGGCAGAGATCATCCTCGATCATTACTTAGAAATGGAATAAATACTCGGAGTAAAAAACCCTAATGTGACAAATATAATTCTCAATAATTACGTTTTTGCACTTGAGGTTTTAGTAGGAAAATGAGGACCCTTGAGTCGTCAAGAACCAGCAAAAACAGGAAGGTGTGAAGTGCATAGTGGAGAGAGAAAGTCAAAGCTGGTAGGCAGAAAAAAGAGGGATCAGCTGTGGAATAAAACTGTAACTCCAGGGCAGTGTAAGGGGCAGGCTCTGCTTCCTTTCCAGCTCTCCATGTCCATGTAGCCATGTCCAACTGATAACAGAAATACAAAGGGTCACTGCCACCAGTTGTTACAGGGCTATTTTTTTTTATGGAAAGAGTAAAAAATTTGGCAGTTGTGGACAGTTACTTTTGATGCACAGAGGAATCCGAAGTCATGTGAGCCAGTTAGCGGATACCCATGGGATTTTGTCCAGATATGATCATTCAAGGAATGACTTCTATGGGAATTTCTTGGAAGTGAAGATTGATGAAAATCAACATTTCATAGTAGATATTTTTTAAACCAATGTATTTACCCTAATCCTGGCCTGATGGACATGGCTGTCCAAGCTCACAGAACTTACTTTTTTCTTCTGGTTATGAGTAGATGTCTTTCTGCAGTAGGTTACTTAGGGAAAATCCTTAAACTGAAGGCTGGGAATTTTACTTAACAGTCACAACAATCATTTTGTGTATTATAACATGGAACCTGTGTATAAGCTTCATAACCAGCACATTCCTTCAAATGTGTCTAAATTTCATTTCTTTGACTTCAGTAAATTTCTGTCACAGCCTGCGCATCCTAATTCGGTAATTCAATAAACATGTAAAAATTGAGGAAGAGATGACAGTCATATCTGAGCTTGCTCACAAGTGAATATTGAGATTACCCCTTTGCTGAGCGAGCAGCCTGCAAGCACTGAGGCAGATTGAAGATAAACGTCAGCTTCCTTCAGTGGTGTGCTGCCATGGAAAAGAAAGGAAAAAGGAGCAACTTCAGGGTAGCTCAGCAAAACTCCCAGTTAAGGAATTAAGTTTATTAGATTTTGAGTCGCCTTTATTGCCTGTGAAGAGCTTAAGAAGTGGAAAGTTTCCGTGTTCTCTAATTGCTAAGCTTTTGGAGTAATTTTGTTTTGAGTAACCAAGCATGGAGACAAAGACATGGTCTGGTTGTACTTGGGAGAAGAAGTCTGAGGGGCAGGCTGGAATCCAGAGTGTTTTTGAGATCCAGCTCTGTTTTCCTGTGATGCTGGGGACATCTTGAGCTCTGTGTGGTTCAGAGTGTCTGCAGTCCCCACCTGCCTTCGTGCCGGGTGGCGGTGGAGCTCTTCTAAGATGTGGAACTGAAAACAAAATGATGTTTAAAAAAAAACGTATAATTTTTGACAAACAGTTTTGGAGAGGTAGTTGATGTAGATTGGAAACTTAATGTAAAGTGGTGCTTGGCCTTTCCTGAGTTTGGTTTAGATATATTTTAGATCACAGGGTAGAGCAGTAATTGCAACAGCTTTTAAAAGCTCCTTAACATGCAGCGTGTGAAAGATACATTAAATTATTTCTTGTATTATTTGTCCTTAATGCATACAGTGATCAATACGAAACAGAAACTGAGCTGTATTATTTGCAACTTGGATCTCTTATCTGACTTGTCTATCACCATCTATGGTTTAAACTCCATTGTACACTCCATCTATGGCTCGTGGCTGTTTCGAGTCCTCAGTGCCGGGTTGTGCGGCGATGCTAACGAGGCCCAGGGGCTTTGTCCCCCAGGACAGCCCGGCGGGAGCTGCGGCAAGGGATGCAGGGGATGCAGCACCAACAGGACCGCCACGGGGCTGGCTTTCTCCTCCCCTGCTGCACTCCCGGGTTCTGGCAAACCAGAAGAGCAAGAAGCGTTTTCTGTCTGAATGTGGGAAGTGTCATTACCAGCCTGACGAATTGGAGATGAGGTTGATAATAATCTGTAAATTACCTGGATGGGGATGTTAGCTCTGGGGTTGTTTGCTGGGTAGCTTCTGAGACGTCCCAGCTGATGGGTCGTGCTGCTGGTTTCCTGCATCTGCTAAATGGGGGTTTCAAGTTATGACTTGAAAAATCCCTTTATTTGTAGGTTGGTAATGCTAGCTTGTGTAGCTACATAATGATTGCAGGGGCGTGTGTGGGGGGAAGGTAGATGTGTATTTATGGATATAAAGTAAATATTTACACTAGTAACACCAATCTCATTTCAAGTAGAACAGAAAGAGAAGAGTTCACTTCACACCTTAGTATGGACTGTGAAGTTATTGTAGAAAGACTTCTTATTTGTCATACATAACCTCTCAGCCCTAAAAGTAAACCAGGCAATTTATTACGGTTCAAGGGATGAAAGAGTAAAAGACACAAGTACAAATAAATCTCTCGAGCTTCAGATGTGAAGAAGCACAGTCTTTCACCAGCTGAGAAAAGACTGCCTTGCAGAATGGCCTGCAAATGATCAGTGCCAGCCACAGCTGGGAGAAGAATGATAGATTTTAACCAAAATTGATTGTAAAGTTTGCTACTTTGGAAATTACGAGTCATGTTTCCCTCTTTTTCCATAGGCTTTCCTCCATTTCTTTTTTTTTAATTCCTCCCTCCCACTTACTCTTGCTGAGAATAATTTTTCTCTAACATCAGAAAAATTAAAAAAATAAACCTAGTTTTGCTGAATTTTCTAAAAATCATGTTACTTATTTCTCCAGCCACTAATGTGTATCCCATTTGATGACAGAACATTGTTAATCTCCACATAGCGCTAAAGATGTGATCTAATGACTAGAGGGATTTAAACAAAGGGTTTTAAATATATATATTTTAGGAAGATAGTCTTTAAAGACGACACCAGCAGCAGCATTGACAAGATGTCAATCATGGGGCTGTTTTTATGATCTTTAATATTCAAAATTGGAAATCTTTAATGTTCTCTACTCCATAGGATTTCTTGTCAGCTGGACAGCTTCCTGAAAATGGTTTCAGGGAGATATCTATCCAAAGCACTCAGTGAGCAGACTGCGACAGAAGAGTAATCTATAAACCCACAATGGTAATGCTGTGGGGTCGGTGAATGTTAGGAAGTGCACCTGCTTTCCTCAGTAATAATTCCTTAAAAATTGTAATATTTTCGCTTTAGTCACCTATGTGACTTTAATTTATTTGTTTTATGGACTCAGGGGCAAGGCACGCAAGCAAAACGTGTTCATCTGGTTCTTGGCTCTGTGGCACACATCAATCGCTGTGCATTTGCGGCTGAGCGGGGATCTTGAAGTCAGTCGGCTCGGCAGAGGAGGCAATGTGCTTGTGCAGAGGTCAGGCGGCACGCTTTGAATGCACAGGGAGGGCGTACACAACACGAGTCTGATCCCGTGAAAGCAAAGAGCTGCGTGAATTCATGAAATAAAAAGGAAAAAGAATAGCAGTTTGTATATTGGGAGAGCTGCCCGCATTTGCTGGACACCAAAACAAAAGGATCCTTCCTTGCATTTTCTCTTCGTTTCTTTGCTGTCCATTGAGCCTCTTCAGCTGTGGTAGAAAGTTGCATGGGTAAAGCCAGGAAGGCTGTTTTCTAGGCATTAGCCATGCTCTTTGTTTTCCTGGCCTGATAACGTGGAGTAAAACACCGAGCCACACCTTAGCAACAGTTACCCACACCATTGGCTTAATAAGAGGGAAGCAAAACGCCTTGTTTGTCTGCTTAGGTATCCGGCGTGCATGCAGCTTGCTGCTGACGTCCGTGTTGTCTGGGGTGATGGTGTTGCCCTGACAACCAAGAACATCCCTGTGTTCAGGGCTGGTCCCCGCATCTCCTCACATTTTACAAACATAACTATTTTTGTTAGCTATGCCACAATTTTGTCTCGGAAGTGGCCCGCTCCGCAGGCCGGTCATCTAACAGCCCTCCAGCAGAACAACAAAGAGATCTCCATCTAGGAAGATGGATAGCAGACTGCCTCCCCACATGTGCATCACATTTGCCTGCCAGATACTGGCTCCTTTGTACTTTCTTCTCAAAGCCGTTTCGCATGTTGGAGCCTTCCTGCAGTTCCACCGAACGCAGTGAGCCCAATTAAAGACAGCTCCTGCCTCCTTTCTTCCGAGTTAAATGTTTTGTAATTTATTAATATTTGGTCAGTCTGATGGTGTCGCCCTGCTGGAGGAATGAGCATGGTCACCTGTTTATTCTCTTGGAGCAGTCAAAAATAATGGAAACTAGGACCAGTTGGGGAAATCTTTTAACGTTTCAAGTCCTTAAGGAAACCACAACCCTTTGTAAACGCAACAAGCACGTAAATTTTCTTCAGAAACTATTCATTTTAAAACATCCCTGTAGACAACGCTCCGGATGTGATTTCTTACCGAGTCTCTTTCTACTAGTGCAGAGTAAGAAGTTTAATGATCTGACAAAATCCTGCTTTGATATAAAAGATTACTTTAGGTTCACAGACCTGTGTGCTGCAGAGCAGGGTCTACAGGGCTGCGCATTCGGTTTCTTACTTCAGCAGTCATTGGTTTATTGTGGAAGTACAGAGTTTTGGCCAAGGTGTTGTCTTGGCTGCTGCTTTTAGAAATGGAACATAGGAGTGTGAAAAAAAAACACAACAACAACTAAACAAACCATGGGGAATTTTGTAGATTCAAAGAACGCTTAACATGTGACAGAGCTCTGATTCCTGGGTCTGCGGAAATGGCATTGTGGAATTCCTTATTCGAGACCTTTTAATGACTTCTCGCTGAAATATGCATCATCTACGAATAATTTTCCCCGTCTCCAGACGCTGAGGTGCCAACCCTGTAAATTGGATGTCAGGCCATGTTTTTCATGGCTCCCACACGGCAACCAGGACTAGTTGTTCCGCACCTGGAGTTCAACTAACAAGTCTAATGATGTATGAGCCAGAAACCATCCGGTTCAAGCTTTCCATTCCGTGCTGGATTTTGCATTGCAAAGAGCTGTAAATGAGTAGAAAAACAATTTCAACCCCTAAAGCAACCAGAGCTAACATGGATGCCACATACAGAGCATGGCTATTAGGAAGGGGCAGTTTTCTCATAGTCACTTTGCTGAGCATTAGCACGCTGTTAAGCCAATGAGACTGGTTTTCCTGCAGCTGGTAACTCCCCACCTCCCCAAAACCTTCACAAATAAAGCGTGGCTTTGCTAACTATGAATTTGAAAATAGTTCTTTTCCCCCTGCCAAAAAAAATAAAAATGTATTAAAGAAATTGCTGCTTCTGTTTGCTTAGATAGAACTGCTTGTCAAAATATGTTCAGATGTCAGCAATCATCGCACGACTTACAGAGATAGAAAATGTTTGTATTTGCATTTGCAAATTTCTATTTGTATTTGCAATTCTGTATTATCTCTTACGCAACGTGCTGATTGCTCATTTTGAGAAGTTAGGCTTTAGCAGCAGCCTGGCATTTGCTGAGATCCTGAGGCAGGTACAGTGCACCAAACACTGAATTTAGAGTAGTGATAGAAAAAAGTTGTCTTTGTTGAGTTTTAAACTGCAAGCACTCCTGAGGTCAAAACCAATTCGCTGTGGATTGCAGAAATGGATTTATTTTGACTCTTACTGTTCTTAGAAAATATGGTTTGGAGTGACCTAAGGAGATTGCCCAGTTCAATCCTTTGTCTCAGCTGGGATCAGCTGCATATATATATTTTTAAACGATTTTTAAGGACTGTAACAGGACAGCAAACAGTGCACGGATCAAGTTTTCTAGACTTCTGCCACCCCTTTTTGGACAACTCCAAATGTCTTAGTTGGTGCTGAGTTAACCTGGAGGGCCCAGGACTGATCACCAGCTTTCACGTGAGCTTTATCAAAACTGAACAACGTGGAAGGATTACTTTGAGAATTATGCAAGTTAAACACTAGTTTGTAGTCCTTAGTGTGGTGGTTAGCTGTCTTGCAACTGCACGAACTCAGTAGTACTGCAGAAAACCAGTTGTTCTGCAGAAAACCAGTTGTTCCCCATGACTGCTTATGTCCCATTAAATCCCCTGTTTGCTGGAAGCAGGTTAATAGAGATCTTTTTCAGAATCTTTTTTTTTTTTTTTTTCTCATCAGAAAGACTGTACTCTGTGCTGTTATCCTGTGTGGTCAAGGATACTCATTTTTCATGTGTCCATGAAAACTTACTAAAAAATGGAGTATAATTCTAAATTTGCATTTAGTTCTGTGAATATTCCTCGTGTTTTCTGGCTTTACTTATTCCTTTCTTCTTCATTTTATATGTGAAACAGAATCATCAACAAGTAATTTTTTTCTTACATGACAGAGGCACTTAGGGCCTGGTAAATTCATTGGGGTTTGTACAGGGCTCTTTATTCTTACTGACACGAACACGAAATGCACTGGCGTGTCTTAGCAGATTAGATCTCTGTCTTTTTTTTTTTTATGACAGCTCTCCATCATGTTTTATTCATCATAAATAAATGAGTCATTTTAAGACTAGTACTGTTACAGTTATTTTCCTATTTAGTTGTGCATTTCTGTAGATGGGGTGCTTCAGAGCATGGGAAAGAATTTTTCCTTTTTTTTTTTTTTTTTCCCTTTTTTTCCCCCACTAGGACAAAAGTAGAAATCTGCTGCCTTTTTTCTTTTTTTTTTTTTTCCTTTAAGTATGACATATCACAGCAGAGCTATTGACATGTGGGAAGAAATTAAATGCAGTTCAGCCTTGGAAGCCTATGTACATTCTTGAGTCTGCAAGGGTATAATTGGGAAGTCAGCATCCCGGCTCTGCAGGCTTTGTAGTTTAATAGTTTTAAATCTGGAACCAAAAGGGGAAAAAAAAATAAAAATAAATTCATATTTTCCCATTCTATTGCAGAGTTTCTGAAGTCTGATGTGATTTGGGTCTCATTTGCATTATTGCAGGCTAACAGTGCTGTGTCAGCTCAGCATCATGCAGATTTGTCCACAATAGCCCAAATGTGGAACTGAAGTTAGAGTTGCCACGTTGTTGTTCCACTCGTTATACTCAAATAAATACAGAATGGCTTCAAGTTCTGACCATAACTGCTGGAATTCGTAAGCTCCTACCTTGTAGCAGGAACAGAAACTGGTATGAGACCAGCAGCTTGAGTGGCACTTCCATTTCAGTACTCTTCACTTTCAGAGGAGAGCCAAGGCTTCCTTCTTGATTTTCGTGTCCCCCTCTGATTTGATGAAAGGTTAGGTCAGTGCATGAGAAGTGGCTGTGCTCTTTTCTTGGGAGCTGGTGTGTTACTGTGATGGTGGGGTGGGTGATCTGGGAAAAAGAAAAAAGCAGAGCAGTAGCTTTCAAATGTCCACTCACACCAAAGGTTTCATTTGAGATCTCTGTTTTGTGATTTGTAAGTCCTTGTGCCAAAAGCTAAGAAATGAAGGAAGGGTTTTTATTTTTTTTTCTTCCTTCTTTTTCCACCAGCCTTAAAAGCAAGAAGTTTTGCTTTGATAATTACCTCTCCATGCAGTTCTCTATAAGGAAACAATTGGGCTATTATTGACAAGACTAGCTGAAAAATGCAAACGTGTGGGAGTTTGGTTCCTGGTTCTGTTCTGTTTTCTTCTTTCTCTGACTGTACCTTCATGTGTCTCAGGCTTTTGCATATATTTGTGCAGGCACGGCACAGGCTTTTAATTGCTGTATGGTGAACTGCACAATAATAACCTCAAGGATTTGATTTAATAAAGAAACTGCTGTGACAATTTGCATCTCTTTTATTGTGTATTTTTGGGCTATTTCCGAAACATTATGTGTGCTGCTCTATTTAGGACAGGCAGTGGCAAACCTCGCAGCAGGCGCTGTAGGAAATCTCCAGGAACACCACAGAAGAAGCTCCGGTGCCTGGGTTTCTCAGAGAGGTGGGTGCCTGTCGAGAGGCAAGAGCAGCAGGCGATCCCCAGGCCACCGGGTGATGGGAAGCTCCTGGAGAGTGCCAGTAGCAGATCAGTGACTGGTTCCCACTGGGAAGTGGCCTGAGCTGCCCCGTGCACAAGTGTCTGTGCCTCGTGCACGTGGTCACACGCTACTGAAGCATCACAGCAGCAGCAGACTTGATCTTAAAAAAAAAATGAGAGGGCGTAGCATAGCTCTTTGGTGAAAGCAGTTAGGTTTTACCCATGGCAAATTACTGGGGCACAGACCTCGGTGTACACTTCCACTCTCTGGCAGGTCTTCTTCAACCTTACCCCTACAGGAACATCTCTTAGGGGCCCTGGAGTACAGTGCAGAGAGCCCAGTCCTTTGTTCCACTCACACATCCACTGCAGTTGTTATCAACGCCAGCAGCAACACCGCTTTAAAGCGTTGCTTTGCATGCAGTGTTTCTTTTCAACTTCAGAGATAAATTTCCTCATAATCTGTGATAAAAATACCCAACTGAAGGTACACAGCGGTGACAGCTCGTTCTCGTGTAGCACTTTCCCTGTTCAAACTCTCCAGCAAATTGCTCGCTGCTCCTCTCTGCTTTATGTAACACCCGGCTGCTTGCTGCTGGTGCTGCGCAGTTGGCTGTGATTTCTGCTCGAAATCTTGATCTTGATCTTCCCCCAAACATTTTTCTTTGTTTGAGAAATGGGGGCTGCCCAACCTGTGCCAGCTGTCCGTGCATCCCCAGGGGATTATCCAGCAGCTGTGAATAGCTGGAGCAGTTTGGTCGCGGGCCAGCCCTCTCCTTGCTGATTCCTGGCTCTTCGCATGCCCCGTGCATAGCGCGGCGGGGCTGCGGCCGGTAAGGCAGATAACTCTCTAAGTCCAAGGAACTTGGGGTTGTGCCCTCTCTATTTCCAGTTGGGAGAGCGCTGAAGAACCACCACTGCTGAGAATTTTCCTCTCCATTTCCCGCGGTGTGAGTTAGGTGGCACCTGTGAAGCCCTTCAGTTGCGACCCACTGTATCATTTTTTCTGTTGTCTTTTGTCCTGCCAAGTTATATGTAGAATGCATAAGTAGTGGTGTGGGTAGTGGAGAACAGAGCATGTATATGCATATGTCAGACATGTTTTCTTACTATTTTCGGCGGTGTGTTTTCTCTGCCTGAAATAACAAATTTTGCATAACTCAGTCTCCTTTGCTACCCCTCCAGCTTCTTTCCTTTTCTGTTCATAGGTTTTTTAGATCTGAAAGCTGGAAAGCAACATTAGATCATCTAGTTTTCTCTCTTGCATCACACAGGTCATGGAATTTCATCTGGTTATTTCTGCCTTCATTAAAATGTAACTATTCAAAAGGCATTTGGTCCTCTGTAAAGATTTCTAGATAATCTTGAGGCTTCCCTCTTTTTCTTCACTCCCATGTTTAGTCTGTTTATCTTCAGGTTAAAATTTTGCTTCTTTATGTCACGTCTTTTCATCTTTTTTATCTCATTGTGTTCTCCCATTTAATGGGAATTTCTCTCTGTTTTTGTGTATACACTCCAATGGGATTGTTTATGGATCAAGAGATGGGTTTTAACATTGTTCTATAAAATAAACTCCCAGCTGTTAACGCTGCTGCTCCCAGTAGTTAATGGATGGATGCTTGGCTGCAATTCACGACTGTAGCTTTGCTCGATTACCTAATTTTGCTCTAAGTACGGAAAGAAATTCATATTTAGGGCATGTAAATGTTACCTTGAAATCCCAGGTAAAAAAGGGTTGAGCTAAACAGGCAGCTCATGCTTCGAAGGCCTTTTTTAAGGCTGATTGCAAAAAGAGACAGCTGAGTTAGTGATTCTGAGCTCCTGGAAAAACAAACAAACCAAACCCAGCTTCCAGGTGGTGGTGGGATATTGTGGAGGCTGCCTCCATTCATGTCCCCATTCCCAATGCACGCCCATTCCTGCGGAATACTTGCACTCCATTTCTGACATTATTTGACTTGCATACATCATAAAGTTAATACTGTAATTCAATGTCAAGTATCAGACATTTTCGTTTTGTGTTACCTCAGTCCCTTTCTATGGGATGATGGGAATCCTTCTCAGGAATAAGAATTTTCGTGCCTTTTCTTACCAGAGCAGCCCCAACAGAAATTTATGGGCTCCACTACTGTTTTATATAGCTGTGCTCAGGTACTCTTTGCTGCTCTCAACAATACCAAAATGTGATTGAAGTGTACTTTCTGTTCCGTGCTTTGTATAATACTGCCCAGTACTTACTTAGGGACAGTCATTCACAGCTGAGCTCTGTGTGGAAGACCTTGGTGCCATCATCACTGACTTTTGGGGACCACACGGAAGGGAGGTGAACCAGTGCAGTGACCAGGCACGCGAGCGGAGTCTGCTGACACCCAGATCCTCCTCCACCCTTCTCTCCTTCGTTCAAGTAGTCGTAGCATTTGATGTGAAGTTTTACAAGGCCTTTTCTCTGGGTGGAGTTGGTGGGACCAGACACAGCAGCCTGCCTGTAGATGAATGCAGCCTGTTGTTTGCTGGAGATATGAGAACCTCATGATGTATATCATGTGAAAGTATGGATCATAGCTCTGACAGAAGAATGTCGCTGTCTCGGTGTTACTGAAGTTCAGTGGCTTCTGGTGTAGAAGTCTAGCCATTCGGGAAGAAACACGTCTTGGTCTTGATTTTCCAAGATAAGCGGTTGTAGGCATGTGAATAATCTTGGCTGAAATGTTAGTAATTTGGGCTGAGATGGTATTTTAATGCTGCACGTTGTACAAGGAAGTTGTTCAAATAGTTGGTTGTAACTAGGGAGTTTAACATATACAACTGAACAGCTGCTGGAATGATTGGGCTTTTGGGGGTAGTTTTTAATTTTTATTTATTTTAAATGTACCTGACCAAATTATGCCTGAGTTTGTACTGGTGATCAAGTGTAAAATGCTCTGTATCTGCTTAACTGTTCCCCTGACTCCTCAGTCACCTGTGAAAGTATCTTTCAATGTAGCAGATGTTTATGGGTTGCAAAACAGACACCATTTGACTGTAGTTATTTGAGTAGTTTCTGAGCTCTGCTAGCGTTCTCACCAGGAGTGGGAATGGAAGAGATATCCGTTAAATGAACCCGAATGGATATTAGGGGCACTGGCTTTTTATTCCGATACTGTTCAAGTGGGAACAGAAAATGGGTTAGTATTTTCTACTTTGTGTGTAGTGATATGATACTCTATTTAGCTGATGTGATTAGGAAAAAAAGTAATTCTCTTCCACCAATTGTTTGCTTCTCCATTTGCAGTTCAGGATATTGGTGACTACAGCAGCTAAAGATGAAGATCATAGCTCTTGTAAATTCACTGTGTAGGTTTAAAAAGTACTACATATTAAGTCAACCCTTTGCTGTCATGTTTTAAAGATTACAATTTTCCAATATAATCAATCATTGTGCATCCTGCTGTTTCACTTAAGGGGTGCTGAAAAGATAAATTTCCACATTGCTCTGTAATCCTGATGATCTGGAGATAAATCTCCCAAGTTTGCTCCAGCGGGTGCTATGGGAAGCCGCCATTGCCCTTTAGAAATGACTGACTGGGCAGCTTTGCTTTGCAGCCAGGGTTTAACTCTCTAAGAAAATGTGAGAATCCTATCCAGAAATAAGTTGAGCCCAAGTGCACATAATGCAGCTCAGAGCGCATGTAGGGCAGGCTTTTCTTCACAAGAACTTAGCCTACATAAATAGCGCCGTGTCAATAAGGTTATCACGGGTCAGTGCAGATTTTGAATATGTTTAAATTCCACAGTAAGCTGTCAAGAAGAGTTAACTGTGAAGTTTTGGAACATTTTTCTCAACACCTAGCCCGCCTTATGAGTGACGCGATTGTATCTGTTTCCATCACAAACAAAGCAATTTTTATATTAAAACTTCTAAAAGCAGGACTCAAGTGTATGGCTGAAAGTTCAGCACCAGAAGAGAAATAAATCAATTGGATTTTCTTTCTTAACCTTCAGAATGGTGACCTAAACTTAAGGAAATTGGTCATTTCTGGATTGGCAAACCCCTCAGACCCATGATTTTCATTACTATTTCTGTGTGAAAAGATATATTTCTGTGCATTTCACCTCAAGTGAGCTCATTCATGTATAAAAATGTTTCTAGAGTGGTCTGAAGGATATTTGAAGCACATTACTTCCATGTCTGAATACAGCTAAATAGTAATGAAGTATGTTGGTTCCTTATAGAATTGCATTTGTTTAGTTGTGGGGTGTTTTCAGAGAGCAATCCATTACGTGGAAGGCTGTAAGATGATGTCCCTGCTACACGGGCTGCAGTGTGCCCAAGAAGTGCCTGGAAATCTGCTTCAGAACAGTTTGGGCTCCGTGAATCAGTCCTGGCTCTGTTCCAAATCATCGAACATTTAAATTTTGGGATTTCAAAATTTTTGGACTTTTTAATCCAAGCCTTGCTTCCTAACGCCTGCTCTGCAGAGGCTGTGAGCCTGCACGAAGATTTCATTTTTGCTTCCATTTATCACTCCAAAGCCTTTGGGGAAAAAAATGTCACACTGCTTGCTTGCCAAGCACAGTAGCTTCAGTGAAGAGGAAACACTCCCTTGGGATGGTTATGAAATATATTTATTACTCTTGAAAATGAACTTTTCAGTATCTCGGAGAGCCGCTGACAGGAATGAGCGCGTTTCTGAGGTACCTCGCCACCACCTGGAGAACAGGGCGGCCTCAGAGGCCTGCCCAGCTTGCAGTGCTTTGTGGCACTCCCCACAGCAACGGGCTGAGGGTTTGGGTCCCCAGTTTTGGGTGACAGAAGAGCTGCTCATCTCCTTTTCCTCATGGGTTGCCTCAGGTCTTACTCGATAGCCGTCAGCGATGACAGAAATCTGCCCGTCCGTGCCCCAGCTGAGCCTCACGGGGTGCTCCCCGCCACACACGGCCATGTCTGTCAGTGCCAGGGCTGCCAGGAGGAGGCCATGCTGTATGGCATCGGCCTCGTTGTTGTTGGCAGGGCAGCGGCCCCCCCTTGTCCTGCCCAGCATCCAGTGCTTTCACTGGCTTCACTGGAAGGAGCATTCCCCCAGTGCAACATCTTTAGGCCCCATGTTTCCAGGCTGAGATCAAATGGATCCTGTATGCCTGCACATCCACCAAGTGTCTGTTGCCTTGTAAGACTGAGCTCCAGCTTTAGTCTCGGGCAAGGAATTCAGTCGCCGTTGCCATTTGTTCCAAGTGAGCCTAAGGAGGGAGACCGAGTGGTTTCTGCTGTACCAGGAGGAGTCACGAGTTCGTCTGGTCTGGTGCTCTGGCGCCAGCTCAGGCCCCTGGGTCAGCTGGATACCGTGCTGTCTGCTGGACCTCTGTGGTCTGAGCTGCATCTCCATGGTGGACAGAAAAATGAGACACAAGCAGATTTGTTTAACCCAAGGCCCAACATGGACAGCATGGCACAAAGTTAGGTGACACACCATCTTGGTTTTCTTTTTTGTTGCTGTTCACTAACCCACACTGATTTTCGTCTGCTGCCATCACTGCAACTCCAGCCTCGCCATGCACTCAGGCTGGTAAGAAGTGGCGTGCAGTCATTAGCAGCTCCCTGTGTGCCTTCCTTTTCCTGAAAGAACTCCATGTAGCTGGAGTGAAAAGCTTCTATCAGAAAAGAAATACTTCCAAATGACTCCTGAGCATATAATCAACCTATGTAATGTTAAAACTATATTAACAATGCCTGCTTCTTTCACTTATTTGTGATAATCATTAGTTTCTTTGAATTTCTGTATTTCCTAGAATAACTCAACCTGCTTGAGACCTGAGAGGGTTATTGCATTGCAAATAACCTTAATGTTCTGGGTAGACCTGAGCTAATCCAGGGCATCAGAAAGAGTCTCTGCAGTGGGAGTTTTCAAAAGGCCTGCAGTTCCTGCAGACTCTTAGAGGTGATTGCACTGTGTCATGCTTATGAATGGGGTGCAGAGGCTTCTGCGGAGGGGGGAAGGGTTTTGCTTCCTTAATGAGTGTGTTTTCAAAGAAAAATTACATTTCGTTGTCACATGAAAGAAAGTAATGTGTACACAAATGCTAGACATTATTTGGGAAATGGCTCAAGCTCAAAAATCCTGGCTGGAAACCATTAGGAAGAAAAACGTCCTCCACCATCAATTAATGCATTGTTTTTCTTTTCCTTTCATGTTGCTAAGCAGGCCAAGAGATAAGGGGCCAGCTGTAATCCATCTTGTCAGATGAGTTAAGACACTTCGTGTTACGCCGGTCATCTGGAAGATGAAAATTCCATTTCACTCTGAGTTTGATTTTTAGATCGTATTTTTCAAGTCATCTCTGCTTCTACTTAATGTTCTTGTCATTTGCTTGTATTGATCAAGTATTCTCAACCCAAAATACACAATACAGTGCTCTCTTTTCCATCATGTAGTGTCAAGGAAAAGGTGCTAATACAGGTTTGGTGTGATACTTAGAAACAGCAGAGTAGATTCTGGTAATTAATTGTCCTCTGTCTTGAGAGCTGCATTTTCATCACTGAGTCTAATCACAGAGGGAGCGTTCTCCATCAGTGTAGCTTTTGTAGGAGACACGCAGGTCTCCTTTAAACCACCTAACCTAGGCACTGCCACCACTGCAGCCACCGGGGCCGGGAAGACCAGGTGAGGTGCTCCAAGGAGCTGAGCCGGGCTGTTGGCAGCCAAGCCCCAGGGAAATTCACTGGGGCACTTGGAGATACTGCTGCCTGCGGCTGGAAAACATGCATGGTTGTTTTCACCACCGCCAGCAGAAGGGCTAAACAAAGATTTGGGGAAATGATGGTGAGATTTCGCAGGAACATCCTAAATTTTTGCAGCTCATCTGTCTTAGCCCAGGATCCCCTGGTGCTTATACCATGGCCTGGGTCAGCACGGCCACACAACAGCCAGTATGCAAACTTGCTACCTGAAGTCCTTGGAAAAAACAGACCTAACAGAAGCTTCTCCAGAGTTAGTTTTTGTAGTCACCTCTGATGACAGGAGACAGTCGAGAGACCTAGGAATGATGCAGGTTTGGGTTGTGCCCAAACCAGTGTGGAACATTCATTGGGGAGGAGAGGAGAGCAGCGCCCGCAGCACACCTGCCTTGCTCTGCTAACGTTTGTATTTTATCAAAATAATAGAATCAAATCCAGTAGCATATTTAATGGCAGGTCTGGCCTTTCCTGTCTACAGTGAAGTGTTTTAGGGTGCAGAAAGATAAGAAAAGGAGCTTGATTTGTCGTTTCAGAGAGTTCCCACCTAGGCATTTTTAATGCTGTTGCTGTAGCTCAGCGTCTGCCTTCCTGGTGCAGCTGTGCAAGGCAGACGTGCTTGCAGCATGTGTGCTGCCTTCTGAATTCCTTCTTAAATAACAATTTAATTCTATATAATTCTGACTTGTATACTAACTAGTATAAAAATAACGTATTTCCAGAATTAAACGCATGCAGCCTTTAATGCTTCCAGGCTGATGATGGACCATAGGGTCCATCCATAGGGTCCATAGGCACCAGGGCTAGAGCTCACTGTCTGCAGGAAGCAGTGGTGGGGATGCACATCCGTAGCTGGGGGAGCAGCCCACCTGTGGGAGCTGGGCTGGGGATTCCTTCGGGAGGGTGCTGCAGGGTTTGGGGCCAGGCGCTGCCACGGAGCATCTGATGCCTTATCGGTAGAGGCGGTGGAGCAGTCCCTGGCATGGCTTAATGTATTAGTAGAGATGTAGCCTGTGATCCTAGAAGAGTGATTTCATTAATATAAATCTTACGTGGGAGGACAGCTCTCATTTATGAAATAGGTTTGGTCTTGTGTGGGAAGCTGAGTAGAGGAGGAAGATGAGAAGAAGGATTTAACCCCTTGGCTGACGAGCTGTCTTTGTTCAAAGAGGAGCTCGAATAAGCTATCGCTAAGGAAAATCAGAGAAGGGTCTGTGGGGGTCATTCATCAGCTGGGACACCCAGTTATTGTTCTGCTCTCCATGAAGCAGATGCTCAGCAGTCGTTTGGTTCTCTAGAGTCCCTTTCCTATAGTCTTCTATAGCATATAAGGAATGCGCGCTGTCCTTCTGTCTGACCATATTTTTAAGTGAAATTTCAGATCTTGAATTTAAAATAATTCTTCCTTTTTTGTCAAAGATGCTCTTACTTTGTTTGGTTTGCTCTCATCATCTCACAGATGTAGAGTAAGTGCAGGCTGCAGTTCTGTTGTTGTTCAAAGATGCCCCCATGTTGCTCTCATGCTGCAGTAGTTGTATATAACTGAAAACTAAAAAGCATTAAGGATTGTTTACGTGCTTCCCAAGTAATGGTATAAGATGGAGATAAGCCCTACTCTCCCTCTCCACCCCGCCACCTGGGAGTAGATTTGTGTTCTGTGATTTACGTGGCATTTGTAGTACCAGCTTTTAACAGTAAGTTAGATGAAACATCTGTTCTGTTTGTTCGCATGCACGTGGTCAGTCTTCTGTTAGTTAATGGTCTTGGATCCCATCTGTAAAGTGTTTTAGCTATTGCTAAGTCTTGTTCCAGCCTCATCAATGACATAATTTTATTAATATCTGCGGACTTGCTTGGCAGTCCCAGCAATATCATGTAATGGGAGTGAGTTGTTTACTACTGGGTTTTGAAGTGGTGAGCTTTTCCTCAGATATATATATGTGTATGTATATATATGTGAGTCATTTATTGAATCCCTTCATTCCTCTTTTTTATCCCTCTTCACTGAGCATATAAATCATATCTTTTCTTGTGGTGAGCCCTCGTCAGTGCATTTCTCCCTCTGACCTCTGCTTTCCTCAGCGGTCTGTGGGAAAGGAGGAGCCGTAATTGGCACGTGCTCCTGCTACACAGCCTCAGCGGGCGAGCTACGAGTACGAAGGAGGCTTCCTTAGCAGAAATTCGTGCTATACAGATGCTAGCTAATTCCTTAGCAGATGCACTTAATGATGCTATTCATTTTAATTCTGTTTCAGAATAAATAAAGTGTGATTTAGTTTGTGGCTGGCAGGTTTTTTTCTTTTGTAAATCAAATCTTTTGAGGCTATTTACATGAGATTTTCTTTTTTTTTTTTCTTCTCGTCATCTTTTTTTGGCTACAATCTGGAGAAAAATCTCCATCAGATAGATAATGCCTCCCACACCAGCTTCTGAAGGCTAAATCAAAGAACAGAAAAATGGAAAGCTCTGCAGAGCAGAAAGCCATCAGAATCAGAGTAACTCCTTTCAGGGGGCTCAGTTTCCTGCTTTGGAGGATCCTTGCTTTGCATTTTGCAATCACGTATACCTTGTACTATTCTTTTTATGTGTTTTCTGTTTATCATACATGACTGTGGGTCTGGGAAGAGAAATGGAAAATACATTCAAACTGAACATTATGAGTTTGGCAATGTAAATTGGATTTTGTAAATTGGATTTCTCATTTTAGTCTTTTTTTTTTAAATTTTTATCTTGTAAAAGAAAAATTTTCCAAACATTTATTTTTAATTCAGAGAGCAGTGCGGATAATGTGGTTGAATTTCTTTTTGCACGATGGAGGGAAGAGTGTGCCAGCTTATTTTATGTGTTCACAGAAAATCTTGTTACATCAATGTTATGCATTTCAGCTCCAAATTCTGCCATACACGTGCCAAAATATTTTAATGACACAACTTAATAAACACACCCTTCAAGTATTAAAAAAATGAAGTCAACCTTTGATGCGCCTGTGTGAATGTACCAAAGCAGCATGTTTGGTCTAGGCTCCCGGAAAACTGCTCTCCTGTCGTTCAGTCTACAAGTGTGGAACCTCATAGACTTAAAAATAATTCTTCCCAATTTGTTACATTTGGCATTTCAGAGCCTGAGCGATATATGATGTCATCAGTGTAAAAATAATTTTTATTCCTTGGCAATATTTGTCCTTTGGGAGACTTCCAAATTATGCAAACCTTACAAGTAAGTGTGCAAGTATTTTAATCCGGAGCATTCAGAGCTGCCTGTCTGCTGTGAATTGCAAGATCACAGCCTCTAAAGGGGCGGGTTTTGTGGTAGATTACACATTGTGAAGCTAATTACAAAACAGGTGTGTAAATTAGTAATTGTTATATAGAAATTAATCTGACCTGTAATGAAAAACTCAGAAAAGGAGTTGTGTTTGCAGGATTAGTTTATTTCCTAATGCACATTGATACTCTTGGTTCAACCTTGAGATTATTATTATTTTTCTGAGAAGATAAACTCATTTTGTTTATGTCTGGTGTGTGCCATTAAAAATCAGTTTTAGGCATTAGCGCAGAGCAAATTTCTGCGGAGAGATTTCGATCAAGGAAAGGAAATCATTGTGGTTAATATGTGGTACGTGTTGGCACAGGCTGCCTTGTTATTAGTAGCCAATGTGTTTGAAAGGTTTTCCATGAGCGTGTGATGCTGTTTGAACGCAGGCAGAAGGCCTTGCCAGAATGACTTTCGCAGGTAAGAGCAGTAACATTTTTTGCCATCCAGTTTCTTTTATTAACGCATTCTGAAATCATTGCAAAGTTCCAATGACACTGCTTGTTTGGCATAGCAGCATGATCTTGAAATGGCATTTTAGGTACTTTATTTATAACGAAAAATGCCTGTAAAACCCCTGCATGTATCTATTGGGTACAACAGGCTTTCCTCAAAAGTTGTAATTACAAAGCTGAAATAAAATAGAAAACCCCACTAGAGCTCGATGGCACCCTAACTGTTTGTGCAGGGTTACTCCAGGTGCCACCTCCCAGCAAAAAGCAGCTGGGGCAAGGTCAGAAACTAAACAAGGTGCCGTTAATGATTGACACCGGGAGGAACCGAGAGGTGAAGAAGCCTTTTTTTCTCAAATCTCTTCAATATGTACTGAAGAGAAGATGGCAAATGGCAAACGTGGGGCACAGTAAGTGATGTGTCCCTGCAGAGTCCCGGCTGGCTGCCGGCACACCCAAACCCCACAGTGAGGACATCCCTACCACATACAAAACCTGAAGCGCTCCAAAGAGGAAGGGCTGTGGAGGATATTCCAAATATCCCCAGTCAGCCCTTCGGTGTCTTTTGGTCACAGATAACAGCTCTGGGAGAACTGGGATTGTGCAGCCTCTGAGGCCGAGCTGCAGCTCTGCTTCTCCACGCCAGCAGGACGAAAGCCCAATGCAGTGATGTGGGGTCAGCTGGCATTAACAGCTGATGAAGTTTTTCCTTATTAATTTGTACTGCTCGGGTGCCTAGATGGTATGGGTAGGGCAACTCCTTGTCTTCTGTAATTGTGCAGTGCTTACCTCCCCCTGGTCTGGGGTATTTTCCTGGCGGCACTTAGCTTTTCTCTAGGTTCCTGCATGCTGCTCGGGGGGTGGGGGTTCAGGAGGGGCTAATTGTTATCTTTTTCTCCCCCAATGAATGGTTTTATTTATTTTCACAGAAGATGGTATTCGGTTACACGCCTAAAGCCTAAGGGAAAAGAGAAAATCAAATGTTTTGGGAACTGGCAATTCTCATTTCAACAACAGCTTCCTTTGTCTTGTTTTCATATATGCTGTTTGTTATTTTTTTACATCAAGAGCATAGTTCACTTTCCTTCTTTGTATACAGATTTCTCTGGTAATTATGAGAGCCTGTCTGTTTGAATTTATCACATTTTTGGCAGCCAGTATTCATCTGCAGACGCTGTTTCTGTAAAGAAACCATGCATGCGAAGCACAAGGAAGGAAGGGACTACGGCTCTTTTGCTTCTGAGCCCGAACACAAATGCTGGTGGAGCTGGGTAGGTGCCTCCAGCACTGGCAGGGCACGTGGCTGCTGTGTTACTTGCTAGGTTTTGTTTTCTCTTAAATAAAAATGATAGCATGCGCTAATAGCAGATACTAGTGGCTCAGCTATCAAACCCCATTACCTCCCCAAACCTCCCTCCCTCACAAAATCTTTCTCTTCCTTCACCTCCGTCTTTGTTCATGAGGCCAAAAGCAACGCAAACAAATGCCTAGCATGAATATGAGGGGAAAACACACTGCTCAGGCAGGCTTCTGAGAGAAATGTGTGCCCCTCCATGGTGCCAGGAGCAGCGGGGCAGAGGGCAGGAGTACCTCCACCTGCGTGGAAGGTTTCATCCTCTAATTTCAATGCAATTTCAGATTTGGAATTTTAATTAGGGAAAAAAAAATCATCATAGGTTTTCCAGTAGGTTTCTGTCACAGGAAGAGAAATGAGCTCTGTGTGCTGGCTAGGAAAGAAATAGCCCAGCAGGTAAGGGGGAGGTTGGCATTGTCTGAGCTCTTTTCCTTTCTACCTGTTTTCCTCTTTGCCTTATGAAGATCTGCTTTGTCAGCTTACTCTTGATCTGTTTAGAAAAAAAGTTGGTGCAACACCTACAAATAAAAACCATTCAAGTTATTTTCCAACACTTGAGTTTTATTTACAGATTTCATGCAAAATGCTGCTGTCTCGGGATGCTGGTTTGATTGTTCCTGCCAACACAAACACGCAGTTAGTAGCAATTACTAAAAAAGTAGCAGACCAAAGATGAGGTGCTGTGAGCAAACTGCATTTCAGTTCTGAAGTACATGCTATGCTAGCCACTGTGTTAATTTACTTCACATGAAGGTTTGCAAACTTTGTTTTTTCCAGGGAGATGCTGTTGAGTGCGGCTAAGTGAGGCTGCCAGTTAAGCAAACCCAACCTGTTGACAACTGCTAACGGGTGGAAATGGCTTTGTCAGGAGTTATTAAGGTTGGAGTGATCTGAGGCTTCTTCCTGTGATAACCATTTAGAAGCAAACAAAAACATTTTTAGGTCCTTGGCAGCCCTCGTTTCTAACAGCTCAGAAAGCAGAGCAAAGCAGGCTCAAAATGTAAGCGCTGACCATCCCCAGCTGCAACAATATCTTGTTAGAAATGCAATAAATGTTGATTTGGATGGAAACTAAGAGGTTGTCAAATAATAATGAGATGTCCTGAAGTGTCATTTTAGTTAAAAAACTTGTCAGAGGTCAGAGATGGGCGATGAGAAGGATGGACTGACTCTGCCTGGGTGAGAGGATGAGAGGACTGGGTCAGGAAGCAAGGGAAAGGGAATCGAGCTGCCAGACCTGCAACACTGCAGGCAGCCTCAGCATACCTCGACTCCTGGGATGCTGAGGACGAATACATGGTGTTAAACCTGGGGAAAATCCTGCTATGAAGTGTCCTGGCCTCATTCCTTCAGCTTTTTCGGTAAGACACAGCCTCTCAGAGTTTCTTTTCTGGCACCTGAAAGGAGCTGGGGGGAAAGAGCACCCCAGAAGTCTCCCTCCCATCCGCTCGGCAGAAATCACCCTTGTGCTGGGATTATGAAAATGCATTTTCAGTGTAACTTAAATGGGGAGGAAATGCCAGGCAAAGTTTGGGATAGAAAAGGGAGCTGGAATATTAATCAGTTCACATCAGGAAGTCATTCTTTATAAAGTGCTGGTTTTTAGGGAAATATTGCATAGCAGCGCATGATTTCTAATGAAAATACTTCTAAGGAAAATACATTTTTTTTGTTAAAAAGCAGGTCTTTTTAGCAGCTGCGTGCATTAGGGTTCCAGTGAAGGAAAGATTTCCATATGAGATGAGCACGAACAAGTAATTTTGGGGTAAAGCACCTGTATGTAATGTCAATAGGGATTAAAAATACACCTTTAAAAAGTATCACACCTTTGTGTGCAAACTGTTGACGAGTTGGCCTCTTAAACATGAAATGCTTTGGATCCCATCAAAAAAAACCCTCCTATGAAGAACATCGGTAACGTCGGGTAATTCCTAGCCTATGCTTCCCTCAGTTAGAGCACGTCGGAGCTGCAAGGTTACGCAGTCACCTTCCTGGTTAGGCATCAGCAGTAGCTGTTTAACCTTCATCTTCACTTTGCAGTGCGCCCGTGAGCACGTGGCTTCTGATGGCAGCGCTTCGCATTTGGAATGAGCAGCCATCGCCGCGCCTGGCGAGGAGGTGACACGGTTATTTATAAAGCCTTAGGCCATCACGCAGTTTTAATAGACGTTTGTTTCCATGCGGATACTAAAAATATTAATCTCAGCTGCGATGTAATCTGATTTGGGGTAATAACGACAAGAAAAGCTGGCTTTTTGAAATACCTTCAATTATTAAAGAGATCTATTTCTGGTTTTTATATAGGTACAAGTTATAATTAGTTTCCTGATACCAGACATTTTTTGACACTTGTTTTTTCCCTGAAATGATAAAAGAGCATTGAAATAAAGTTTTGCCATCGTGAGGAGGAAAAAGCACAAACCTCAAGCTTGTTTTTCCAAGTCACCTTCTATGTACAGGATAGCGAAGCACGGCTACACAAGGCATCTGCTTCATCATTGATCTTTCAGCGTCTGCAACATCAGGCTCGAATTATACTGCATGTACCACTGTGTGTGATTTTTTTTTTCATATATGCTTTATGCAGGGAGTTAAATTTTAAGTTTTAGAGAAGAGTATTTTTTATCCTTCTGTCCTCCTACAATGTCAGATTCTCTGGCTTTATTCTTTCCGTTTTTTGATGTGTGCATGTTTAGCTGTTTTATATAAAATCAGCTAGTCATATAACATTTGTGTGCTACAGTGCACTGCAGTTGAGTTTCTTTTCATCTGAACACAGGAGGCAAGCTCTCAAGGAAACAGCAGCAATCCAGTGAGCTTTAAAGGGGTGCTGCATAGCAAACCCTAAGTCACAGGAGCTGTGTTGGAAGGCAGGAGACATGCCTGCATGCTCTGGTCACTCACAGAAAAATCCTACTGATAGCTGTTAAAGATGAAAAAGCATTTAGAGCCATTTGTTTGTTTTCCAAGCGGCAGTATGAGAACAGTGACAGTACTCCAGTAGTGCACAGCACACTGCCTGGAGGGTAATTTTTATCTTGTTCCATAGATTGTTTTTCAGTTGTTGCTGAACATCTGCAGCTCTCCTTCTGTTTTAGGTTTGTGACTATATGCGGACACGTTAATTTAAAAAATTAGATTTTTCGTATTTAAACGGGAAGGAAAAACACAGTTTTGTAGCTGAAGATTTTAAACTAGCTTCAGTCAGTCTTTCGAAGAGGCCAGAATGCCAGAGCATCTCGGGAACTGCAGGTGAAGCCCTCCTTTCAGTGCTTTTCCATGAGCCACTTCCTGAGATTGTGGATTCCATCACTTCTGAAAACAGCAGCTGACTGAATATCCAGATGACTTGCTCTGTGATTCTGTAAGTGACAACTTCTCCCATATGGTGGAAACATTTCTTAAAAGAGGACAGAGTTGGTGGAGTAAAAAGAACTGCTCCAACATCCCCATCTAAAATAGTACCTTGGCAGAGCTTGACAGAAATAGGATGTTGTTCACATTCTTCGTTCTTTCCAAGAAGCTATTAATGGTGAGTATCACAGAAGGAGAGCCTCACCTTGTCTCTTACATCCGGCTGGGTTTCCTTCTCTGCTGCACATTCCTGTTCTCAAATTCTTGTCTAAAGGAAGACCACAGAAGGGCCTGAAGCTGAACAGTGCATCTCAGTGCCACACCTGAATCATCCTCACTTTATCCCTACCAAATGTAAGATAGAATAAACCTGCACTGAATGAACCTATCCAGAGGACTTCCAGCATAACACGACAAAACGTATGTCCTAATAGGCTCTGCATTTTTTCTTGCACTACAATATTTTTCCATCAATTCACCTGTCATGTAGCTTTTAAGGTGTGCAAAGCGTGAAAAAACTAACTAGTCACGAAAATCCCAACAGCCCTTGGTAACTGAAATTTCAGATATGTCTTGTAGCAAACTTAAGCCATGAGGCTTGAAAAGGACACATCATGTCACGCGGCCAAAGTGGGGTGAGTCAGGGGGGATCTTCCCGTGATCTGCTGCCTCTGCTCCTTCTGATGTAGCCCAAGGCATGGTTTGCTTTACCCATGCTGAGGGCACGCTGGTGGCTTTTGCTTTTTTTGCTTTTTTAGAAAGTGTCTGTTCCAAACATGCTGCAGTAGTGGGTTGCTTCTGTGTCTTTTCCAGTTGAAAGACATGCTTGCACAACTGCAGTAGTATTTGGGGTGCCAAGAACTCTGCTGTAATCTAAACTTATGATCATAAAAACACTCCTGTGTTTTTAGAATAATAAACCTTTTTTTTTGAAATATTTCTGTAAGTCTACGTAAATACAAGCAATGGTTAGAAAAGTAATTATTTGGAAAGACACTATCTTAAACCATGTATGAAATCACTAAAATGGTCAAATACTCCTAATAGTAAATCTTCATTATTTTAACTTCTGATCTGGCTCAGACTCCTTTTTTTCCATCTCTACAATATATCATTGGTCACTGTGAGTGAGTCTGTACTTCAGCAAACTATGTGACTGTGGCTTATATAGAACCACTTTTCCTACTATGCAGTTTTTTGGCAGGCTGCACAGTATTTTTTCAGGATAAAACTTCTTTATTTTGAGGTTTTCAGTTCTGGTGACTGGAAAGGTTGACAGCCTTCGGGAATTGAGCATATCTTTGTTTTATGGCTAGTAGGGCATGGAAATTACGAGATGAGGAAAGGGGAAGGAACAGTTTCTAAGAAGGAGGGCTGGCAAATCCTCACTGAAAGAAAATTTTATTAGAGCTCTCATTTCTCCATCATTATGAGGTGGTACTTTGAAGACTTGTGGTATCAAGTAGTAATAAAGAGCAGTAAAAAGCTACAGAAAAATGAAAGATTTTGAAAGTATAGTACAGCAAAATATTTGGCCTAATTTGAATACAGCTAATTGCCACTATTGAAAGAACACTGGGCTTTATGGTAGCTTTGGCGAGGAGTTGCAAAACATTAAATATAAAAGAAATGCCTTTAATCCCCTCTATGTGTATTAATGAACTAGACAGAACTGACCTCTGGAAGTTATAAAATGGGTTTCTGCTGCCTCAAAGTAAGGGGAACCCTTCCAGCTTTCTTATAATGATTTTTAATGTGTTTAAGAGTAAGCGTGCAGTAATTAAGTCTTATTTTATTTCTTTGAAACTAACTAGGGTCTGCCTAGGTGTTCACTACTGATCTTAAAGATTGTGCGCCTGGGACAGAAAGTATTTTCATTCCACTATTTCAGATCATTACAAGGTTGGAGGGAAGACCTGAAATGGCATCTTTTCAGTGACAGAAAAATCCTTCAGGGCTGTGAAGTAAAACGATTTTAACTGGTAACATTTTTCTTTATTACAAAGTGATTACTAGCCCAGGAACAAAATCTCACCCAGCCTTAGGTGGGTATTGCTTCAGGAATGTTCAGATGAAGGAAGAGTTTTTCTCCAGCAGTTACTGTCTGAGCCAGGTTGGGAGGTTGGGGTAGTAAATGAAGTTAGATATCTGGTGTCTAGATGAACCTTTAAATGTCTCCTGGTGCTCTCACCTGTGTGAATGTGGCATTTTTATGTCAGCAACTTGCATCTAACCATTCTCTTTTCTTTGGCGGTGTATCACAAGGACCAGCTGGAAGTGCTACAGAGATGCGTCTGCGCAGGTTTCATTGATGGGAGGAATTGCTGGTGCAAGAAAGAATCAGTTTTGTATGTTTTAGGGACCTGCTCTGAAACTTTTTATTTTCTTTTTTTGGTCTTTGTATTGTGGTAGTGTACAGAGAAGGCCAAGCAGTGGCCGAGGGCCCTGGGCAGCATGGACAGGCATGGCCGCCCCAGGCTGCAGTCGGGCCTGCTGGCGGCCTGCTCCTTGTGACTGCACCTCTGTGAAGTGGTCTGGGCAGAGATAAAAGTACAACTTCGAAACTTATCCCCCACTTCCCTGGAGCTTGTTAAATTAACGCACAGGTGTTGTGAGAAGTGATGTATGAAACTAGGACAGGAAAATAATTATTTCTGTGTGATGGCTTTCCCCTATTAGCGTGCGTTAGTCCTCAGCATGCTGTCACGGGTGGTGAGGCCATTAAATGGAGTGAATGCGCGGCTTTAACTGGAACAGAAAATCGGTGAAATCCTGTGATCTGAATCACTTTGCTTTGCGTTTCTCAGCAGAAGCTGGGCTACTGCTCTTCTCTTTCATGCAGTGATGAAAGTCAAGCTCTTGTTCACCTGCAAGGTGTCTGGTCTCTGCTCCAGATATTGCTGGCTGAATCTGTGTCCTGTGCTGAGCAAGCCAGAAAGTCTGGATGACAAGAGGGACACATTCATGTGGTCTTTTGCAAGCAAAAATAACAAAAGTAGAAAATACCGTTCAGCCTTGCATTAGAATATATACATTTTTACCCCCAACCCATTTATTTCCTGTTTCTGTTTGGGCTCAGGGTTAGCAGTGAAAATAGCCCATGTACCGAGAACTTAATCCCTTTGAATCTTCAGGAATGCCAAGTGAACATGGAGGCCTTCCCAGTCCTATGCAGAGATAGCCAGCAGCCAACTGGCCTTAACAGGGTGCTCTATGAGGAGGGAGAAAAAACCACAAAACAGGAATTTTCTCAAGTGGAAAGGGAGTGATTAAAAAGCGCCCTGTGAAACTAGCAGATACAGTCTCAGCCTTCTTAGCTGGCATGGGGATGGCTGTACTCTGCATCCCTTGTCGCCCGCCCCAAGCACTGAGGCTGGATGCTAACCCAGGGCTGTCCAGATAATCTGTGTGTTGTAAGTATAGCAACAGAGGACTAGACAATGATAAAAGGTTTTTATACCAAACCTTTCCTTGCAAAACAAAACTGGGTGAGGGAGCAGAATGGAGGTGTGCAGATCTAGGAGAGCCAGTATCTTAGGGGTAGATTTCTTTTTGTTTCTCCCTCTTTCACAAGATATACCCACTGAAAGGAAGCCGCACATTCTTTACATTCCTCCTTAAAACTTTGCTAGTTCACCTGTGTTCTGCAATTGTCAATGTGTCACACTAGGAATATATGATTTAATAAGTAACCAGAATTTTAAGCAGATTATACACAGTTGAAAAATACAAAAAAGCCCAAAGCCTCAAAATAGCTGTTTTCAATTTTCACTGCTTGAATAGAGTTTCAGTAGGATTTAACCTTTGTTCGTTGATCATGGCACAAAAGAATATATACATGCAAACGAGGAGGCTGAGGTAATGATTATATGCAAAGATGCTCCTAAGTATATAATTAAAAACTGCCCCGTGAGACACCCCCAAATTTTATATCCTAATTTTATTTTATGCTGCCATTTAGGGGAGGGATGAATTCACCTCTCCCACGCACTCTTTGCACCTGTTTCATATAATGGGCAGATACAAAATCATCTTTGTAGGAAGTCTGCTCCGTATTATTCAGATAATATTGTGGAGTATTTGTTAACCTAAATTTTGCCCCCCTCAGATGCTCCAGTCTAGACTAATTGGCTGCAGTACTTATCATTTGAATTATCAGGCAATAGGGTCTGTGAAAATTGATCTCCCAATGTTTGATACTAATTCTTTGTTTTCTACTCCTTCACTGAGAAAATTGCAGCAATTGTTCTGCAAAGCTTGAAATGAAGGAAATAAATGTACACTTGTGGCCGCACTTAGGAACATCAGGAATAGATTTTTATTTGAGGGCATTGTTATTTTATTTGATGCAATGCTGAAACCAGGAATTCTCTAACCTTAGAATTACAAACTATCATATTGTAACACACAGCACATAAGGTTATATATGAATGATCTTTGTCAATATGCCAATATTGATGAGCCAAGACAATTCTATACCAGTCCTTGTAGTGATTGTCCTGTCACCACTGCTTTTCTTCTCCTACTTGTGACTTCTTCATTTTTTCCCTTACCCATCTTGATGCCTCTTAACATAAACACCACAGATCGCATTGCAATGAAATGCAGCAGACAGGTTTTTCTGCTGACAGAAGTGGGAAATTTACTTTTGCTGGGATTTTCTTTTTCTAATCCATGAGTTGCTGCATTCTTTCAGAATAACTTCCCCTGTAAACCATACTTTTCCTGTACACTCTGAGAAGAGAAGGCTTTTTTTTTTTTTTTTTTTTTTTTTTTTTTCCTGTGATAATAGGTGCTTGAGATCTAGCAGATATCCATTGCTGTTCTTCCCAGACAGGAGTATGTCTCAGAGCCATTAGCAACAGCACTTATAATGCCTGTATTCCTGGCTTCTTCATCTCATACACCCATTTTCAGGAAAGAGATGTAGAATTGAGGAACACCAGATACACTCATTAATCGGAAATGTCTAAGTTTACATCTACATGTAGATATTGGAGTGCTCCTGTGACACCTGCTGTAGTTGCATAGGTTCCAACTATGAATGTATACAAGCAAAATGGCTATTTGCACTGATAATCCCAGACAGAGAAACAGTAAATTTGTCTCCTGTAATTCTTGGTTTGTAGGAAATGCTCTGCTGCCTGCAGTTGGTGCACATTTCAAGGTTAGGTGAGGTCCGAGCTGTGAGTTTTGTATTTGGGAAAGGGACTCCTGAAAACGGCTTGGAAGCTTTACATGGTAAGTGACGGACAGATGCAGGGCCATGAGTTACAGGAGAGGAAGTTGAGCTGGTGTCATCTATGTAGTTACCTTCTTGGTAATGCTAAAATTACTGCTTTTCAAGTTGGGGTGTTGCCAAGGAGCCATGCTTCTGTGTTAGGTGTGGTATGGTACAAAACCGAGTTTTATTGCCAGTCCTTTATGACTGAGTAATTCTATCCCTTAGTCAGTTCACTCACTCTTTCTAGTGTTTTGTGCTGTAAGTTATATACTTGTATTTCTATTAAGAAGCAGTCTAAGCGGGACAGACGAGGTCTATCATAGCTGTGTGTGTGGTGCCTGGTCAGAGTGCTGCAGCACGCCCTGTCACACGGCACAAGATGGCTGCGCCTGCCACAGCTGTTGGCATCAGGCTGCCGAGCCCTTAGGAATGACTTGTCCTCTTACAGTCCCACTGCATCTCTTGAGATACCATGCTGTCTTCTTAAATGGTGCTGGATTTTCAGGAACAAGGTCTCCTGGGAGCCAGGCCCTCAAAGGCAACCATGTACCAGGACCAGCCAGGCCTGCCAGAGAGGAGGCGAAGCCCAAGCAACTCTGCTCTCTTCCTCAAGGGCTGTGGATGGCGTGGGGCTCTCTGGGCTTTGGAGGGAACATCCAGCTGTGGGACAAGCTTCAGTTTGTAAATACAGAAAATAGAAGGCGAAAGCATGCGGGTATTGCATGCACTGGGTAGCTGTAATTACTGCTCTGGATTCCTGGCAGCGGTGAACGCGCTGGAGGGGCCAGAGCCAGATGGGCAGATTCTTCTGATGTCTACCAGAAATTGCTTCAGTGCATTTTTCCAATATCAATCACGTATTTTTTATAACTCTTTTTTTTTTCTTTCTAATTATGAGCAAATAAATATCAAACTCATTTGCCTTGCACAGCATCTCTTCATTACTGTTAAAAGTGGCCCTTGGACAGAAATTAGAATGACTCCTTAATTTGTGGCAATGACAGCTTATTTCTTGGGGGCAGAGGTGGCTTCCTCCTTTGTGAGCACATCAACCATCTCCCAGAAGTGCTGCCTTGCTGGCCAACATCTCTAGCATGTGAGCAGCTTGCAAGTGATAATGTAATTACTGTTGTAATGGAACTAAGGTAATAAGTAGTGGAAAAATGCCATTATTCACAGGCAGAGCTAAATGCAAAGGAGACTTCATGTGATTTTCTTAAAATTGTGCAAAAAGTTCATGAAAAAAACTAGTTTTGAACTGGTTTTGATAGTTTTGTACCAGCCTTTCCTGGATCGGCTGTGAGAAAAAGGCTTAGTCCTGTCCGTTCTCAAGGAGAGTTTTGGCATCCATTTCAGGAGGCACTAGGGGTAGTCTTCATTTAATTCAGTTTTATTTATTACATCTAAGGTTTACACATATGCTATGGAAAGTTAAGCCAGGGTGTAGGCCATTCATATGTGAATTAGATGCCTGAGAACATGCCCTATGAGAAATGCGAGTTTTCCTTTTCTCCTTGCATTCGGATTTTGCCACACCGCACAACATCCTCACATGTTGCTGAACTCATGAATGCAATGCAACAAACCCTGTACTAATGTACATGCATTCACTTTAACAGAGAAATACCATTTTAGTCATATCTTTAAACTAGAGCTGAGAAATATTTTTAAAATACATTATTTGTGTTCTTTATATGAGATGGCTTTTGTTTTTTTCTTTTGTCATTATGGACCATTTGGCTTTTTGCACAGTAGTGATTATGACAGAGTACTGACTGTGATGTTTTGGCAAAATTCTCAGTGAGCCACAGAAAATTAATTATTTCCTCTTCTTTGTATTATGTCCTGCTGCTCTGTGCCATTAGGCAGTTATTGTAGATCTGTGGCTAACAGAAGGACTGAGTGTAGATGTGAGTGGAAGATACGTAATGGAGGATCTTTCAGGATGAAGAGTGCTTCCGTGTTTAACTGTCACGTTGCCAACCTTCCTGATTTTGCTTGGAGTGAAACCCTTGCTGTAAATGAGTGGTGACTTCAGTAGGTGTGAAGCTTGACCCTTTGGCTTTTCCATTTTGGTTTGTTTCCCTGCACTCAGGTCTAAGTTCTCTCTCTTTGCTAAGTAAATTAATAGTCCTCAAGATGTTGAGAAATGTTTGAAAATGTGACTTCAGCATATGCTAAAAGTTAAGAAGGAAGGGAGGAGGAACTTGATCATGTTATGTATCAGTCTCGTTACTTGGAGTTTTGAGCCAAGATTAATTTTAATGCTGACAGTAGCATTAATGCAAAATGTAAAATAAAATAATTGCTTTCTTATTAGTGATGTTAGGGAAATTTAAGAAAAAAAAAATAGATTCCCCAATAAAATGTGCAAATCCCCATTCATTTTTGGCTGCACTGCCTGTGCTTCTGGTCCTGGTGGGGTGGCCAAACTAAACAGAACCCTGCTGTTATGTGAATGACCCATTTGTGGCCGAAAGAATTGGCAACACTGTTATGAATCAATTTGCATGAAGAAATTACTGTGAACATCTAATTAATAGAATTCAGGCCATTTTAGTATTCAGAAATTTCATAGGAACAAAATATTTTCATTGTTTTCCTTTCCTGCCTGCTACTTTTAATTGTTTTGTACATAATTTAAATCCTGGGAATAATTCAGAAATAATTCATTGCACATGTTCCATAGTCTGGTCAATATTTATGATTAGAAAGAATGCCTATATGGTTGATCACAGAAATATCGTGCCATTTCTCTTTCTTGATCAGATGATTGTTCTGCAACACCTTGCATTCCGTGATTAGAGAAACCATCAGGTCATGTTTTGCTTTGCACAAACATTCAAATATATTTTTCCATACTTTTTCCATTTTCTTCCAGATTGAAGAATTAAATGTGTTGCAGAATTCAAAACAAAAATTCCTAATTTTTTCAAAATGATTTTCCTAATTGCTATCTCGAGCATTCAGTACCCCCAGAACTATTTTCTGTGTTTTCCATACCACCACCTTCCTTCCTGATACCTGTCCTGAGGTCTGTAGCCTGGAATATTGATACAGTGAGGCTGAGGGGATTAAAACATCACACACAATCTAGCCATCCATGACACTTATCTTACAATCTTGTTTGAGGCTGAGCACAATACTCTAGAATTGTTGTCAGAAATGCTGGATGGAGGGAAATAATAATTTCCGTAAGCCTGCTGGCTACGCTTGCTAATACAGGCCGCGTGCAGTCATTCGTCTTTGCCACAAGAGCATGCAGCTGACTCGTGTCACTGCTTGTTCACCAGAACCCTCGGGTCTTTTTCTGCAAAGCTGCTTCCAGTCGGTCCCCTCTCCGTGCTGTTGTACGGGGTTATTCCATACCAGACACAGGACTTCACATTTGTCACTGCTGAACTTCACAAGGTTCCTACTAGCCTCTTGAGGTCCCTTTGAATAACTGCGCTGCCCTCCAGCATATCAGTCTCCAACTTGGTACTCTCCACCGACTTGGTGAGAGTGTTGTCTGTGCCACTTTTCAGATTATTAACAGACATTGAACGGTATTAGCTGCAACATCGTACAGACACCACTAGAAACTAGCCACCAGTTGGAATTTGGCACCATCCTTTGAGTCGGCTGTACAGTCAGTTTGCTGCCCACTGTGCCCACTTCCCTAGTCCCTGCCTCACCAATTTGAGGTGACCAAACAAAAAGATCTGTTTTTCATATAAGAAACGCTTAATCCTCTGCTTTTCTCTTCTTCATCAGAGGCCCCAGTTCTGCAGTGTGGGTGTAGACACCCTCACCCTAATTCGATCTCCCTCTTCTTGGGTGAATACCAGTCCATTTAAGTGTCATCTAGCAAAAAGAGATTGCTTTGGAAGTTGCTTATCAGTAAATCTGATTCCTCGCCAATGTGACCTCTGTGATTTCGTGTGTCCGTCCCATTTATTATAGGCACAGTGCTCCGTCACCACCGCTCCTTCTGTTCAGCAGCTGTTCCCTCGGCTGGGGCTCATAACTGATCTCCTTTGCAGAAATGAATGGGCAGGGTTTTTTCTAAAAGTAGGTGAGGTTGCTCAACACCACGGAGGAGGAAGCTTTGAGACAAACACCCACGTGGACACATTTAACATTACATGCTAGAACGATGATCATATGAATATTTTAGATAGTGTATGTGAATTACAAGTACCGAGTAAATTTTGTTCCTAGAACAGTTCAGGAAAAAGTAAGTAATGTGAGTGTTTTCTTTCAGTCTCTATAAAAAATATTGCCCACAGCTACCTCTATCTACTTAAATTTTATTTCTCCTGGTCATTTTACTCCCCTTCTCCACTTTCTTTCCATTATTCTTTCTGTTAATTCTGCCACCAGGTTCTACCCTTTCTGTTAGGATTTTAAATATGGACTGCTCCCATGTTTTAAATATGGACTTCCCACTAACGTAGGGGGGAACGGGCTGCAGCTGTTAGCGCTTGGAGCCATGTAGGTATTCCAACAATGGAGATAGTCCAAGGGCAGGTATCTGCCTCTCTTGTTAAGTCTGCTCAAAACTTCATTTAAGACAACACGAAAATTTTGGTTAAGTTTTCATGGACCTCACATCAGGGCTTGCCGGAGCCATTTCAGTTCCAGCACAAGGAAAATTCTGTTGCAGTTTATGATAGTGAATAGTTCGTGCTGCAGCGCTGGTAACTGTGCGGCAGAGCTCGAGTTTATAATAAAGTAAAAGCTCTGCGGAATGTTAACAGTCAGAAATAGATACCTCTGGACACTTGGACATGTCTGTAATTACCCAAATTGTGTTTTGTGCTTCAGGAAAGTCACTCCCTGGGTGTGTCGCTAGGATTTAATGAGGAGGTTTAAGGGTAGACATTTGATACTTTCTCTTTTTAATATATAAAGTGCAGTATGTGCAATTTTTTAAGCATCAGCCGTTGAAACAGTGACATTTCTGTAAAAAATACACTTAAACTGTCAACCTAACACCAAAGAGATTACAGGAAAATAAAACTTGGGTAGGCCTGAAGAGGTTTGAGATCCACAATCCGTTTGGAAAGTACTATTTGAGAGAAAAGGGAGAAATGAACTTTATTTTTTTATTATTATTATTTTAGAAGATAACATAGTGGTATGCAGCAGAATATAGATGTATACAGATACCAGGCTGTAAGTTAGACCAGTGGGGCTGTTTTTTCCTTGGAGCAATCAGACAGAGCTGGGGCACAGATCCAGACTGCTGGAATCCGATTTTCCCTTCTTAGTGAACAAGCAGTGCCCCAAATACTGTGCAGGAAGGAAGAAACTGTGTTTAGGAAGACCATTGTAAGTGATTTACATTAGTACCTACCCATTTGGGTCGTATGTGTTGAAGAGCACAAGTGTATTAAGTATCTAATCAATGCATTTTAGAAATTGGAGAGACTGGTTTGAACACGCTGCATTTGAATGCAAACAAAATAAAGCTCCCTGAGAATCCTGTGCATGCTTTTTCCTTAAATCCAACCACTGTACTATTTGACTCAAATAACTGCAGTTTCCTTGGTGATCTTCGCATGTGTCAAGCACTGAAGATTTAGCTTTTTGTTAATCCTTTTCTATTTTGAAGAAAGTATTCTTAACAGGAATTAGCAGTATGTGCCAAAGAGATGTTATTCAATAATGGGTGGTCCAAGTGTAGGCTTCTGAGTTAGGGTATGCAGACTTTGCTGCTAAAACAGACACTTACTGTACTTACTTACAGATATGCTTCTTAGACATTCTGTGTTCCCACTGTATTATTAAATAAGGAAACTTTCCATATACTGGGTTGTGAGATTGTGCCTGGTTTTCAGAGTTACGAATCTGCAGGTATTCGCATATACCGAAGAAAATGGAAATAGGGGAGCTAAAATTGCACATATGTATATGTAATTTTTAAACCCCATGGTTTTTGCTTATTAAGTTTTATACTTCATGGAACTGATTCTCAAAAATTTGGAGTTCCTTCTATTTATCTGCAAATATTCAAGCTATTCAGGTGTGATTGTTCTCTTTAAATCCCAGAACACCACAATAATCCTATTAAAAACCTCTCGTGCAGCGTAGATGTCCCTGTGTAACTCGAGGGTGGCAGGGGTGCTCTGTGCATGCACTACTGTCGAGTCTTAAGGGTTCAGGAGGAGACCTAGGTGCTGGCTGTTGAGTGAAAATTATTTTATTTTTATTTTGCAATATTTTGCAATTTTATTTCATTTTTATTTTTATTTTGCAAAGAAAGCAAACTTAATATGCACAAAAACATTCAGGAGCAAATCCAGTGGTGTTGATCTTATAAACGACTTTTTTAGTGCAGCCATTCCGTTACATTCATTGTGTTGTTTGTCCATGTCCCCAGCAAAAAATGTGGCTGGAAAGGGAGTTACTGAGCTGTTGGCCCTGACGTGTACATGGAGAGTACACGGAGAGGAAGAAAGTTACACGAAAATGAAAAGCGGGACAGAAATAAGTTGTCTCAGAGACATAAAAAGACACGCTGTCTGGACTGCAGGGCTGGCCATCTAAATTTAGATAATGAGAAGCAGCAGCGGAGAGGAAGGGAAAAGAGCGGGCAAAGATGCAGAAGTCGTGCAGCTCTGTCAGGATGTGGCAGCAGGGCCGTGGGCAGCCAGGCAGGACAGGCCTCGCGCTCGCCTCTCGCCCTGCCCAGCAGGGTGTCTTCTTCTCATGGTCCTCAAGGCTGGGGAGGCCACCTCCGACATCTGGTGGTGTGAAATACCAGAGCTGCTCATACAGGTGCTCGCCAAAGTGTCAGAAGGAGGAATCGGGGCTGATCTGATTTCTGTGACAACAGCGGTTACTTTACTTGGGATGCATGCCAAGACTTTAAATCCTGTAACATTTGCATTCCAGTATGGTAAAAACTCTATTTTTAATGGGCTTGAGGAACCTGTGAGGTATTCTGAGACTGAAGAAACTCGATCTGGCCTCACAGATTTAAGCTTTAAGGCCAGCCTGCCTTGCCATGGCCCTGCTGTGGCTGGGAGTGGGAGGCTTCACCTGGGAGCTTCCAGCTGGTACACCACCAGCACCAAAACATCAGCTTCTGGTTTTCCCCCTGCTTTTTTCCCCCTGCCACGCTGGACATCTAGATGCTATATCCCACAGTAACCCCTCCACATGACGTTTGGAGCCCAGACGCCGACTGTTCCCAGCTTCCTTCCTTTCGGAGTGGCTTCTGAGGTTTCTGTGAGGGGCATGGGCTTGGTGGTAGTGGAAGAGATGCTGACTGTAGTTTAATGTTGTGAGGATCACACCACGAGGTGACATGTAATTATGTCCCCATTGTCTTGTATGAACTATGTCAGTCATTAATGGAAACAGTTAAGTACAACAGGATTTCTTCTGTTAAATATTTTGGGTATTTCTATGGCCTTGCAAAGATGATAAAATTGCTGGATGTTTTCCCCATCCTATGAAGTAAGACCCTCTTAGTTATCTACCCTCCGATCATCTGTACCACAGGAATTATTTTGCTTTTGTATTTGTTCCACCAGCCAAGCATAACTGGTCTTTTAACACCACCCTGGCATAGGAAAAGCACCTCTTTCCTATTTCCTGCCTCTGTCCTAAGCCATCAGATGGCAGCAGCTCCATCATTAATTATTGGTGACGGAGCAGCACGTTTGCTTTTGCATTTTCTTTGAAGTTTACCCAAGTGGAGGGAAGGCAGAGCGAGGAGAGGCCAGGCCAGCTCCGGTGCAGACCCCAGAGCCCGCCCTGCACGCGGGCACCCGTGCGGCTCCGTGCTCATGGCAGAAGGATGCTCACTGCTCCGTGCTGGCAGATCACCTCGCAGATGTCCCTGTGGAGAATACCTTCCTAGCAGCCAAACGAGGAGCTCCCGACAGAAGGACACTCTGTGTGTGGCACGGGGACGTGGGGTGCTTTGCATGCCGTGCTGTAGGTAAAGGTCTTCCGTAATCACCTCTCAATTACACAGCATTTTGCTCCTGAGCTGTTTTCTGTGAACCTCTAGCCAGACTTTGATGCTCACTTTGTTAGATCCATCTGATAAATGGTGACATACAATTTTTGTTACAGACATGGGCTGATTTCCTTCAATCACCTCCCGCTGCAATTACTGATTTCTTAATGACGAGAAATGCTTGACTGGTGGTACGTGGTCGGCAATCAGATACTCAGTCGTATTTAGGAACTGGGAAAATGATGCTTTCTTATCGTTTGTGTTCTTTAAAAGGATAATGTTCTCCCAGTTTTCTTCTCAAACAGAAAAAAAAAGAGCGAAATAGTGGCAGTATTGAGTAAAGACTGTTCCAGAAAGAAGTGCCCTGGGGGATCTGCACAAGCTCTGTACTGAGAGCTGCTTTTCTTCTCCCATCTCCAGTGGTGGCACTCTGAAGCACATAATTTAGGACACTAATCATTTCACTAGGGATATCTTTCATAAAATGGCGGTGGCCCCAGCTGAATTTGTAACTTTCCGCTGCCATTTTCAAGACCAGTACAGAACATCTCATCTAACTGAGGCTCTACAAGTTCCCAAATACCCTGACAGTCCATCTAGGTAAACTGTGTAGATAGAAATGCAAGCAGACAGATGTAGTGGGAGATTAATTGCTCTGAGATTTCTTTAAAGTATCATCCCTGGTTCCTTAAAGCTGCTGTGCATTTCCCAGAGCTCTTGTCTGAAGTCCCCTGCAGCTGTGTGGACAGTGCCTCATGGCACTCCCTGGGCAAAGCTGCTTCTTCCTGACTTCAGGTCTCACAGACTTGATGCAACAAAGCTGCCTAAAGAAGATTGCGAGTCATTTAACCACTATTAACCCGTGCACTTTTCACACCTCCAGCAGCACGGATAATCCATGCCCCAGTGAATTTCCTTCTCCAAGTCATGTTGTTAAGGAGCATTCAGGCCAAACCCAAAAAAAGCAAATGAACCTCTGCAGTCAGGGACTGTGGAAGGAGGAGAAACGTTCTGCTTTTAATATTTAGTTGTCAAAATGGAAAACGTTTTGCTCCTTTCATCATTGGAAAACCAAATGTGTTCAGCTTTCTGTCCTCGAGCTGATAATGCAGTTCAGGAATGCAGCCAGGAAGGCTGTCTGTGCAAAACCTGGGTGCTCTGTAGAGCTTTGGGAGCTCTCAAAACCAGAGGAAATTGCATTGTTTTTGTTTTCCCTCATATTTTGTGGACAGCTAAACATTTTAGTGGGTCTGAATTGGAAAGAACAATTGAATATGCAGTCCATATTAAATAGGAACTGAATACTGTAGTTTTGTAGAAGCCCTGAAACGAGGAATGGAGCTACTTGTTTTTTTAGCTCAACTGTTTATAGATTTACTCTGTTTTCCCTGGAACGAAACCAATTTCCAGTTTTAGAAACTGATAGGCAAGGTGGCCCTCACATTTCTGTGGTGCGGTTGCTGATGGCCTGGTTTAGCTGTAAGAGCATTTTTTTCTTATAGGAGTAGTATCCGTGATGACACAGCTCGAGCCAGAATATTAAACTCGTAAAGGTTAGGCACAGGAAGCTCTTAGGGGCAGGGGATGAGTTATTAGGCTGAAAAATGCTTCTAAGTTACAAAACAGTTGGAAAGTGCTCTGCCTCTTGCTGGAAGGGAGCTGCTGGGGGAGCTGCCAATTCACTTGAAAGGTGCTTTTCACATTCAGTGCAATCAAGAAAGCAGAGCTTGGGGGCTGAGAGCCGTGTTGCTTCACTTTTTGACATGGTTGCGTTCCCAGTGGAGAACAAATGGTGTAAAGTGCTTCCTCCTGTGATACAGGAGTATGAAAAAGTACTGCATCCGAAATGGGGTTCACAAGAACGTGGAAATTCAGACCACTGGTGGAAATTCAGACCAGGCACCTTCACGTAGTCCAGCCCTGGTTCACTTGGAGACAAGCGGATCTATTCATAGCGTGTTAAATATGACTAAGACCACATACGGCAAAAACTTGAGCATAGTAATACAAAAATAAACATATATAAAATGTAGTGTATTTGTTTATTTAAAAAGGAAGGAGGAAAATGATCAGTACACAATTATGAACAAATACTATGCCGCGGAAATATTTGTTTTAACCAGATGGTCTTAAGTAATGCAGTAAGAGATGTGGTCACAGCACATTAGTTTTGTTCCCATAGTAACACTAGTTTGGCAGACTGAGTTATTTAGATCTGCACTGCAGTGCTCATAACAGAGTAATCCTTATCTGCGTGCTTTTATTGAAATTGAAAATGCTACTTATGCAATCGTGCACACTTGAAAGTGTGCACACATGACGTCGCATTTCCTCCAAGCAGGAGCATGACAGAGGAGGGTATGTTTGCTTGACCAAGCAGTGACTCCAAAAACAACTGTAAAATTACTCATCAGGCTTTGATTTGTATCAATAAACGATGCTCCTCGACTCTGACGCTGGCAGTCACGGTCGCTCTAATATCGGAGAAGAGCAGCAGGCGTAGTTTCATACAGCAGCACACGTGTACAAATGGAGTTTATTATTTAAAATTGGTATCTAATTTTATTAAATGTCACGTTGACACAGAATACGTGGAAGTTTTTATTGTTTAAAACTTGCTGACATGGTCATTGGCGTGCCGCAGGTCGGGATGGCGCTCAGCTCCGACTTTTCTGTCTCTGTGAAACTTGCAGTGAAGCTAAACAGAAAATAACCATAAGTGGTTGGTACAGAGAATGTGTTTATCAGCTAATCCTAGGTACATACCTACTGATTGGTGGTAAGGGCCTGAATTCTGCAGCGATTTTCCAGATTTCTCAATGCAGTAAATCTAATTGAGATGTATTAAATTGTACTATTAGCTGTGATAAGTCATGTGCTTGCAGAATATACCCCAAATAATGAGGAAAGAGAGTGATTTATGAAATATAACTTCAGACAGTTCTGCCAGCTGGCAACAGCCAGAAGTGCAATGCATTGCTTGTCAGAGAAATGCAGGCAAACCCCCTGCACTTAGAGCCATGCGTTGGGCTCCGGTTCCATTGGCAGTTGGAAATAGAGATTAAAGCACAACGGGATTAACTTTGCATCTTCTGTAAAGCAGGTAAAGTTTGGACTCACAGACATTTATGAAGCCTTGATTCCTTCAATTATGGGTAACAGAAGAATCACAGAATCACAGAACCACAGAACTGTAGGGGTTGGAAGGGACCTCGAAAGATCATCGGGTCCAACCCCCCAGCCAAAGCAGAAAAGATCATGACTTTTCTGTACCCACCACCAGAGGGGACGGAGGCGAGCAGTGCCCTACCTGCAGCTCCCCGCGGGGCCGGGGAGGGTTTGGAGCAGGGCAGGGGTGGGAGCTGGCTTAGCGAGTCCTGACCAAGGCCAGCCTGATTAAAAACAAATGTGCTTTCCTCTTCAGCTACAGGAGAAAAAAATCCAATGTAGCTATGCTTTGCCTCTTACAGATTGCAAAAAAAAGATCATTTCATGATTGCTTTAATGTGCCCTAAGTAGATAAACACCAAAATTCACGTTTTTAGCAGTAGTGCATTGAGCCCTTCTCCACAGAGAACAGTGCTGTGCCAAATTACGGCCTGTATCCCCTTTCCAGGGCCCTTGGCCTGCTCTTCATTCAAATTACAAGCGTCCTGTTATTTTTAAAGTAGTTTTGGCCAAAATAGGCTTGTAACGCGGGCAGTTTAATACTCGATACTTCGGGAACCCGCCGCATCCCATGGGGAGGCCGGCAGTGAGCCGCGTCCTGCTCAGCGCTGCGAGGCCTTCCAGGCCCAGCGGCCGCGTGGGCAGAGCACTGCCTGAGGACTGGTGAGCCGTTTGTTTCTGCCACGTCAAAGCCCTACACACAGAGTAGTCTTTTTTTTTTTTTTTTTTTTTTTTTTTCAATATGTACTTTGATTGTTTTCTCTTGAATCATTATTTTATAGACCCCAGCCCAGTGGCTGCCTCTTTGCTTCTCATTTTGAGAGCTTCTCCCCGGAGTTGGTGCTGCAAAGCTGTCTTTTTCACTTTGGATATGTCCACGAACAGCATCCTGTAACACAGAAACAAGTACAGTAATGTTAAACCAAAGCGACAGAAAGATACAATGGGTGAAAGCACAAATATTGTTTTTGATATACCAGACTTTGCCTGAGTGTTGGGGCACATTCGGAAGATGTCACCACACTTTGAGTTACCTTTAATATGGAAGAAGTGACTACTTCAAGCAGTCAGCATCATTTCTGAAGTGACGCATGCAGAAATATTTGTATTTCCATTAGAAGTAACGCCCAGGAAGTCAGTGACTGAAGTAGGTTAGGGGAAATTATTCAGGGCTGTTTTTCATGGGCTTTTTGCTTTTGATGTAACTTTCAGCGGTGTTTACAGAAATAGCTAGGCTCACAAATAATTTATGTTCCATTGATCTTTAAGGTGATCCTGAATTAAAAAATATTTGGGGCCAGTTTTCTGCTCCCCATCCGGTTCCTTTGTTGATTTTATTTTATTTTATTTTATTTTATTTTATTTTATTTTATTTTATTTTATTTTATTTTATTTTATTTTATTTTATTTTATTTTATTTTATTTTATTTTATTTTATTTATGTGTTTTGTTTTGTTTTGTTTTCCCTAAAATGTTGCTTAGCAATAGAAGAAAATAAATTTGTGTTTTATTTGGAATAGAAGTGTAATCGTAAGCTAAGAAATGAGCTTCCAGCATAAAAATTAGTTGTAGATTTTAGTTGAGAAGTGCCCAGGGGGGCTGTGGGGTGCAGGCTGGGTCTGCCCCATACCTGGGGGCTGGAGGTGTCACCGCAGCCCGGTGTCCACAGGGCTGATGTTTGGGGGCAGCGGGCAGAGCGAGCCTGCAATCATCTTCCATACATCTCAGTGGATGGGCACAAAGTGCTTGCATACTGAACTCTTAGGAGGTTTTGGTATTTATTCCAGGCAAAAGACAGTCAGGAGTTGTATAAGAAATGTCTACACAGTGATTGCTGTAGAAATATAAGGCAAATTAGTGCTTGGACAAGACATGGTTGTATTTTGTTGGAGTAGTATGTGACGGGTACAGAAATTTTAAGAAACAATCATAGATATATTTTTTTCACTTGAATATGGTGGGTTTTTTTCTGTGAAAATATCTTTTTTTAGTAAAATTTACTAAACTTAAATACGCAGTAGCAAAAACCCCTCTGGTTATTTAAACGAAGTGAGCACGCACTTGACTATTCTATGTTCTGCTGAGCTGAAAAATCATATTGTGAACTTTATCAATATACTCCAAGTTAGAGTGATAACAACAAAACCAGAAACAAAACAAAACAAAACAAGCAAACAACAAAAACACCTTCTGTAGGGTTTAGAAAGCAGGCAAAAGGACCAGAATATGGTTGCACACAGCCCGTGCCGCACAGTCCTACCACAACCATCTCTCCGCCGTGCTCTGATCTAATTTCACCTCGCTTCCAACAGTAATGACTCTTGTAGAGCCTTTAAACCCTGTTGTTTAGATTTAGTGTGTTTCGATGAGATATTTTCTAAGCAGGGAAATGCAGGCGGTGGGGTTGTTGATTTGTTGCCTGCTCAGGAGCAGATGACCGAGTACTACCGGAGGTTAACGTGAAGCATGCAGGTTCCGTGATTGATAGCGTCTCATTCCTGATCCGGCGCTAGCAGCAGTCATGAGCTCTAATTTAGACTGTGCTTATCTCCCTCTCTACCAGGCATCTGTGTCTTCTGAACTTGTAGGAATAAATTTACACAGGCACGAACAGGAACTTGTAGGAGTTTCGACTGTGCCAAGGTAAAAAGCAGAACTTTAAACCAAAGCGCTTTTTAGGCGAGGTGGCTTTCCTGCAGACCAGCCAGCCGGAGAGACCCCCCACTTGCCAGCTGACACAGGTATTGACTTTTAGCACCTTTAAATGCTCTGGCTCGTCCCATCCAGCCCCGTGAGGCACCGCATGCCATCCATACCGGCACGCGAGGACATGTGCTGTGCTGCCTCGGTACGCGCTATCAGCTGGGCTGGCAGGCACGGTGAGGCCCAGTTGACAGCAGCTATCTGAAATGGTGACAAGTGGTAAATGCCTCAAAATTGTTCTTCAAAACTGGCGATTTGAAGCACGTATCTTTAGAAAGAGAGGAATGGGCTGGGGCCTTCCTCAGTGCTCCAAAATGCCTGTGAGCCAAGCACCGCGGTCGTTAAATCAATCGATGAGCAGGGGAATGGAACCAACACCTCAAAGCACTCGGGCACACCTAATTTTAAGCATGTGAATATTGTGCTTGTACTTGGCTGCCGTCAGCTGAGCTGGGATGGCAGCTTGTCGGACTGATAAACTGCAGCTATTGGGGTCAGCCGAGGGCTTAAAGTTAAGCATTTGCTTAAGCATCTTTCCCTGCCGCTGCCAGGGTGGGAGCTGGAATGGTGTCTTGGAGCACCGTGGCCTCTGTCAGGACGTCTGCCTGGCAGCTCACGTGTGCTTTTTTAAAGCACTGCAGGTTTAACCCTTCTCTTCTCATTTAGCCCTCCGCCTTCTTCGTCTCTTATTGTCTGTCTAGTATTGTTATTTTAAGATAAACTGCAGCCAGATTCCCGTTTTGTGAAGGCAGGCAAACACCATTTTGCTGCAGACATGTTAGGATACTTCTAATATCTTTCATATTTCTATTTCCGAGTGCCTTTTCGCCTGCAGTCTGTGCAGAACATCCTCTATCTCCTTTTAGCCTTTTACGAGCAGAGAGTGCTACGCTGCTTTCAGAGTGAAAAGACGCACTATTGAGTAAGTAGGTCACGGGAACAGTCGAACGATGGCATTCCTACAAAGAAACGAAGAGGAAAGCCAGGGCTGGAGCTGGAAAGGCTCTCTGAAGGAAGAGCAGCATCTCCTGGGACCCAGGGACGTGCGCCGCCCGCAGCATGTGACTCAGCGGCGTGCTGCAGGGCTGGTTGGGCTTCCTGAGGTCACCCACTCATTTTTTACTACAGATTTCCAGTTTGGGGGTTTAGTCCCACAGACTGCCTTTCTTAAGGGTTATGCTGTTTCCTACATTGATGTATGAGCAGTACTGGGGGAAAAACTGACCATGAGAACAACTCTCCCTACCCAAGAGAGCCTCAGTCACATCTGTAATTTACTGGAGAGAGTGGAGATAACTCACTTGACTGCCCCGGGTGTAACCGCCGAGGCTTTCTGGGAGATGTAAATGCAGCACACGTAATTGCTGCAATACTACTTCGGCTGATTTTCTTTTCTTTGAGAACTCAGGTTACAGCTCGGAGCTTTGTTTTCAAGGTCATTGGCAAAGCGCCGTGTTCTTAATGCTCGTTATACTGGGGTTACGTCATTTTTATTTGACTTATTTTAAATAATCTTTCTCATGACTGTGTACACAGCGAGCATGAAAGAGTGTGTAAACTGAAGTTATTCTGTTGCTAGGCAAATTTTTCCCTTTGTTTTTCTTAACATTTTCCTTCTTGTTACCCTCCTTGGAAAAATGTCCACTTTGTTACTTAGAAAAATGTTTACTTTGTTTTGTGTGTTTTTTTTTTTAAAAAAAAGACTAACATCACCTTGGTCATTCAACAGTGGAAGAAGTGAAGGGTACTTAGGCTAAATCTGTGTACTTGAAAAAACGTGGAGCAGCATTAATTTTGAAGCAGGTTGGTTTTTGGAAAGCTTCTCTACTTTATTTCCATGCCCCGCACCAGTTACAACCATCATGTGGGAGAGGGGAAATTCTGAACTGCTGGCAGTGTCTGCAGGAAAGTGCTTCGCAGTTGGCTTGGTTCATACATTTTTTAAACAGAGACCACAGATGGAAGAATACAATATTTTAGGCCAGATGTGGCTGAATATGTATGGATGACTAAACGTACTTAACAGTTCAACAGATAACGGAGATGGTCACAGATTTCAGTATCTCTTACAGTGTTTAGATTGTTGCTGCTATCTAGAAGTTTTCTTTAACCTCACAAATTGTTGTGCAACCAAAGAAATGCAAGAAGCTTTACGCTTCACTTGAAGACTTCTTGACTACAGTGTGCAGAGTCATGTCAAGGCTTTCCATGGGCTGAGATGTCTGCAGACCGGTAACAGGGAAGTAGCCTCCTGTGGGGATTGGAAAAAGATCCCAAACCTTGCCTCTATGTTAGGAATCCGTTCTGATGCTTTGAAAAATGGCCTTTTTCATTGTTACCCATTTTTTTTCTCTTCCTTCACGTTTAAATTTTAAATGCATTTAACATTTCAACAGTTTGTGTCAGAGATTTTAAATAATTACTACATTGAGCTAAAAATGATGTTTTAACCTCTTTTCTTCAGAAGAAGGAGAGAACATGTAAATTTACAGATATTTCCCTGGCCCAGTGCCCAAAGATCTCTTTTGTTATTTTGAAGGAAAATAGAGAGGTTTGATTAAAACCTTGCTCAGTAATTAGCTGTCTGTAGTTTTCTCCCGTAGACATTGTTCCATTGTGGTGGAACTTGTCGTAAGGCTCCGTGGAATTTTAATAAATCCCTCGAATGAACCCCCAGATGGCTTTCAAGATTTTTATACTACATTAGCAATTACCGAAATACACTGCAAAAATCATAAACCCCTGTTAATTGCAAGCATTTCATTGCGCAAATTATTAATTTAGCATGAAGAGCAAATAATAAGCTATATTCTGCTATCTGTTACAGATGTCTTGTACGTATTTTTTGCATTCTGTAAATAATTGTATTTGGAGTAATGAATGATGCATCCGGTACTGCTCGGTACGTGGGCCTTAAACTGAACACATGCTGGACAAATTTATTAACACACATGTTCGGTGCTACCTAGCTGACATTTCTGCTGAAGCCTATAAAGCCGAGGAGACTGCAATAGAGAAAGCTCACTCTTGACTTTAATGACATTTGAAGCTACGTGATCTGTTAAGGTTGTAGGAAAACTTGTATTTAATGGGGCATTCAGGAAGCACGGGGAATTAGGGCTACGTTCATGCAATGAAAGCCAGAAAAAAATGCAGATAGGAGGGTAAAGGCACTAGAGGAATGCGTGATTGCTTTGGGATGGAAGTTTTCTGTGCTACAATAAACTAGCTCCTTTTTGTAGATCCACACTGAATACTTACAGAATGTTTTTTGATGGTGAAAAAGCCACGGTGAGTAACAGCCGTGTTTCCTGTATTCAGAGCTCGCAGGCAGCAGTGCTCTCAGCTTTAATTTTTAATTTGCTCCAAATAAAAGCCATTAATCCTGGCTGGGGAGCCGTCTGGAAGGGGTTTTGAAGACGATGGGGTGTGGGATCTGTGTGAGGGGTCAGAAAGCTAACGCTTTGTGGAGGCTTCTACCCATCCCAGCGAGAACCATATTTAGGCCCCAGCTGCGCTCCGGGGGCTGCCACCAACCCCTTCGGCACCGGCTCTGTCACTGCCAGGCCAGGTGGCACAAATTCCCCGAGCTCCATGTGGAGAAGAAACCCCTCACTTCCCAGTTCTCTTTTAAGGAAGCAAGGGAAAACTGAGTTACCAAAATGAGGAAAAAAAAAAAAGCCGTGACTTGTGAAGGCAACTGGAAGACTGGTGTCTGCAGCTGAGGCAGCAAGGTGCTGCATGGCGAGCGCCCTAAAATCATATCAGGGAAATGAGCAGCTAACTAAAATCGTGAAAACTCTGTGGAAGTGTACAAATCGCCCTGTCACTCACTGGGGTGGTGTCCTGCCCAAACAGGTGACTACAATTGTCAAGTATTTTAACAAAGACTGTGTTCACCAAGGACATCACGGCTTGCCCGACTGATACAGTTAGACAGAGCAAGCTGTTCTTCTGGATGCAAAAACCTTTCTGCATAGGCATCCCTGTAATTTAATAACAAGGAGACAATTACTCGCTAAATCAAGGTGGTAGCTTCTTCTATTTTAGGCAGAATTACTTGCACGACAGCACTGAAGCGTGAGTGTTTCGGTTTTGGTTGCTATACTTCTGTTGGAACGTGCATTCATATGCTAAAATCCCTCAGTCCAAGGTTTAGTATTTTAAAAACAAGGATCTTTCTGATGAATTTTCTATAAGCTGTTCTTAATTTGCATAGAAGAAATCAGGTTGGGAGGTGCTTTGTAAGGAGATGTAACAAATTGTGTGGGAGCAAAAGACTTGAAAGGAACCAAGAAGTTTTTGGTCCCTCAAGTCTTTTATGAAAAAAAATGTGTATTTGTTATGGTCTCAGCTCCAAGTGCTGCTGCTCCTTGACATCCTTCCTTCCTTTTTGATGGTGCAGGTAGGAAACCAGGGCTGTGCTGCCTTTTGAATTTCCCTTTCATCTGTGTGCGGTGCTGTCTACATCAGGCGGGAGGGCTTGGTGTAGCAGGGCCGCGCAGCACAGCCTCGTTCCTGCCCTCCTTAGGGACAGGCAGTGGGTGTCAAAACTCCTCCAGAGCACCGAGGTTGGCATACACTTCTCCAAAATGTCTCCAAAAATGTCAACGTCAGGCTGGTGGGAGGGGGTTTGGTGTTTCCTAGGACAGGAGAGGTGACGGCATGGCTCAAGGTGAGCCTGTGGCGGCTGCTCAGCGGGATCACGCCTGAGGTAGCGCCAATGTCCTCGGCTGTGGGCCAAGGCTGGTGGCTGTGTGCTGGGCAGCGGAGCTGCTGGAGGGCAGAAGGAGCTCTGGAGAGGTGCAAATGGGTTTTCCCCATTACTCTCCCCCCCCAATATAAGCAAGCAGTCGGTGGCTCCTGGCACCACTGCTCTGCGGTGTAGGCTGCAGCTGGGAGCTTCAGTTCGCATTGGGCATAGCGTTGCCAGTCCCTTGCAGCAGAGCACTGTCAATCTCTTGCACTGTAAAGATTTTTTTTTCCAGGGTCAGCCGTTAGCTCTGCATCGTGTGGTTTTTGCTGCTGTGCCTCCTCCTGCCTTGCACACCACTCTGTCGCTGAACGGCGACACTATAGCCAAGGCAGAGCCAGCCTCTTTGAGCAGAGGGGGAGTGTAAAACTCCTGCTCATACAAATAACCCCTATATATTTACACATATATTATATTTTATATATATTTTACACGTAAACTAATCTTGGCTGTTGGTATGGGACTTTGCCAGGTATGCACGCTGTCTGCTTCCGTGACCTCCATAGGACTAATGCAAATAGCAGTTGACTTCAGATAATTTGATGTTATTTAGCTCATTAATTTGTGTCAGTCAAAAGACAGGAGGGCTTTTCTGCCAGCAATAAATTAGTTTCTGCTATTGATTTACTGGTACTGACATGGAAGAATGAGGAATGACATTTAGTATGGCTACGTCAAAAACTATTATCTTAATATCACAGCGGTCAAATGTCACCAATAGCTGCCACGTTACCCCCTGAACAGGGGAGTGCTTTCCAAAGTGTAAAAAAACCCGTGGAGTTTCACTGTAATAAGCGGTGGGAAATGCTTTTGTTACACCCCGGCCTCTCTGCTGGTCTCCGGGTCAGTTGAGATCGCTATGTACTACTCAGGAGAGGGTTTTTTCTGGTTCCAGCAGCATTGTCAGGTCCTGGACATGCCTTCAAGCCATCTGGCCACATCTCATTGCATTCGAAGAATGCTGCCGGGCACGTTTTGCTAGGTCCCGATCCTCCCAGGGTGGGAGGGAGGCAGCTGATGGGGGCCCACCGGGAGGAATCCTTCCCGTTGCAGAGTGCAACTGCCTTCCAGAAGCGTCTAACTTCATTATATACATATTTTACTGCCTTCTAATCTTTGTATCGGACCTTGTTTTTCTTCTCTTACGTATATCTGGCTTTCCTTCTGGAGTTGCAGAATTCTCTGCGCATTTTTCCAAACGCTTTGTCTCGTGGCATTTTGAAGAAGTATGCCGATAGCGTATGCTGTAAAACATTCTCTGCATATTAAAAAAAAAAATCCGTGAAGGTCTTGTCTGCCAGAGATTATACAATGAGACCTTTGAGTCCGCATGATGCGTCTTGTTTGTGGAATGAAGATCTTCTGCTGTGATGCTCAGCCTGTGCAGATGAGAGGTCTGTGCAAGGCCCATTAATTTTCCATCAGTGCCGTGCGAGTAGGTCCCAGGAGCTCCTTTATTGATGGTGGATGTTTACCGTCGCCAGTATCGGGGAGAACAATCTCTCACTTCACAGTATTGCTGTTGACTGTTTCCTCTCTTCTGATGATACTTAATGCTTCCTTTTATTTTGCTTAATCTGTTAATCCGCCGGCCTTCTTACATTCCAGCAAATACAGAGTGCAAGTTTGTTATAGACAGAGCTGATTTGTTTATAGTGGAAATACACTAAACAAAACATCTATCTGACCTGGAGTTACAGAAATAAAGAGTTTAGTGTCACTTGGTGTGTGTGCCTGATTTCTGCACGGACGTCTGTAGAGAAGAAGCCCCCTGAAATTACAGTCTGCGACACTCTTCTGCACATTCATTTCAGCTGCACAGAAGCATTTTAAGGAGTTGTTCAATTTTTATGGCTTTGTTTTTAATTCTGTATCCCTAGAAATGAATATTTAAAATGGATATGCTGCATTATGTTTAAGTGATCTGCTTATGTTACTTATTTTCTTAACCTATCCAATGGCCTTTTACATAAATTACGTGATTAAGAGTTAGCTTTTCAAGAGAAAATAAATGCTAATTGTATGTAATAAACCTACTTAATGAAATCTTCAACCCTGCTACATAAAATGAAGAGTAATTTGATCATTGAGTTGTGTATCTTCAGTTGAATATCTTCTACTTTTAGTAATACTTTTTATTTTATTAATTTCTTTAGAGGTCTATTTAGTCTGCCACTGCAATTTATGAGAAATAAAACCAGCTGCCTTTAAATTTATGGATGGAGAGACATTAGGCTGAGTGTGTGCGCATGCCTTTTTAGGCTCCCAGAGAAGGGATGGCTGCCGGTATGGTTTCTTCCAAGGTCAGGATGACAACACGGGCGTGCCAGATCAACCTGGGTTTGGGAAGAAAAAGTAGTAAGGAATATGACACCTTCTTTAGGAACTGGTTGCTTTTTAAGAAAGAAAATTGAAGATGTGCAGGCAGTTTGTCGGAATAAAAATAAATCACGTGGTTGTTCTACATGGAGAGGAGCTGCATGGTTCCAAAAAGCCCAAGTTTGAGCAGATGGAACATGCCAAAAAATGAGGCTTTTTCACTCATTTCCTCGGCTTTCTCTCTTATCCTCTGCCTGGCAAATATTCATGTGCCATGATTGGTGGGTTAGAATAGGATTTATTTCTTTTAACTTTAGCTGTTAAATTCAGCCCTAGTCACTGGATGTGGATTGAATCATCCCTGGAGATTCCTGTTTTATAAACCTATTTTAGGACCCAATGAATCACCAGCTGAGGTGCCTGTCTCTTATTGCTGATTCCAGAGGAAGCATCAATCATTACTGCAGAATAAATGTCAAGCGTATCTATGGCTAAAATTAAGCATCATGAGTCCAATCGCAGGACCAAATGAAAAAGGCAAACACTGTCATTTCCGAAGTGCAACAGAGGCAAAACTCAAGAGTTACTCCACAAGTGAAAGCACTGATAGCCCATGTACCCACGTAGGTGTCTAAGAGCCCTCTGCTTCCCATCTCCTCTACCCCAGGGGATCTGACTGGTCACTTCCAGTACACGTCTCACCAGAATTTAGCCTTGTTCTTTAATTTATTAGGTGTCCCTTCACTTAACAATGCAGCAGCAGCTAACGTGGGATTGCCACTCACCGGTGGCTTTAGTGTTTATGAGCAACCTTTGCCTTCTGGAGTTTCAGGAAAGAACCTGCAGTTTGTTAGCATCTACTGCATGTTTCCCAAGGTACTTTTTTGGGTGAGATTATATATTTTTTTGTAGTACCATGTTACTGTATTTTTGATATCGCATAAAACTGTAAGGGCCACTTGAAATGAGTTGCTCTGACTATTACCAAACCCACATTTTTCCACTTTTTGTGCTTGATGGCTATTTGAATGCCTTCAATAGTTTCGTAAGCACTAAATCTTTTTCTTCTTCCCTGTTGGGTGCTTTTCATTTCCAACACAGATTCTTCTTTTTCTGTAAGGCACCAAGGCACAAATGCACGCCGTGGATTGCCTGCGGGCCATCAGACGCTTAACGCAGAGAGAATTACCACAGAAAACTTTAAAGCTCAAACTCTGCCATTAACTACCTGTGTGCCATGGCCTTCTCTGCTCTCCCGACTGCTGTGCTTTGTTAACCCTCCTTCCCCCTTTGCAGGTGGCAGGAACGCTTTTGTGCTTCCATTCAAATGGGCTCCACGTAGGCAGTGGTAGGGTAGTGTTCCTTGCAAGGCCAACAGCATCCTGGCTGGTATCAGGAATAGTTTGGCCAGCAGGAGCAGGGAGGTGATTGTCCCCCTGTGCTCTGCTCTGGTGAGGCCACAACTCGAGTGCTGTGTTCAGTTTTGGGGCCCTCGCTACAAGAAGGACATCGAGGCCCTGGAGCCTGTCCAGAGAAGGGCTACGAAGGTGGTGAGGGGCCTGGAGCACAAGTCCTATGAGGAGAGGCTGAGGGAGTTTGGTAGAGGCTGTTTGGTCTAGAGAAGAGGAGGTTCAGGGGAGATCTCATTGCTTTCTACAACTACCTGAAAGTAAGGTGTGGGGAGTTGGGAGTCAGCCTCTTCTCACAGATAACCAGTGATAGGACTAGAGGGAATGGCCTCAAGTTGCACCAGGGGGATTCAGGTCGGAAATGAGGAGACATTTCTTCTCAGAAAGAGCAGTCAGGCACTGGGACGGGTTGCCCAGGGAGGTGGTGGCGTCACCATCCATGGGGGCATTCAAGGGAAGGCTGAACGTGGTGCTTAGGGACATGGCTTAGTGGTGACATTGGCGGTAGGAGGATGGTTGGACCCGATGATCTTGGAGAGCTTTTCCAACCGTAACGATTCTGTGATTCTATAAAATCTGTTTGCTGTCCTGACAATGCATCATAATTTGAGCACATAAAACCCAATTTTACTTTCCAATTACGAATTCAGAAACCAATAAATGAAATCTGCACAAAGCAAGTCAACAGCCCTTTCACTTGAACCCAAGTTAATTTATTTTAATTTTCTGGAGGAGTTAATTAATGTACCAGAATAGCTTTACTGAAAAATAGAGTCTGAAAAATGGCCAAGGCTTGCTCAGATTGCATCTCTGACCCAGTATGCCTTCCATGTGCGAAATTTGGTTATTTGACTGCGCTTTGGTTTTCTGCCTCTCCCACAGCAGAATCCTTAGAGTATAAATAATGTAAGAGAGACACAAAGTTGCACATTAGGGCGTATTATTCAAGGAAGTTATGTGGCAAAGCAACATTTGGGTTGAATTAAAATTATTACTTACATTTTCTAAGTACCTGCACTTTGTCTGGCTTCCTCTGCGGGAAGCCTGACAGCGAGCGGGAGGGGGTGCTGAGGGCGGCTCGTGAGCCGAGCAGGCAGGAATGAAACCCAGGCTCGAGAAAGGCCCAGCCTTTCTGACATGTTTCAAGAGCCCGGTGTGGCGGGTTTGAGGCTGTGTGTGCTGGCAGCAAGCTCATCGGCTGCAGACGCTGCTAAAGAAAAGCTAAAATCTCGCCGAAGTGAGAATTAAGTCTCTGGACTTGTATAAACCACCTCGAATCGCAGGTTTTAAAGGTAAAATGCGGGGTTTCTCTTCATGAGAGACCACGAATGTTCTGGTAATGAACCCGTGCCGAGGTGGAGGCACATTTTAAGTCTTGTTACTTGAAAGTAGCCCGGTGTAACTCAAGATCTGTGGCTTTTTGTCACCTCACTGTACTCAGAGCTTGTGCAAGCACTGGGAGAGGGCCCAGCCACGTCTGTCTTGCGGCCTGCTCGTGCAGCTGGGGGAGAGAGGTTAAGTTGCTTTAAGTGGCGACGTGCTGGCAAGGAAATGAGGTTTCCGAAGGCTTGCGTAACGGGAGCATTGGAGACGTGAAGATGGCAGTGCGAAAAGCTTTCGTGCTTTAGCATTTCTGGCCTTTCCGAGGCAAAAATGAAGCCAGCACGAAGTTTGGAAAATTAAACACCTGTGTGATGCAATGCAAGACTGTCAGTTAATCGAAACTGGAGTGTTTCTGCTGCTGGTGCCAGTGATTGCAGTGTTTATTGTACCAACATCTGGCTTTTGTCTCTGTGTACACAATGCTAAAGCAAGGCTATCGTTTGTTTTTGCTGCTTAATGCTTTCACTCTACAAGTGATAACTTCTTTTTCCTCATCCTGTTGGGGTTATGAGATATTGTCAGATTGCTCCTTTTGCTGGGCTTTCGTGCAAATAAAGGAACCTCATAGTTTACTGTTTTTTAACCAAATTTAACAAATAATTCAACTATAATTTCTACAGATCAGCAGATGACTTGCTTTCAATGCACAGACCGACAAGAAACCCATCGTTTGAACTAAAGTAATTTAGCAGATGAAATACAACACGTGCTAGGGCTTAGCTTGCTTTTTCTCTTCCCTTTGTATGCGTATGCACGCTCGCTTCAGAGAATACGAGATCAATACACTCCAGAGGCTGCATCGACAGCCTGCGCCGTGAGCCCTGGGGCTCTGTGCACAGCCTCTGAGACCGCTCCTGCCAGGTCACTGCCCCAAGGGAGGGGACATTTTGTGGGTCTCATCCATTGCTTTCCCATCTGACACGGGGATGGAGCCCGGACAATCTCCTCTCTGATCTTTTCTCCGTTCCTCTTGATTTCTTTAGCACTTCTAGAAAGAGACTCGCTGGAGAGAAGGGCTGCACTTGAAAGTCCAGCATAAAAAGAGACACCGGGATGGATGGGATGAGCTGGGTATCATCAGGACAAAGATTTGTCCCACCTGCCTCAGTGGCTGCCCAGGGACCATGGCATGTGGTCAGCCAGCACGTGTCTCACCAGCTGGGACTGTTGCTGCAGGGTGAGCATGAACCCCGCGGCTCCTGGTTCCTCTTGCCTTCCATTACACATGGACAAAGAGCAATTTATGTTTTTGAATGGGTTTTGCTTGGAATTGTGTTGTTTTGCAGCAGATGCGTTACCAGGAGTGCACGGAGAACCTGATGCCAGAACCAACAGAGCAATAGGAAAGCGTTGATTGAATGTGGAACATCTAAGCAGGACAGGACTGCCAAAAAGACCAAGAAAAATACGAATTTTGACCATGTGATGGCTATAAGAGAGAATGTTATAATAGAAAAACGCTTAATGGAAAGAAACTGTTTTCAAAAAGACAAAGATAAATCACAAAGTAAACAATATTAGCTTTGTAGGGAAAAAATACTGAGCTGTCCCAGCAGATAACACTACGGCATGGGAAACGGCAATGGAAAGAACAAGAGGAATGGGTGTTGGCATTTCAGGAGATCTGTCTGCTGACGGCTGGGTTTATGACACTGAAAAGGGTGTTTGGGGTTTCAGGCATGCATATCTGGTAATTTAGCAACATGAAAATGTAAAAATATTTCTGGTGTGGTACGATCAGAGGAGTCCAGGCACCGTTTTAAACCCGGAATGATGAAATGGGGCTTAGCTCAAATATTTGGCTTGTCTGTATTTATTTTGTGGAGCTATGAAAGCTCTTTCTGTGGCGTCAGTTATCGATGTCACCTTTTGCTGTTTAGATACTGTAATGGCTGTCGTGGGGGGAATAATCGCACCGAGTGCCGTGCTTTTTGCATAAGCACATACGCTGTAGGGAGAAATGCAGGAAGAAAGGGGAGAGAAGAGACGAGGGCGAGCTCTTATTGATTTCCTCCTGCAGACTGCTGAATGCTGCGAGCAGGACCGAACCCCTGGAGAAAGCTGTCCTGCTCCATATATGTCACTGGCTTTGACATCCCAGTATGTGGTAGACCAAATCAGGGAGCACGGGGAAAGGGCAAAGCCTTCACTCCTCCCACACGCACCCACTCCCACTCCCTTCCACTGCAGGGGATAGGAAGAAAAATGTGGAAGTATAGTATTTTTTTTTCCAAATAAGCATTTATTTGGCTTTCTGTTTTCCACTAAAATAGAGTTTTGGGTTTGTTTTTCCCAGCTGGCAGAGCATTATCTGACCAGCTGTATGCTTTACACTACAGTGAGTAACATCAGAGGCCTGTCAAATGGAACTGAAACAGAGCTGGGTGGGTCTACAGGGCTGGCCATCATGGCTTTGAAGCACCAGGGTAAACATAAAGATTTCTTCAGTGACACCTGTGCTGTTCTTAACGAGTTTCCTGAATTAGCTTGCTGCTTTTAAAGCTGCTTGGAAACGTGAGAGATGGGACACACAGAGCTGCAATTGTAAATATCAATACATCAGTCAAATGTGGAGCCATGTGAAAATTCATGTTGATTTTTAAATTTGGTCAAAAATTTGATGTGGGAAGAAATCTTCAATTTATAACGGGGAAAAAAAAAAAAAGTCAATCTGAGATTTGTATGTATTTTGAAGTGGGAATGACTGGGGGGAAAATTGGCCAGACGAAGCCATACATATAGATTTCTTGTGCCGTATCTGAAATCCTCCGATTGGAGCTGTTTGCTTTGGCTGCAGAGAGTTGTGGAAGTGTTTGGATCTACACGCAGTTATCAGGAGCAGCTTTCAGCAAGGAGCACATGTTGTGCCTCTGTGCAATGAATGCGTCTGTACCATAAAAACAATTCCCTAGCCTTGAGGAAGGGGCTTTTTTATAGAATCACAGAATGGTTTGGGTTGGAAGGGACCTTAAAGATTGTCTAATTCCAACCCCGTGCCATGGGCAGGCTCCCCTACCCCCAGCCCAGGCTGCCCCCAGCCCCATCCAGCCTGGCCTTGGGCACTGCCAGGGATGGGGCAGCCACAGCTCCTCTGGGCAGCCTGGGACAGGGCCTCACTGCCCTCATTGTGAGGGATTTCTTCCTAATAGTCTAACCTAAATCTTGCCTTTTTTAGTTTAACGCCATTCCCCCTTGTCCCATCACTACACCCCATGACACAGAGTCCCTCCCCAGCTCTCCTGCAGCCCCCTTTAGGCCCTGGCAGGCCGCTGTGAGATCTCCCTGGGGCCTTCTCCTCTCCAGGCTGAACAACCCCAACTCCCCCAGCCTGGCTTTGTAGGAGACTTGCTTTCAAGCCTCATGAATGAGGGGCAGCCCTTTAATTCCACATAATTTCCCTTTTTTATATTCACCCTAGTGCCTTTAAAAATAACATCTAATTTTTTAATATCTTAAAGAGTGTGTTTGTATGGATTTTCTACTGTTGCATAAGCCCGGTCTCTTCTGCGGTACTGTCGTTGTCTGCCAGCTGTGTTAAAGAAAGAAAAGGGAGAGAATGGAAGAGGGTGCTGGGAGAGCACTGGGAAGTCAGTTTGAAGAGCCCATTCACCCAGGTGGTAGTCTGGCTCCCTTCCTAACAGATTTCCTCTCAAAAATAGAGTAAAACAGGTATAACTACCCCAAGAATAGTTTCTTTATGTTTGAAATGTATGAGGTGTAAGCAAACAAGTGGTAGCAGTACAGATAACGAGGGAAAGATCTGCATGGACTTGCTGCTTCTCATTGCTAAAGGTCCCGTAGCAGAGGCATTTGAAGTGGGAGCTTCTGAACAGGCCAAGGAGGCTAAAAAGTGTGCGGGGGGCTGATGAAGGAGCAAGGAGCAGACTATGGTGTTTTGTGGACCCCTCTAATGAAACATCTGTTCTACAGATACTTAGAGATACTTCAGGCTATGGGACATGGCACCTGATGCCCATGTTGTTCTTTCAGCTCTGATATGGCTCTGTTTTTTCTTTTCTAATAGAACACTTAATACGATAACTAACTTGTAATTGCTTATCATTCCTTTATTTTTAAGTGGTCAAAAGGTTTGGAGCTCAACTGTCTTAGTGGTTAGTGGGACGATAACTTAAATGTTAAATTTTACAGGCTGCCCTTGGTAGCAGAAAGAATAAATTCAGTACTCCTGGTGCTGTAAATATGACCTTAAATAAAACATTTGCTTGCCCTCTATACAGGCCTAGGCAGCCATAAACTGAGTAAAGCTATGCAAAACCCAAATATAATAAACATGCACTCAAAAAAGTGGTGTGAAAAGAGAGGTAGAAATTGGAAGGAAGCGATACATACAGAGATACAACAGCGTTGTCTTGCTGTAATGAAGTATCGCCATATAGAATAAAGAAATATATTGCTACCATTTTCCCAAGAATCTCTTTCTTAACCTAATCTAATGACATATACACAACTGCCGACGTGATGAAATAAGGATAGGTATTGCTTTTATACTGCTACTCCAAGGAAAAGCTTTTTATGACTTTGTGGGGAAGGGAGGGTAATAAGTTCCAAGCAACCATTTTAATAATTTTCAATACAGAAAGCTCTGGATAAGTTTTAGTGTTGCTACCTAAAAAATGCAGACTTCTGCTTTTGAATGTCATCCGTAAAGCAGTAGGGTGAAGAGAACAAAGAAGATCAAAGAGAAGGGAGAGAATTTATTTCAGTCTTCCATAAAAATAGTGAGGTTTTAAAATTTTATTTAACAATGACCTGAATCAAGCTTAACTAATTTGGATCCTGATCTTGAAAATAATTTCATGCATGCTTAAGCTCAATCATGTTTGTTATCAACTAATTACCTCTGTTTACAAACTATTAAGCAAGCACAGAATGTTTGCAAAATGAGCACAATAGAAAAACTGATAAAAAACCCGCAGATATGCTAATATGAAAAATCAGAAAAACACACAAAATATAAATGTTTTTTACCTTTTAGCACTTGGAAGTTCAAGAGACAATAGTTCCATGTCTTTTCAACCACTGTTGAATTTGATGAACCCTCCTCTGCAGCTGAAGGGATGAGTGAAGAGAAAAAAAAACAATTACAAGCTGATGAAAGAATGCTGGACTTAAACGATGGTTGCAGTAAATTATGGAGACCAAGCAGATCTTTGGCTCAAGGCCAGCCGTGGTTTGTTTGGTTTGGAACAGGTATTGCAGGTGTGTGGCTTATCACTGCCTATTTGAATATACATGACACTGAGGTTGTCAAAATAGTTGAGGTACCCCCCACAAAAAGAGCAAGGAGCAGGAAGACAGTTAGCTGTCATAAAGAATTCATTGCAATATGAAGAAGAAATCAAAGCACTTGGATTTAAAATCAATACAGAAATGAATTTTTCAGTTGTGACTTCTAAAATAATACTTAGTTAAACCAGTATTACACAAATAGAGTTTTAAAATTGCAAGTATAATGTAAATAAGGTTGAAAACAGGACCAAAGACTGCAGTTCTCTTTCATGCAGCTTTCTGTTGCAAATGGAGAACAGATTCCTTTGGAGGGGGACTGGCGGTGGCACAGAAATACAGTGGTACTATATTTAAATACTGTAAAACAAAACAATGACCGAAGAACAGAGGCACTGTGCATTTTGCTTTGAATAATTGACCTGTGTGGATGTCATGCATGCTCAGCTGCAGATGCAAGTGCGTAATGGATGTCAAGGTCGCTGCTCCAATGGCACTGCTGGCACTGGGACACGACTTTGACAAACGCCCTTGTTTGTATGCTCTCTAAATTCTTTTCCTGCAAGTTAATTTGTTTTCTATTGGTTTGCTTCATGGGCAAGAGCTGCACTGAAAAGACCTTTCAGCTGGAAGTTGGCTGGTGCTGCTGTAGGACGCCAGCGCCGGGGTCACACATCAGCGCTTCGGTCGTGATAGCTCCCGAGGGCTTCCGAGCAGAGCCAGCCGAAGGGACGCGCGGCCTGGCAGGGAGGTTTGGAAATGAATCATTTCCATCACATGTACGCTCTTGTGCACTGTTCTGCTCTGGGACTGAGTGAACAGGAATTTAAACTCTCCCAGTTTTGCAGCTTTTGTGGGATTTCAGCGCAGAATCCTGCAGTAGCACGGTTTGGATAAATCAGGTTCAGGCTGAGAAAGGCTTGCAAACCTGCGGCTAACCTAGTCTGACTTTACATCTGTACAGGCAAGTGATGTAAGAGAGATTTGGGACGGTGCTGTAAAGACTTTGCTTGACTTTAATCCTACTGATCTGATGCCTGCTGTCCAGGCAAGGTGGGCTGGAGCAAACCGACCTTTGCCGACCTGCCCGTCACGTCCCTGCTCTCCCTGCTCTGTTACCTGTACAGTGGGGAAAGCCATGGCAACAGTTCTAGGAGAAATAAAAGCAGATATGAGATAAGCAAATGCAATTTGTTTGGTATACAGATCCCAGCCTTGGAGTGTTCCTGGTAGCCAAAAGCACAGGTAAAAGCCAGAGGGCAGAAAAGCCATTAGCAAACCCCGGTGACGATTTGTCAGTTCCCATCTTGGCTCCCAGAGAAGGTGGGGCTTTTCCAACAGAGTTAAAATGCTCACATCATGCTCTTTCATCTCATTTCCTATTATACATTTCTGACAGCTTGGGATTTTTTCTGAGGAGGCTTTTGGAGGTGAGGATGTTCTGATTTTCTTCGTCTCTTGCCCTTGCCTGAGAAGTGTATCACAGCTCACAGCATCAGTCGCCTTTCGCTGCCGTACGTGCATCCTCCGTGCCCGTGCACTTGCTTGTATCCCACAGCAGAGCCTTCTCAAGCTGCAGCAGAGAGGGACAGGCACTGGTCGAGTCCCACGAGTGACACCAGACCCTTGCAGTGGGGTTGGATTGATTCAGCTCCTTCTCCCGATGCCCTCAGCAAAGGCAGCTGACCCAGAGGCTTTGCGAGCTGACTGGGCTCCTCTTGGGAACGGTCGGGCTGACAAGAGGCACACTGCGCCTCTGTCCCACGCGACATGGGGAGGAAAAAAAACGTGTGCTTGTTCACAGGGAGCTGTCAGTTCTGCCATGATGAAGGCGGCGTTATTTCACAGAATCACAGAGGCTGTCATCTCTCTGGCCTGTGTTTTGAGGCTGCGGGGAGGTTGGCATCCCCGTCGGGCTGTTGGTATCTCCGAGTTACCTTGCCTTCCCCTGAACGTCCATCTGGAGGGAGGGCCATCCTCCCTGGCTGCCGAAAGCTGCAAGCTACACCTCGCCTCTGCTATAAAGGTCCATTGTGTTGCAAGCTGGCACATCACCCGGTTAAAATAAGCTTTCATTTCTCATAGCACTCTATTGTTACCCCGTGGTGAAAGCTGCTGTGGGAAATTTCCATGACACGGCCATGAATTCCCAGCCGGCCTTTGCTGGCGAGCTCCGTGCTGCGAAGCCGTTTGCTCCCCTGGGTGCTCGCTGCCCTGAGCGGCCGTGGTGCTCAGCTTCTCCCTGGGGAGAGGGCTTTTGCCCACCCATTTCTATGAGCCGTGCTCGATTTCCTCCCCAGCACAATTCCTGGCTCATCTCTGTCTGCAGGAGGTGCTGACAGCTGTGCAGTTTTTCATCCTGTAAAATTGCATCGTGCATTCCCATATTAAAATTTTATGGCAGTGAACCGCTTATGAGAAGGTTTAGTGACTCTCTGAAATACTTCTGCACTCCTGTGCTATGCTGTATAGGGGGCTGCTTTTATTGCCCTGCGATAAAAGGACTAAAATTATGTAGGTAAAACAATGTTTCCGAGAGAACCCTGAAGCCATAAATTTCTGGTTTTGTGTCTTTCACACAACTGGGGGAGGTCAAACAATTTCTGAAACGCAAGTTAACTTTGCATTTCCGAAACCATTGGCTCAAAAACGTTTATTTTAAGCCTTTATTTTAATTGTGCATTTATCCAAAGTTTTTCTATAACTGTAGTGGGTTTATTCAATTTTTTGGATCCAGAGATGCACAGAGGAAGGGCATCCCTGTGCAGGGCTTCACCTTTTGTTTCTCAATAGGTCTTAGGCAGGAGGTGTTTTGGAGGCACGTACCATTTGGCTTCTGGAGTGCAGGCTGTGGATCATGCTTCAGCGACTGCTAAGTGCGTGCTCTCCATTTTAAACGTACTAGACAAATAGTTTGTAATGGTTTATAGATTTTTTTTTTGCCTGCTCAAAAACTGTAATGCTCCTGACTATAATGTTCCTTTCTATTGCTATCTGCCATATTTTTTTTGGTTAAAATCTTAACTCCAGTGCAGCCTGGAAAATCACTCATTTTCTTCACAAGAGCGCCCAGAGAGGGGCTCCCAGTTTGCTGTCTTTATTTTTCAAAATCCAACTCTCCTGAACTTGGCAGCAGTTTTGGTTTTCACTTTATTTTAGTTGCCCATTTTGCTTTAGTTTTTAAGGAAAATGTAAAAGAGAGTGGCAAGCAGTATCAAACAAATGTATATTCTACAAATATTCCAAGTCCTGTGGAAATCACGTGCAAGTTCTCTAACGCAGAAAATTTTCATTCTGATCCAACCCCATCTACCCTACAAGCGGGGAGGAGACAAACGTGATACGAAAAGTGCTGTAATGGCAGTGAAAGCAGCTTCGCTTCATTGCTAGCTGCTCCTAGTGCTGGTATTCCCCGTGTCAGGTGGCTCTAGAAAGCATCTTTGCTTTCTAAACATTCTCAGTCCAAATTATACGATGCAATGCTGTCAGGTCGTGTGCAACTATTTCCCTTTTTTGAATAATTCTGCCCTTAAAAAGTCAAGTAACATTGATGTGGGCATTGCCACGGGCAGGACTCTTGACTTGTGCTTAATGCACAGGAACAGCACCCGTTTGTGCATGGATATGAATGCATGTGTAATGCCAGAAAATTAAAAAGCAATGTCAGTGGATCATATTAAACAGCAAGGGGAGGATTTCCTTTCCTTGACAGCTTTATTCAGTACTACACGAGCAGTCCCCTCTGCTCCCATTGCCGGGATCCATACACGTTCTCAGGAAAGTTACACCTTCCTCAGTGCTGGCTGCTCCCAAACCAATAAAAATACTTAGGAGGTTGCGAGATTTTCTAGTTTAAGCAGAAATTGTACATCGGAGAAGGGCTTTCCCAGCTCTCTCTTATTTTTGGAAGCAGCAAGGAGGTGCTCTCATGGCATGCCTCCTCCGAAGGAATCCTGCGTGAGGATTTCAGAAATAGCTTGCCCTTGCCTGGGATTTATCCAGAGCCGTCTTGTAGCTCAGTGGTGATGGAAAGGGGGACTTCCAGAGCAGATACCCAGAGCATTTAACCACTTTCTTTTCTTTGTGCTTTTCTCCCAACCTCCTGACCAGTTCTTTGAGTGGTTTTCCTTCCCGAGTGCTCAGCGCGTGTCCCTCGGGCGGGCTTTCAGAGGCTCGGCGGTGGAGGCTCTGCAGACTTCCTCTGCAGACTTCAAAGGGCCTTTGAGGAGCCTGTTGAAATTTAAGCACTTTGACGGTTTTCCAACAGCGTGTTTTAGTAAAGCCTTGAAATGCTTTATAATTGACACAGCTGATTTTTTTTTTTTATTTTTTTTTTTAATGGGAGGGAAGAAAGGCCTGGATGGAGCTGTGGGCTTTTGCTAGCATTGTAAATAGGCAGTGGTATTAAAATCTGATCGTGATAAAGCTTCCATTCTTGTCCTGTCAGTCTATCTGTGCACTAAGCAGAGGTCGTAAAAGCGTTTGAAGCACTCATTACATTGAACCCTCTGAGTGTCCCCACAGCTCGGGCCATGCATGAAGCTTGCAGCCATCTCCTTGCCATGCTGATCAGCTCTTCGCCTCATCCTGCGCTTTATAGATATGCAAATACCTCGAATGAACCCAATTATACATGAGCTGCACATTGAACATCCTTTGCGGGGTTACCTGTCACAGCAGCCACGCGGATTTGTCTGAAGCTGTCATTTGCTTTGCCAGCTGATGGAGTCGCATGGGAAATGTTGTTTTTTAATTGAAATCTCATTTCTCAGAATTAGTAGGACAGTTCAAAAGATCTCACGATTACCGTTGTGTGTGTCTCACCTTCACAAGTCTTTGATTCATGGATTAAATAAACTTCCTTCTGTTGACAATTGTGTAGAAAATATTTTTTTTTAATGGAATATCTATTTTTAAGTAGCAAACTCAAAATAAATAGGACGTACACAGCTTACTGTTCAAAATTCTTATACATATTTTTAAAAAATGCACTAAATTATTTAGTCATGAGGTAAGATGAAACACAAAATGTCAGGGAATAAAATCTCATTACCTGCAGTGTCAACCAAGGAAGCTTTGAATTGCTTGTCTTTTAAATTAGTATCCTGCAGCTTCAAGAGCGTGTTCGGATATAGAATAAACAGACCCGCTAGTTTAGACTGCAAGCACAATGATTTGATTAATATGCACTCTAATTTATATTCTCCTGCGTTTGCCCCAAATAGCCATGCTGGTGCTTTACATGCGTAAACACAAATCATACAAATGTAGCAGGAATTCCTGTGCCCAGTTCATGTGATGTCTTCTTAATGAAACGGTTCTACCCAGAGTGATGTGCGTAGCCGTGCTTCTTTGATAATTCTCATCCCTCCAAACTATCCACTTCTTGGGGGATGGAAGGCTTGGATTCAGTCATCTCTTTGTGAAGCAGAGAAATTATTCTGTAATGGAGAAGCCCTGGAGAAAAAAAAAATGTTGTTTGTTCCTGCTCCTTATTAAACTGTGTCGTGGCGGTTTGGCCTTGGTGTCCACGCAGCCGCCTGACCCATATCTTCTCACTAGTGACCTGACAGACACTGCTCAGGAGAGATGAGGGAGGAGTGACCCAGGTGACAGCCTTCTCAGGTGCCCCAGGTGGTACCTGAGATCCACATCTGGCTCCAGGCTTCTTCTTGAGACTCCTCGGTCGGTGGCTGTTTGATCTTTATCCATTTTAAGGAGATTAGCTGGTGCTTCTGCACTGTGCCCATAGCTGAAAATAGATTTAGTAGAGGAGAGGAGCCAGGCAATGGGAGAACTCCACCACAAGAGCTATCCTGCATCACCCTAACCCTTCTGCCAGTCCAGTGGCCTGCCTCAGATCCATCCTCCATCACGTCTGGATGGTGAGTGGAAAAATACAGCACAAGTCAGGTATAATGCGATTCTTCCCCTCAGATGCCCTGCTGGTTTCTGAAAACAAGAGATGTAAGTCATTTTGTGTCTGGTCCAACATATGTCTGGACCTCCTTTTTTCTAGAAATGTGAGTATCCCTTTTTGAAATTCATCTTGCTTTTGTCCAGCAGAGCATGCTGGAGCAATCAGTTCCATCCAGGATTTATGTGCTTTGGAGGAAAAGACTTGTTTTTTTAATTATTTCTTATAAATCTTCTGCTTTATAGTTTCCTTGGGGTACCATTTCTTCTATTTTGCTAAATGGGAAACACTTGTATTACCATGTATCTGCTATTCATTTTATAGAAATCTATCACATCTCCCGGAGTCTTCATTTTACCAAGCTTTAGGGAACTTGTCATCATTGACTTTCAATTTGCAGAAATGTTTCTGCAGGTCTGCTCACCCTCACTGCTGCTATCTCCCGGGCATGTCTTCTCAGAGGCGAGGTGACTAGCACTAAGCACACTGACAGATGGAGCATACCTCTAATTTATATATACTTATATGATGTAGGTATGAGGTTCCGATTCCCTCCTAATGATTCCTAACATCTTTCTACTTTTGGTTTGTGGTTATTTTTAATTATATTTCACAGGTGTAGTCCCAATAAGTCACACAATTCTCTCTTCCTGAATGGCAGTAGGTAGCTTGCTGTATAAAAGAAATGAGTAGTGATGATTTTTCATGTCTTAATGCTTTTTTTTGCCAGATTGTGGTGTTTACTAGAGCTTGGTATTTAACGCTGTTCTCTGTGGAGGACAGGTTTGAATGCATCCCCTTGGGACTGATGCTTCCTTTCTTCAGAGAAGATAGGAATCTCTACTACTAATGGTATTACTATTCATCCTGTAGCTTTTCCCCAAGAAAGGCATGGATTGGCAGCCAACTTTGCCAGGACCATGGAAGAGCATTATCAGATACTAATAAAAAACCCAACCCTATAGGTCAGAAGGAAAGCTCAGTGGGGCCCCAGCAGCCTCTATACTGCAAAAAGATATAACTTCTCAGTCCAGCCACATTCAACATACATTTTCTAGGGTATGGGTTTTTTTTTTTTTCTTTTTTTTTTTTTTTTCTTTTTTTTTCTAATATGGAGCAATCTGTTTGCATGGCCTGATGACCTATCAAGGCAAGAAAGAGGGAACATAGGATCCATTTAATCATTATAAAGGAAGGAAAACATCACGTTCTTAGGGATCTTCTATGTTTTTTTAAGGGTAGTGTAGCAGGATGGGTAATGTACTAGCTGGAGATCTGCATTCAGTTCTCTTCTCTGCCATAGACTGCCTACACGTTTTTTTGGCAAGTTATGCTTCCTTTATTTCCTCATAAATATAAAAAGAGGATATGATGCTCTGGTGCTGTTGATACATCATTCACAATTTTAAATGGAAATATTTGAAATGAGAGATTGCCACAGTCTTCTCTAGAAGAGCAATGAAAATGATCCTGCGTATTAGCCTCAGCCTGAAGGAGGCAAGGGCTACTGTGTACCAGGCAGCTCATATAATGGTAGATGGATGTGGTGAGCCTACAATTTCCAAGGAGTTTGCAATATGTGGGTGGTATGTGCTTTGAGAAGCAATTTCATCAAAACTCCATCTCTTTGCCACTTAGCGGGACCTCTGTATTGTTAATGCATGCAAATACAGATAAGGGAAATACTTTCTGTATTGCTTTTATTAGGAAGGCAAAATTTCAAGTACTATTGCTTCTGCAAAGTTGTCCTTAGGTATTATTGCTTTCTGAAATGAGTATTTATCTACAGTTATTTATAGTATAGTCCCTTGCTTTAAAGAATGATTCTAATATATTTTTAATTAGTGTTAATTCTGAATTGTCCTGCTCTTTCTCTGGAGCAACTGAAAGAACATTTATATAAAATGGTGATTTGCCATCACTTTGCCTGTGCTTGGGTGCCGAAGAGGTAGGAGTTTAGGGATAAATCATCTTCCTCGTTTTTCTTCTTATGAGGAACAATCATGATGAGTAACTTGTCAGAGCCGTCTGCACCTGTGACCAAGAATTTTTTATGTGGGTTTTTGAAGTGTGCGGAAATGTCTTTTTACTATCCAGTGTTTTGGTTAGTTTATTTAATAAGTCTCTTTTGCATCCATCTTGAGTGCTGAGTGCAACCTGGACAGAAGTCTTCTGTTGTCCACAAAGCCAGGAGCACAAGTTAGAGCAGTTGCCTTGTGCCATGCTTTAAAATCTGAATATAAATCTTAGCATTTGCTCTGAAGCTTGAGCTAGAATGAAGAAGTAGTTTAAAGGTTTAGAAAGAACAACATACAAATTGTACAGAGAGATTTACATAGGAAAACTCATTCACATCAGAAAATTAAATCACATTTTTCAACACGTTAGTATTTATTTTTGTGAGAGCAAATTATAGATGCAAGTTACTGCAAAGCAATACATAGAAAGCTGAGTTTTTAAAGGCTTTTTTTGACTCAGTACTGGGACCATTGCTTGTAAAGAAAACAAAAACAAGAAAACAAGAGACTACACTGAAACAAGAGAAAATGTTATAGTAAATTAGGTCAGTGTAAATGAGAACACAGCCAGCTTCCATGTTGTCCAATGTACCATTGTTACTAAAGCATTACAACCTCTTGAATTTTCATAAAGAAAAGAGTAAGTGCGTAGTTTGCTAAGGCTCACAGATCTGCAGTGTGTCTCCATTGCTCTCCTAAGCTCTCTACCCATCCAGCTCACTTTTCTCAGACAAAACCAGATTTAAGTTGATGAGGGGAGCAGCAGCAGCACTCTGCTCTTTCCCTCTCCCAGCGCCTTGAGTACAGTGGGAACACTGAAGACTGTCTGCCTGCAGCTGAAAGGCATAGGTTTAGGTTGAAAGGGAGAGCAGTAGTTTGTTTAAATGTCATTTGGGTTGCTAGGTTACATCTACGGTTGACTTTCCTCCCTGTCCTAGTAGTACTCTTTTTTTAAGTTTACTGTGTCTGTATGTTGGCCGTCCTTGATGTCCAACAACTGTAACAGGGACTTTCAATTATTATTTTATTTCCATTTATTATTATTTACTATTTATAATAATTTATTGATTTGTTATTATTTCCCTTATTATATCACTTTCCACAATTATCAGGTAGCCAAACGCAGCCCATAGCTTTGCAAGAGGAGGCAGCACAGGTTCTACCAGATCCTGTTAACGCTGTGTTCATGGTGTAGCCCTGTCAGTGCTTAGCCTGCTCACCTGAAGACCTTTCTGGATTTACCGTAGTTAGCAGATTTGCTGGAAAGGCCATGCAAACCTGGTGAACCCATCCCTGAAGCCGCAGCAGTGGGTGGCCATGTCTACCTCTGCCGCCTGAGACAGGCCTGGCGGTGTGGCTTTATTGAGAGGCCAGGTGAAGAGGAGAAAAGGTCACACAAAGCATCTCCAGGTGGCAGAGGTTCAGGTTCATGGTGAAACCCGGCTCCTCAAAGCAGTGCCTGCCTTCAGATTTGCATGTGGAAGTTAATATGTAATATAAGTAATCCATCCTGTGTAATCTGTAGTAGTAAAGGCACTGTGGCCCAGCTCCAACACTGATAGTGCAAAATGAGGTAAAAGCAAGCGGTATAATTTTCTGTAAGGCAATGACATAAGACCAAAAAGAGAGGACTGTGGAGTTGTGGGCGTGCTCTGGCCTAGTCCTGAAAGAAGCTCATTGAGCTGGGCCTGACAGGGAATTGCTCCTCCACCGACCAGGGACGTATCCCACACACTGTTCTGGAGGAGGCAGGGCTGTAACAAGGCTCGTGACAGACCTGTGGTTGTCCTGTGGTCAACAAAATCACTGACTTGGATTTTGGGGTTGCATGTTTGTTTTTCATGTATCTTAACTAAGGCCTGTGTTCCAGCCTGTAATCTCTACGTGTAGAGAGATTTTGGGTGCCGCAGGGCAATGACTTGCGTTGGGAAAGGAAGGCTGTGTTGCTGTATCTCCTCCGAGTCATGCATAGCAGGGGTCCTTCTTATCTCAACTCCTTTTCTGGGATGTGTCTTCCCGATCTGCTGTGCCCTACAGCAGAAGGAACTGAAATGAGCCTCGTTACATACTCTGGGAGTGGAGAGTGTGCTCTTGTGCTCCATCTGGTATTCCCTCTGTGCATAAGCTGAGCTGAACCATGGCCTTGGTGTACTTGGGAGGAGCCAGGCATGATGTTGACCATGCTGAGTCCATGGCAAAGGCCATTCATTTGTCACATGGAAAAAAGAAAAAGGTTATTTCTCTCCAGTGACTTCACTGTTACAGTAGAAATGAATCAGTAAAAATGGATCCAATCACCTTTTTGATTAGGTGACCAAAAGACAAATCAGCTGAGCTGCTTTTTTCCCTGTAATTTCTTCATACATATGTATGCAAAGTGTAGGTTGTGGAATAAGCCATTATGCAGTGCCTGACTTTGCAAAAACTTGTGATTTTTAAAGGGGCTGTTTGACATACAGCTTGCAAAGGTTAAAGAGTAAAAATGTATATACACAGCCTGATTTATAAAACTCATGGCAAATGTTTTTTCATAGTGGAGGTACAAATGTGTTGTTTGTTATTATGCATTATTTATATTACGGTGGTATTTAGAAGATGCAGAGAAAAGGGCTTTTCTGAGCTCTGTGTGACCTTCTACAGCTCTATCAGTGCACATGGAAATACAGAATAGAGCAGCACTGAAACATGATAGTTCCTTGGTCTGAAGAAGTCAGATTCTTAGTATTGTAAATTATAATAATTTAACAACAACAACAACAACAAAAAGTTCACACTGTTGAAACAACATTTTCATTTGCTTTTTTTTTTACAGCCACCCTGCATTTGTGCAGGCCGCTTGTATAGGAGCAACCATGTCTAAAGAAAACAGCAGATACTTAGCTTGTGGAGGCTTGGATACATTGCTTTTTGTTGTTGTTGTTTTAAATGAAACTTCTCTGATATTGTTTCATCCAGCTTCTTAAATAAGAAATAAATTGATAGCCACTGGGGAGAAGACTCAGCCTTGCTCCATGTTGCTCCTACATTGCTCACTGAGTTTGTTTCTGTATTAATATGCAGGAGGCTCAGGCACTGCATTTTGGGGCAATATGAAAAAAATGAAACTGTGTGCTTATCAGATTTAAAATCACAGAGGACTGAGGTGTTTAGAAATACATTGGCCACTTTTTTTTTTTTTTTTTTTTTTTTAGAAATTGGAGGGAAAGGGTTAATTAGAGCATGATGTATGCAATGTTATTTTTGTTGGTGAAAGATTTGGAACTAAATTCTAACAAAAAACATGGGAGAAGAGAATTCTTTCTTTTATTAGCCAAAGTCATCTCTTTAAATTTGAGGAAGTAAAAACATGCCTTTGTGTTCACAGGCTCTTCAATCCTCTTATTCTTTCTTCTGCTTATATGCTTCATAAAAGATAGGTTTAGACTGAAATGGGTGTTTGAGCCACTCTGCTCCAATACAGAGTGCTTTGGGATTACAGAATGTTTGAGAAGGTCCAAAGAAGTTGTGCCATCTTAAAGAAAAAGTGGTTTTACAACAGGGCTCTTGAAATTCAGAACTAGGCTGCCAAGGAAAACAGAGGGGGTAGGATAAAAAAACAAACAAACAAACAAACAAAAATAACTCCTAATGATGATATAATGATTGATCCTACTAAAATCACAAGCACCATAAGGAAAGCTTTTATTAATAAATAAATATATATAATACAGAATTAAATAATACAAGTATTCTAAATATACAGAGAAGTTTGGTGGTTATGCTGGTGTGTGAAGCACTTAAAACATGTTCCGTGTGAAATCTGTGTCGGGATGAATAATTTCACTTTCATTTTCTTTTAAATTTCTGGGCTTGGATCACCTGAGTCTTAACCCTAGTATAAAACCAGATCTGTCAGGTTTTCTCAACTAACTATTTTTAATCTCTGCTTTCTGGATTTTTTAATATGCTGTGAAAACTCACTCTAGGAAAAAGGTTTGTATTTAGGATTTCTTAGATGGAAGCAGGCAGGTGAGAGGAGAGACCTGGATGTGGGTGCTGACAGGTTGGTGAAGCGAGTGGCTCGGCGCAGGTCTGGCTGGTGGGAGATGGCGTGTGGGGAGCACTGGAGGAGCCCGGGCTGGGACCATCACACTGGGCATGGGTGTACGCACCACCTCACCCTCACCTCTGGGGCACCAGGGTATCACTTGGATAACAGGGTGAGAGCGGTGAATGGCATGGAAAAAATCTTTATCTAGAGAGCGTTGAAAGTCTGGAATTAATTACCTCGTAAGGAGCCAAATGAGGAGGAATTGACAAAAGTGTGTCAAATAATGAGTGCTGCAGAGAAGGTATGTCATGAACTTTTCATGGCAGAGGGTAGGGGGATACTTAATTAACTTAAAAGTTGGCAAATCCACAGAGTGTAATTACACTGTGGAATTAATTCTTTGCAGAAAGTTGTTGAGGCCAAGACTTCAGCCAAGACTTTGGCAAGATTCAAAATGGGATTCCAGTTTAATTTGGGCAGCAAAAGGCACTGTGAACTCCAGCAGTTACTGCTGAAAAGTTTGTAATGTGCTCCTGGGCTTAGGTGAGCCTCCAAAAGCTTTTGATCAAGTGACACTATGAGGGCAGATTATTTACATTTCCCACTTCAAACTTTTTACCTTACTCTGTCCTCTAACAAGCACCCTAAGTGCTGAAAGAAGTGAAGGAACATTGGCCGGGATCCAATGTGACAGTTACTGTGTTTCTTACATTCTTCTCCAGTCCTGCAAACAGTCATAAAAATTAATAACTACCTCTTCAGCTGTCCAAAGCGTGACATTAGTGGAGAAGTGGTAAAAGCCATTATTTCTGTTCTGGAATGCACAAAGATGCTGCATCTTCCAGTCTGACACGTAAAGGTTTTCAGATGCCTTTCACTACTTGAATTATATAAATAGTGTGGGAATCACCTCTTTGTCACTGAGCGAAAGCATCTGATTCTTGTTGTTCTGTCCGTGTCTGAATTATAAAAATGAAGGTTGTAGTGAGAACTGAGAAGTTCAGACAAGGAGTCAGGCTTTGTGGTACTAGCATGATAAGAAACCATAAATTTACCATCTCACAAGTAAAATACACGGTAGTTCTGACATCAGATGAAAACTGTGAGGCATTTCTATGGGGGCCAGCCAGTGAAATATCCCAGACTGTTGTAGTGGAGCAGCTACGAGGTTTGATGTGAGCTTCAGCCGTAGAAGGCTTTAGAAGGATAGCAATGAAGATGTTAGGATGAGCAATAGCTGGGATTGCAGATGATTAATAATGGTAAATTAAAATAGATGATAAGCCTTATGAGTACTAAAGAGCAAAGGCGTGATTAAAGACCTTTGCTATGCAGTTGCAGAGTCATCACTTCTGAGCGTGGCCTGCGAGGCCAACCTTGGCTTGAAGCTGGTGGTTTGCAAAGAAGAAAAGAATGAAAATCCCTGAAAATGTGATTCAGACACAGACTTACAGCAATCAAAGCCCACTGGGAAGGAGAGGAGAGGAAAGGATAAATCAAGGATGAATAAGAACGATGCAGAACTACATAAAAGCATGACTTGTGCATATTACTTCAGGATTATTGAGTTATTTGTGAACGTCACCTTGGCACCAGCTGGCGTGGGTGGGTGTATTCCTTTGCTGGTGGGGTCTTATGGTGAGAAAAGGTCTGTGGATGTATGGATCTGGCTGTGTAGGTCAGCTAGCAAAGGCATGGCTTCAGCTGATACTTCATCTTCAGCGTTGTTGAGTTTAAGCTGGACAATTGTCCACTCCTGCCAGGAGCTGCCAAACAGCTGCTTGAAGGCACAGTTGCAGGACTGAGGATCTTTAATTTCCGTGTAAAAGTTTGGAAGCTGGTAACTGGTGTGGGCATGCAGGTCATGTGCATTTCTGTCTGTAACAATCTGCATGTACATGCTAGCTGAATTATGCCAAAAGGTCAGTGTTTGGGGCATATCCTGTGAATCTTACCTTAATTCTGGTGTTCATGGTTTCTAAAGCGTGCCCACCTTCCTGCGCTCTGCTAGTCCATTTCCCAGCTGGGACTTCACAACAAAGTATGAATGACATCTGTTGTTGCTTTTCCATGGGTTAAGCAGTCCTTATGGGCACTTGTAAAGTATAAAGCAGTGTTAACTATAAAAATAAGTGGGCCGATCGCTTCCACGAGGGACATTATTGGTATTCCTTTGTTCATCAGGCTGGCATGTTTGCTGCTCTACCTGCTGATTCATAACATTCGGTGAGCTACAATAGGAATAAGTGCAAAACAGCGAATTAAGAAACATTTGTGGTAATAATTAGCAACCTGTCAGCTCATGACAACTGAAAAGCAGAGCAGAGCACTATCTGTTTTGATATATTGATCTAAACATCTCTTCACAGTCTTTCTCAAAAACTTCCACTTCAAACGATCAGCTTTTTGGCTTGCTGTGAAATCCAAAATCAAGTGCTGAACTTTATCAACGTGGGAAATGACATTTGCTAACATCTGCCTGTTACAAAGGCATTGCTAGTTTTGGCTTCCAATAAAAGTTTGCTTACTTCTATTTAAAGTATAGTTATGATTTAATTCCAGCTTCCTTTCGAAAAGATATGTATTTGTATGAGAGAATGTAATAAGGACATAAAAGTAGTGCGTTCATTGTTTTTTGTAAGTTTTACTGTTTTTGAAATCTGAGGTAATAGGCTGCAGAAATCACCGACTAACCTCATTAACATATGAAATTAATAATGAGCTCAGAATTCATGAAGAAAATAAAATGCTTCCACATCTGGCTTACCACAGCTAATTTCTTTATCCTGATCAAGAGCAGTTGTAAATTGGAAATTGATTAAAAAAAAAAGTGTCTCTAAAAAGAAGGATAAGAGTATGGCGATCTGATTTCCAAACTGCATAGAAGTGTGTGCATCAAACCTAGCAGAAACTTGCAGATCTGCAAGTGCCGTATTTCCCAGTCACTAGAGGGTAATGCCTGCTATGAGAACAGCTGCTGTGTGCTAACAGCAGTACGAGCTGTCACATCAGGTCTATCAAAATGTTACAGACCTTTAGGAACCTTCGGAGGTGCTACAGCAGGCAAAAAATGGAATTGTCAAATATTGTGAAAGCTGCAGAGAACAGGCGCATTGATTGTGTCTTGAGGTAATTGAAGGTGTGCGCCTGTTTTTCCTTTCGAGTTGTTTTGCAGGCTTAAGAGAGTAGGATCTGAGTCAGCCTTTTGGTAATAGAAGTCCTCGAGTCAACGGATGCATATTTTCAGTACTTCATAAACACTTTGCCCACATTCCAGGAGAACAGTGAGCTGCTTTTAGGCTTTTCTGTTCCTTTAGTAACACACTTGGAAGTGAGTTGAGTAACCAGATGATGTGTGCTTAATTCATCTTGCTGTTTGAGGTCCTTTTGGAACACAGTGGGAAAATGGCACGAATACATTTTAGGCTATTTCTTTTAAAAGTGGAATTTTATTACTTGGGTTCAATTCACGCAGCAGCTTTCAAGTGTAACTTCTTACACAGAAAATATGAAGTGATCTGGTACCTTATTAACACGTAGTGCAGCCCCGGTATTGCAGCTGCCTTTAAATAGCTCTTCATTTTAACATATCTGGCTGCTGTATCCGATAAACTATCAACAATATGTATTTTAATATTACAGCCTAAATTGCATTTGTAGGTTGTAAAACAAGGATTAATTGTTTTGATTTCTTAAGACCAAAGACAAAAATAATTTACTCTACATTACCAGGACAGGTAAATTCTAATATTTATAATCGGAGATAGCTCTGTTCTATTATAATTCATTCTACATACATCTCCCTTAGTGATGAGGCCTAGATATGGGTCAAGATCTGAAATAAAAATCTGTTTTCTTTGAATTGCAGATTATTTGCAGTGAATATTCAGTTTCCTCACTCTCACATACCTCTGTGAAGTGCCTGTACACCCGTGCATGGAGCATGGGGAAGAAACAGGAGGAATCAGAGGTCTGTGTGCACTCACAGGGCTTTGATCTCATCGCAATTACAGAGACATGGCTGGGATGTTGTCAAGAACAGCTACATGCTTTTTAGGAAAGACAGGCCCGAAGGATGAAGTGGTGGAGTTGTCCTTTGTGTGAGGACACCTGGAATATCTGGAGCTCTGCCTCAGGGTGGGCGATGAGTGGGTTGAGAGCTTACAGATAAGGTTTAAAGGGCAGACTCATGAGGGTGACACTGTTGTGGGTGCTTGCTGCAGGCCACCTGATCATGAGGAGAAAGTAGCTGAGGCGTTTACAGACAGCTGGAAGTAGCCTCCCAATCACAGGGCCTGGTTCTCCTGAGGGGCTTCAGCCACCCTGAAATCTGCTGGAGGAACAACACAGCAAGGCACGAACAATCCTAGAAAGCATGGAGGATAACTTTCTGACACAGGTAGTGGAGGAGCCAGCAAGGAGAGGTGTCCTGCTGGACCTTGCTCTGACAAACAAAGAAGGGCTGGCTGGAGATGTGAAGGATGGGGGCAGCCTTGACTACAGTGACCATGAGATTGTGGAGTTCGGTGTCCTGTGAGGAGGAAGCAAGGCAATAAGATTGCTACCCTGGACTTCAGGAAAGATAACTTTTGCCTCTTCAGGGGCCTTCTCTGAAGAATCTCATGGGAATGGGCCCTAAAAGGAAGGGATGTCCAAGGGAGCTGATTAAGATTCAAGGATCAATCCTCCCAGGCTCAGGAACGGTGCAGCCCTCTGGGCAAGAAGATGAGCAAAGGGGACAGGAGACCTTCATGGATGAACAATAAATTCCTGACAAAACTTAAACATAAGCAGGGGGTGTACAGGAGGTGGAAGCAGGGGCAGGCCACTTGGAATGAATGGGACATTGTCAGAATATGCAGAAATGTGACAAGGAAGGCCAAGGCCCATTTGGAATTACATTTGGCTAGGGATGTCGAGGATAACAAGAAGGGCTTCTTCAAATAACAAAAGGAAAACTAAGGAAGATGGGGACCCACTACTGAATGGGTCAAGGGCCCTGGCAAAAGAGGATGAAGAGAAGGCAGAGATACTGAATGCCTTCTGTGCTTCAGTCTTCACTGCCAAGGCTAGCCCTCAGGAGGCTGGATATCCAGAGGTCCCTTCCAACCTCAACCTTCCTGTTATTCTGCGATCTCAGACTAGTAAGAAAAAAAAATCCAGGAGGTATACATTTATGGAAGCCTTTAAGTTTTGGAAACAGTTCAGTGAATAATTTTTTTTTAATTAGGGTAGCAAAAGATACTTTTTGATATGGTCATCAGCAGACTTCAATAGCACCTATTGAATGAACAGAACATACTGCTGTTTATAAACGTTTGGTAAGTCATGAAGAACTCATGGCTGTAAAAAATGATCTCATTTTACCTGATTATTTTAATATAATAGTCAAACAATTGAAGTAGAGTTATAGTTGGGGTTTGGAGTTTCAAAAGATCATCATCCAGCTTGTACAAGTGCTTTGAATTTTCTGTAAACTAGAGGTGCAAAAACTACTTGCACTCAAATCAATGGGATAGATAGCCAGATAATTCTTACAGACCTATCTGAATGAATTACAAAACCCAAAAAGGGTCCTAGCAGTAAATCAAAAAGTTTAGACTCAGCTTAATAGAGTGAGGAAGACACTGGACCAAAGTGAAAAATTCTAAAAAACATTTAGTCTTATAAAGCAACAAATTGTAGGTTAGTTTTACCCATATAGATAAGATCAAAGGAAAAAGGAAATAACTCTCATTTAGGGATTGAAATAAGGTTTTAAATAACCTAGCTAAGCCAGAAACCAACTGAATAGTGTAGAAGATGCTAAACACAATGCAAAAGTGAGGTGTTTGCCCTAGTGAGTAGGGAGATGATAACTGTCCAGAGTGGAGGAAAAACGTAGTTTAATTTGCTTAAGGAGGCAACTAGGTATATCGGTGCTGAAATACTAAAAGCAAAAATACTTGGGGAGGGAGGAGGATTCCAGTGATATTCCAGTGAAATACAAAAAAGGTAAAGAAGATGCTATAACGGACTGGAAGAAAAAGTAGGAGTCCAGCTGAAGGGTGATTTCCAGATGGAGCTAAATTATTTTATAAGAGGGTTTGACGTGCTCTCCTGCAATACAGGGGACTGGGCTCAGTGACCCTGAAGTTTCCCTGTGCCTGTCTGATACCTTTTAAGACCTTCTGAAGGATCAGGTTAGAAAAATGGGAGGTCAGCAGTTCCTCAAGTGAGAGCAAGGAAAGAGGTTTATGAATAACAATCCATCCCTCCACTATGCTTCTTCAGTGAAGGCGTTGCTTTGATGTTACCCCATGTATTCCTCCTGCAGCCTCCCCTGCCAGCAGTCTCTCACTGACCAGCACTGGGACAGAAGTAATAATTCTGCTGGTGTCTAATGCTGTGCTAAAGTGAAGTTCTGAGGAACAAAATTATAAACTAATTTCCCAGAAAAGTGAGCATAAATATGCATGTGCTGCATCTCTACAGTTCAGAAATTTCTGAAATTTCTTTGTCTAGCAGTAATATCCAAATTACTTCTAAGCTGCATAGCTTAGAAGAGTAACACAAATTTATAACTGTCCTGGGTTCTTTGGACTGTAGGATGTGGGTCCAGAAAATACTGATTAGATCTAGAACATGGACCTGAATGTTAATTCCTGCACCATCTAATTGTAAGTGCTGTGCTGTTGGGTGAAACCCATGTTCCCAAGTAATATAACATCTAGGTCCCTCACAGACATCTTAGCAAGAACATAAGCCAAGAAGAAATACTTTAGAAAGAAGTGTGGTTTGGGGAAATTTAGATGACTTACTCTATACTTTGGACTATTTCCAGCCTGTCTCACAAAATAGCACTGAGGCAAATGCCTTTATTTATTATTCTAGATGTTAAAGCACATAAAACTAAACTTGCTTCCTCCTCCAGAGGAGATTTGAACCAACATCTCACCCTTTAAGTAAATCCTTAGATAACTGTGTCTCAGAGGGCACTCTGAGAAGGGGACTTAAATCTCTAAATAAGGCCGTTTTGTTTTGCCCAGAATAGTTAAAAATCTGCTGAGACCAAAAGAGAAGATGTAAGCGACTGTTTAATGTTGTTACTAGAGTGCTCTCCACTCAGATCAAGGCTGCTGACTTTGATCTCTGCTGTTCTTGCATAGCAGGATGTTGGACTGAGTGTCTGAGGAGGTCTCTCAGGTTTTTTTATTCTTTGAAAATTAATGTGTTTCTGTACTTTTTTTTTTTTTTTTTTTTTCTTCTAAGAAATCAAAGTTGGTCTACTCTTGCTTGGAAACTTGAAAAAAAAAAGTTATTGGTGACTGGCAAAACAACATAACTCGTGGTTGGAATTGAGGTAAAATGGGTGTGGATTGGGTTATTAGGTGAGTTGCTAGCTGGACCTTGTAGATCTAGGGAGGTTTTCTAGAACACCATGTAACACAGTTCACATTATTATACTTGCGCTTTTGGAGCTTTTCAACAGAAAAAAAAAAAAAAAAAAAAGTGGAAACATTTGTTTTTGCTTTATAAATGATAGCTTCTTTTAATTTTTCAAAATCACGTTGTGTCATAAAACAAAACATGGTATGCTGAAATAGTAGACCAGACTTTTGAGCTTGATGATCTCCCCAGTGATGCATTTTTCAAGCTGTTATGGTCACTCGTTATGGTAATTCAAGTCCCTGCTCACAACTACTTACAACTCCTCAATTTTCTTCCACAACCATTAGCGGTCTTCTAATAGTTAGAAAAGGATTATTCCTACTTCAGTTTCCCACTGGTAGTTAAGAAATCTGTGCATTTCTGCATTTGCGTCCAGCTGTCAAAGTACGTGGAAATTTGTATTTGCATGAAGGGTTTTTTTTGCCCAGAAGAGGTTCTATAATTACAGAAACTGTGGGAAGAGATTTGGACATTTTGGCATACTAATACGATAGTACAACTGCTGTAAATACCTATTTTTAAATCAACATAATGACTTTAACCCTCGGTAGGATAAAATAAAATGATGTTGGTTTGTGCTGAAATACTTCTGTTATTCGTTAGCATAACTCATCTCAAATGCAAAAGCTATATGGTGAACCCAAATCAGAAAGGAGAAAGTTGTAATATATCAGGTAATATATACATACATACATATATATATATATATATATATATATTATTTTTTTCCCCCAGCATATTCAGAAGAGCTGTGCAGTCATACTTTGTTGCATTAAAATACTGGCAGCAAATTTGTGGATGACAGGTTTAGAAATCTGTTGATTTTTAGAAGATTTGCATTCTCTTCCAAAGATAAATCCATGTGGACTTCTTGGTTAACCATAGGAATGGTCAAAGTAATGAAACAAATAAAGAGTTACAAATATAAGGTCATAAGCGGGAGGGTTATTTTCACAGGCTGCTTCCTAGAGATGTAGCGAAAAAAGAAATTTAGTTATTAATAAATTATAAGATTTTACTTCGATATTGCAGGTTTTCCCTCTTAGAAAGCCTGGCTGTATTCATCTGAACAGAGGAGGAGGTATACTTGCAGACTGGTTCAGATAATGTATTTTCCATTTTTTTCATAGAGCTATTATGTGTTCCTCCTTCAGTATTCCTCCTTCTCCTCCTCCTCTTGTGTATTTTTTTTCCCCCAAGACATTTTCAGGGCTGGGAAAGAATCAGGACAGAGATTTGTGAAGCACGCAGCACAGTGCCACGCACTTGGTATGGAAATGGCTGATTCTCTCTGAACTGTAAATTCTAAATAATGATAAGTGGAATTACTGCTGTAATTATCTTTCTTCGGGGAACATTTCTAACTTGAAATATAAAGCCTGTCTATTAAATAACATTTATCAGGAATGTTTCCTTCGGCGTACTTTTCCGAATTGTATTTTATTTTCATCTTCAGCGAGATCTGACTCTGCAAGGTTTGTGTTAGAGACAGGGAGAATAACTAGAACAGGCAAATGCCTCATAGGCAACAGGAAAGCGAGTGGAGAGATGAAAGATGAGCTTCCAGCAGCTGCAAAAAGGATATACACTTCAAGGGTGCCCTATAAGCCTTATAAAGCAATAAAGGAAGGAAAACAACATTATGAAGGGTCCCAACAGCCATAAAATTCCAAAAATGGCAAGGATTGCTTTCATTATATAAAGTGTTCGTTAAAGCTTTAAATAATGAAATAAACTCTGACACTGAGAATGGAAACCTTCACTGTTAGACCGGTCTCTGTTTACTTTACAATAATCCAGGCCATAAAAGTCGCGCTGCACAAATATGCCATTCTTGGGGAGCCCGGCGGAGGCTGGGGACCACACACTCGTGGCCTCCGAAGAGACGGGGTCTCCAGCGAGGCCTCCAGGTCGCTGGCGGCGCGCCATGCCGCTGGCAATCTCTGCTTGCGGCCGGGTTGTCAGAAGAGCAGAGGGTTGGAGTGAAAAAAATCCAGCAGGGTTGTTTTCGTTGGATTGAAATGTTTTTTTAGGGGTTCTTTTTTGGAGCTTTTTTTTTTTTTTTGGTGGTGGTGGTGGTGGTTTTTTCTTTTTTCTGAAATCCAGGCGTGTTTTGGGTATTGGAAAAATGTGCTGAAGACTTTGAGACCAGAAAGTAAGTGGGGAAGGTGATTAAGGGATCTTTGGGGTTTCAAGGTGGACATGCTAAAAAAAATGTGTTCTATGTACAATGATTTGCTACTGTCTTGCTTGTTTAATAATGTAGAATTCAAATTAAAACTAAGACTGGATAGATTATATGGCAGATATTTAATTTGTATATCCACAGAATGGGAAGAAAGTATTTATTTTGAACAGGAATACTTTTGAAATTGAAAAGACCTTGTATCTGTGTTATTTTAGCAGTGCTAATGTAGTTTATTTTGTCTGTTAATAGAGTAATCTGTTTAAACATCTTTTCCTGAATTGGAAGCCACTTCAGAAAACATAAGCTATAAAGTACATGAGACACCCTTCCTTATCTGTCATTGAAATTCGGCCATTTTCTGCTTTGCTTGCAACATGCAGGAACAAAATGTATCCTTGGGGAAGGAGAGAATTCAGCTAGATGTGGGTGAAATTATCACTGAAACCTTTAAGCTAGGATGTATTCCCCTTAAAGGCATTTGAGCAGGAGTGCAATTTATAATACTGCTTGCAAAGAAAACGTGCAAATGCCATTAATTTACCTGACCAGTGCCATAGATTGATGGTTTTTCCCCATAGTTCTTTAAGCTGTGAATGAGGTTGAACATCATTTAAAAAAGATATTGGAGAAGAAAACAGCTTCTGACGTACGTGTTTTTGTGTTCATGTACAAGTTGCATGAAATAGATTTGTGCAGTTTTTATATCTCTATATTTCCACCATCCAAAATGAAATCCTTTGTCTCTGGGCATATTTTTGGGAGACCAGACAGGGAGACTGTCTGCATCATGAGTGGGAGAAGTAAATGAGTCACAGTTCTCTTTATGAGGAGCTTTGTTTCATTCAAATCCCTCTTGCCAAGATGCTGACACTGAACTTGAGTCATCAGCAATAAACAAGTCTTACAGAAAATTGAATCTTTAGAGGGCAGAAAATCATGGGCTCAGGAAAGGCACTCACCAGCGACCTGTTTCAGTCGGTGCATTTGAGAGGCATTATTGATTGCGTTATTTCCTGTGGCAGATTTTTCATAAGTGCCTGAAAGTAATTCAAAATCTCAGTCTGAAATTTCATTTCAAAACATGCGTGTGTAGTGCAAACCATCAGCATCAGTCAGGCTTTGAGATCACTGAACATTAAATTGAGTGTTCACTGCACTAAACAAGGTGATTGTGGTTCCTGTTTTTATCATTTGCTTTTCACCTGTGCTACGTCCAAAAAGACTGAGTATGATAATAAGTACTGGCAACTTTCTGGAAAAAGGAAAGGTTTAGGTGATATTTATATACTTATTTTATTTTATTTTATTTTATTTTATTTTTAAGAATCTGTATAATGCAATTATCTTTTGCTTGAATAAATTTACTTCATATATCCTGGTAACAGTCCATCAAGTTTGGACATGTTTGTGTTCAGGAAGTGACAACAGATAAACTAATAAACATTTCAATTGAAAAGGAAACTTTTATACCATATCTAGTAGTATATATCTATACTATTTACTTCAGGCAGTCCACTTTCTCGGAAGTATTATAGCATCTTATTTGTTGATGTTGAGAGTGTTTCAAGCTGTTTTCAGCTTTTAACATTTAAAAACTTTAAAGAAGGGTGTTAATATAGAGATATTTTTTCTTACAGAAGTATTTATGTTTTATTACTCTCTCCCTGCAAATACTAAAAAGTCAATATTTGCTGATTATCTAAAATGCACTTTTTTATTATTTCCATTTTATGCTGTAATTCCATGACTAGTCTATAGTGTAGGCCTTGTCATGTGAACGGGGGCAGCTGTCTCACTGAGGAGCCAGGAAGGGGGACAGGATAATGGGAATGTCTTCAATATTTATGTGCACGTCTTACTCCTCATCACGCCTTGTGCAGTGTGGAATACCCTAAGTGTCTCCCTGCTGCCCGAAGCTCCTTCCTCGCCGGTGATGACCGTGTGCGGTCCTTACCATCCGCTGACCCGCCTCCCCCAGCTGTGCCTGGTCATCTTTGTAAAGGGCAGAAATCTAACACTGTCAAAGGAAAGAGTAAATATCGTAAATTTCCCAAGAAAATGGAGGGTATCACGCAAACAGTAACTGTTGGGAGCATAGTCGAGTGAACTTACAACAGAGCACAACTTTGCTAAATATAGCTACGAAATACTTGTTTGTTGTGAGTGCCCGCGTAGGAGAGCATTGCCATCTGCAATTTGTGCTGGGGCACAAACCACAAATAAAGAGGTGGGAATAGGATTATGGAGTGACAAAGCCTTGGTCCTGTATTCAGCTCAACCAGGCAATCTTCCTTGGCGGGCCGACCGGCCTTCCATTTGTGCCTTTCAAAGCTGGCGTTTTTCCCATTGTGCCTGAAAAGAGTCTGCAGGATTTGAAATAACAAATGAACTCGTTCTGTGGAAGGGGAGTCAGTGTGCTGCGTGCCTGTTGTTCAGTAGTCCCTGGCAGTCACTTTGAAATATGGATAGGAAAAAAAAATCTGGGTAAAAAATGTACTAGCTGGTTACTGGTGAGGAGCTCAGGCCTGCCCCAGCAGCCTCCTCCCAGGCTTGTGCTCCTCTCCTGCTCCTGCCCCAGGGTCTGTGCCCCTCCTATGGCAGAAACCTGACAAATCACCAGTGCAGGTGAGGAGGAGGAGAGCAGCATGTCCTGAGGACAAACCTGGAAAATGCTGATGTGAACAGGAGGCCAAAGGCCTTGGGTGCACTGAGGTGAACGCAGCCTGGGAGGAAGGCAGCGAGTAGGGGAGAGGGCCCAGGGACAGGCTGTTGGATGGAGCTGAGAAGAAGCAGAGCAGGGCAGGGGATTCGGGAACAAAGCCAGGGCCTGAAGGGAGGCGAGAGCCAAGGAAGGAGGCAGGCAGAGCAGAGGGCTGAAGGCAGCTGCTAAATTTCCAGACTTTATGGGGCTTTCTTGTCCCAGGGAGAGCCATCCCCAGAGCTCCCTGCAGCCACATGCTCCTTCAGCTCCCGCACTTCCTTAATGCTGAAGTCTTCTCATCCTCCCTCCATCCCTGACCTGGCCTTTTCCCTTCAACCTGCTGCCGGTCTCGTCTCCTGCTCATACTACTGGTGTGCCTCTCCACGATGTTCTGTTGGGCACTGCCACATGGCTTGGAGATGCCACGCACGTGCAGGTGAAGGTGCCATGAGAAGCATGCTAGAGAGTGCTGGTGTAACGAGGAGGGCTACAGGCCTCTGAAGAGTTTGTTCCTGTAGTAAATAAAACAAGCTACAGGTACTGCCTGCTCATGGGAGGACTGTAAAGACATTGGGGATGAGGTGCTGTTGCCTTATTTCTTTCTTTGGAGGTAGATTTTGAAAACATAAAGGAAAGTCCTGAGGGGCCGCTGGCCTTGTGAGAGAAGAAGAGTTCATTAAAAAGAGAAGGATATTGTACATCTTGTATTATTATGGCAAGGAACTCTAGTCCATGTAATCCCGTTCAAATTCTCCAAGAACGAAGCCTGAATTCATGATATGATACTGCTGAAAAACCAGAGCTTGGTGAGCCTAACTAAAAAGGGCAATACTTCTCATATGACAGAGGTAAAATTATTGCATAAATTTGCAAAGGAATGGAAGATGTAGACCAAGGGTGCTAATACTCTGTATAGAAAACTGGGTGAATAACAATTTCTAAGACCACAATTTAAGCTTAGTTAACTTCTGGTGATTCAGTATACATGAAGAGCCTTCACAGTGAATTCAAGATAGCTGTGAAGCTCATTAGTTTTATACATATATTAATAATATTTTAATGGTTAATCAGTTACTGTGTACAGTCAGTCTACCTAAAAAATACAAAGTGCAATCTTGATAAAGTGGTTTTGTGTACTGCCCCAGACTATACGATGCAGTAGACTTCCTTCTGTCTTGATTTTGTATTTTGCTTTCACAAGTTTTTTTAGCTTTGGTTGCCAGGGCAATGATGCTCACGATTATAGAAAGGTATCGATTTGCATGTGTATGTACTACCACGTGTGTGGAAGACTAAGCAATAGTCGAGCACCTATTGCTAATAGTTTTGTGTTTAAAATGGCATTGCCAACCCGTACATACTGAACCGGAGCTGTAATTCTCCTTAGGGTATCTCTGCTCCTTTAAAAGCAATCATAAAATAATAATAACAGGTTTTTATTCAAATTAAAATGTGCCTGAAATACATAAGCATTTGGTATTGATGAGCACAGGAAATGAATGGTAATTTGTTTAGCAAAACTTGAAAAGAAAAAATTGTTCATATTTTATAATTTTGAGATAGAAATAAACACATTTTTAATGACAACATTTTAATGAAGTGGTATCTATAGTTACTGTCTGTTTTGTGAGAAGCTGGAGATTGTAATGGAGGGGGAGCTTGTTTCACTGGTTAGAACATATGCCAGAAATGTTCAAGAAGGGAAAAATTGTGCTTAAAGAGACAGTGGGTTTGAACTTTAAAAACATAGGTCCTCTTGCCAAGTCTACCACTTCTTCTTTGGGTAAATATGGGACAGTTATCATCTGAGGTGCTTCACTCTCACTTTCCTCATTTAAAAGCGCAGATATTTTAGCTGACTTGTATTGCAGAGCAGTTTGAGATATGGTAGCGAACAGGGTTGGTGTTATTTTAAGCGCTGTTTGTTGATGAGGGGTGAGAGGTTGGCTCAGGACACCGGCGGAGAGGCTGGGAGAGTCTTGCCTCCTTCTTGCGCATTGGAACCATCCCCCAGAAGGGATCTTTCATCAAGGAACAACTGCTACCGTTTGAAGGTGTTTAGATTTAGTTAGCAGCTTCAGGCCAACCCACAGAAAGCTTTCTCTATACATTTGCTAATTTAGCATCCATTTAACAGCGTGGCTGGGATGGGAAGGAGTATGCAGTCCTCGTAGCAATGGTCTCCTTAGGGGAGGGTTGAACATTGGGATGGGAGAGCCTGAGCAACCACACAGTGCTGTGTCTGCCTGGACATTACTGCCAAAGCTCCACTTCTTTTCATGGTTTCTCTCCTCCTAAGCTCTAAATCCTTTACAAATGTACAAGTCTGGTGCTGTAACTTTAACTGCATGTTAAGTTTCACAAAAACAGATACACTCACAGAAAGGGCAGGGAACACATTGTTATTTTTAAAATCTCATAATTTTAAAACCCGTCTAATTTTTTTTTACCATCCAGAGTAGATTGTATTGAATTTAATATTTATACATATGTGTGTGCACTCATGGAAAGAAGAATCTGGATATCTGAATTACATTTGAACATGTATTTTAACTGCTAGCTACGGGTCTTGAGCTCCAGAGCCAGGACTGTAGCCAATGATCAGGCCTTTCCTGAACTCTAGTAAGACTAAAAATGTATGTTTTGTTCTATTTATCTAATTATCCAGCACTTTCTTCTGGAAAACTTTAACAGAAAAATATTTTTTAATCCTTACATTTAAAAAAAGTTACCTGAAGATACTGCAAACACAGTGAAGGGTCATATTAATAGAAAGTAAGAAACTCAAACATTTGCCTTCAAGGTTCCTTAGAGGTTCTGTTGGCAAGTCAGACAAAAGTCTTTATGCTACCATTTTCTAGTGGATCTGTGGTAGATTCGTTTTGTTATGTTTCTGTTGCTCTCATTGCTTCTTAGAAGTGGGCTAAACATTTATACTGCAGAAATGATAGAGCAGCAGTTTCAAATCTTGTGTGCCTTACATGCTTGATTAGGAAAATCCCATTAATGACAGAAAATGCTAATCAGCAATGTGTTTTGCCAGCCACCATGGGCCCACGCACTCCATATAATCCATTGTTTATTAACCTAATGAAGGTCATTGTAGCTTTTCAAAGTTTGTGTGACAGCATGTCAAAATGGTTTTAAAACTCTGCTGCTGGACTCCAGTGCTGGAATAAATCAAGGCTGAGTATTTACTTGTCAGAAGGGTTCTGGCATAAATGAGTTTTTTTCTGGGCAGAACGATCATACTGTGCTTTCATTTGTGTGTTATAATTGTCAAGACAGACGAACAGTGCAGTGGTGGCTAAGCTGTTGGTGCAGCCATGAAGAAACTAGACTCTGACTTTATCCACGTCTTATTGATTTTCCTGTTCTTTTCTTGGCAGGTGACATCACACAGAAGGGATATGAAAAGAAGAGATCAAAATTAATTGGGGCCTACCTGCCACAACCTCCTGGTATGTTTATCTGTGCTTGCGATATATGAAGATGTCAAGCATACTGATAGTTGCCACACTAAAAATCTGCATCTCTGAAGAAATTTATGTGACAGAAACAAAGCCATTGTTATGCAGAAAAAGCTTATTCCATCCATTTAATGTATATTTACATACATATATGTCTGCTTTGATGTGTGTGTACATTTTTTACATACGTTGCTGTGGGTTTGGCAGTCATGTCTGGAAAATAACATCAGGTCAGGCTCATTAGAGAGGCATTATTTATTAGAAGTAGTGCAAAACTACAGAAGAAAATGTGGTGTCCTACCTCATTAAGACCTAGGCCATGTAAAGCTTTCTAAAGAGATGTATACGTAAGAGTGGAAGAAGAGGACCTTTTAGCTTTGTGCCTTCCTCCATTTCTGGGTTTCCTACCCAGATCTATGTTTTGAAGACACTAGAGAGACCAACAACATCCCTGCACTTCAGTTTGTCTTATTGTGAATAAGCAACGGATCCTTCATAGACAGTTGGTCTCTGTATTCAGGGATGGGTTGCATGCACTTGCCCAAAAAGTGTAGGAAAATCTTCAGACTAAATTGAATGTCAAATAATTTATTGCTTCATTGAAATTATTTCCAATATGTTTATATCAGAAACAAGAAAAGAACTCTTCAGAGTTCATGCTTTAGAGGCACAGAGTCATGAAGCTGAGTATTTGGTTTTATGTGTAACTGTAGGCCTCTGTTTTGTGTTGGTCCCACTGGTGTGTGCCACGCACTCTTGTGCAGACTCACTGTCCTTATGGAGGCTCCACTTGCACTTGGCAGTGTTTGAGCCGTGGTTTTATTGTAAGCCTGGGAACTAGTTCACTCTTTCTTTATCAAAATTCGTCCTTTATGGTGTTGATAGTTTTCTATTTAAACTATCTGTGTGTAGAGGTACTGCCTTGTGTTCTCTTCTTCAGGTACATACATATTAGCTAGCTCCATAGCAGAATGGTATTTTGGTGCCTTTGGATTTCACTTGGTCTTCTCCACTGATGGAAATTCCACAAAAGAGATGGGTATTACAGACACATCTTTTTTTTTTTTTTTTTTTTCTGAAGTAGCAATGTCTGATTTGAGGGTGACTGTGAAGTTTCATAACCATTGTGAGCCATAACAGAAAGAAACAAATACAATCAACAAAGCTACAATCCCAGAGATGTAATTATTAGATTTCTGGTTACTCGTTAGTCTGACCAAACTCTCAGACATACGGTAGTCTTCACAGTATGTTCTCATGATACACACTTAGATAAACTGTGTTATTAGGAGAGTGTTACCTCCTTGTAATCCTCCATGCAGTGGTGTGGTTGGTACCACTGTTTGTTTATACAGTTAGTTTTACCTTTTTTCCTTCATGGAAGAAAATACAGCTTTGTCCAGAGAGCTCATAGTCTTTTGGTCAAACTGTAGCCTTGTCTCAAACTGCTGAGGATTCATCATGCATGTAATGATGAAAGAGAGAAGGAGGACAACCCTCCAAGGTTTATTTTTCAAGGTCTCTGGTACGATGCTAAAGCTTTCCAGTGTAAAGGCAAGCAGAGAGCGCTACATAAATCAGTCCAATAGTGGGATCCATTCAATAATTTGAAGAGGTCATGACTAAGGATGTAGCTGATCTAGTGCTATTTTAAAGATGGGAAGAAATAAGGTGAGTGTTTACCAGTTCCCAGGAAATCCTGCACTGGGAATATGAGACATCGATGAGTGAAGGAAGATTATGATAGGATGGAGAGGAAAGGAATTTTGAAATATTGTCTGCTGTTTTCTTGCACATCCATCAAGCTCAATCATTTAGCTGATGGCCAAAGACATTAGCTTCAACTGTATTTAAGTATTTTCTTCCAGAAACGGATATTATTTGTGCTTGGTCTTTGCTGTCTTTGTAGTTTTTGTTTGTTTTGTTGTGTTACCTCTTGGACAAAACCTGAAACAGTGCAATTTGGTATTTTCCTTCTAAGACCTTCCTCACCTGAATGGCTTGAGGTCCCTGCTCACCAGGAAGGGGGAGATGAATCCTTTCCAAGAAGAATTAGGATAGCCACACAGATGCTGCCTTTTATAAGCCTCTGTTAATATCTGAGCAATCACGCAGATGACCAAATTAGTCATTTGATTCTTTGTTGTAATCTGTTTTTACTGGGGAACTGCAAGAACTTAGAAGCTTTGGTCTTAGATCTTGCTATTAAAGAGGAAGAGAAGTTTTAGAGAGATTTTCAAACAGTATGGAAATGGGCACAGCTCTTCTGCTGGGATCGAAGGCATCGGGGAAGGGCTGGGATTTGCATTCTGTGACTGCACTCAAGAAACTAAAGGAAATCCAAAGGCAGTTCCCCTCTGTTTGGACAGCCAGTCCTCTTGCTGCACCTTTGCTAACATTACTAACGCCAACGTTGGCAGAGTGGAACATTGACCCCATTGGCTCCGTGAGTGTCCTGTAGTGTCTGTGCGTGCGTGTGCGTGTGTGCTGTACTGCATGGGGGCAGCAGCTCCATTCGTTGCTGTAACAAATGTAAAAAAACTAAACGTGAATTAATTAGTTTTTTTCAACTTGTTACAGCAGCGAATGGAGCTGCCGCAGTACGGTGTAGACTGCAACACAGTGAAGGAGCTGCCAGAAGAATGCTCCGCACTGCCAACATTGGTGTCTGTGACATCCGTGAAGCGGCCGCTAGAGAGAGAGCAGCCAGCACGGCAGGAAACCGGCCTCTCTTTTATTTTCGTTTTGGTGAGCACCATGAATGCGTCTTTTCCAGTCCGTACCTGTCTGTAAGTGTGCCTCAACTGGAAGCCTCTGGTAGACACCTGCATCAATAAGGTAGATGAGGAGCTGCCCGTGACAAGGCAGGACGGCCGTGTCTGGAAGGTTGTAACCAACTGAGGTCTGCCTGAGAGCGGGGTGACAGGGAGAAGGAATCACCAATTGTAGTAACATGAACATGTTAATGTATAGCATCCATGCCATGGAGCCTTTGGAAGAGGTTTCATACAGTACGCTGCTGAAACACAGGAAGGCACGTGTTTCTAATTCCCTTTCTGGCACTGCCTTTTTACAGAGCTCTGGAGGGGTCCAAGCCCATCAGGATCAGGAGGAAGCTGTAAAAGTCTAAGCACCCCTAATTCCGTGCTGTTTTCAAGTAGAGACCATTGCTGAAACTCAGCTTGCATCCAGGCCCTTCAGAAGCAGATCAAGTAGGAGCAGGCATCAGGCTGGTAGAGCAGACCGGTGGAAGAACTTCCTTGGGGCTACACATCCGCAGCGCAGACAGGCGAGGCATGACCCAGGCCATATCTTGCCTTCTGGGGATGTCCTGTGGCTGGTGGCACGCAGACGGTCTGTTCCTGCTCCCTGGGTTTGTAGGAAGGCTGCAGAGGGTTCACAGGCCCCCAAGACAACAGGTTTTCTCTTGCCAGCCATGCGGACACATGGGCTCTTCGCTGTGTGCTTGTCCATGCTCCCACAAGGCAGCCCAGACACAGTGTAGGCTGGCTAGAAGGACCATGGGATTTGCTGTTCTGTCAGGGTAAGGCAAACCTGTGAAATTGATCCCTTTGAGACACCCATACCCTTCTCATTTTCAAACAAATTTGCTATTATACTCTAGAGGAAATCTACATCACAACCTGATTGCATTGCTTGTGTTTCTCCTCTTACACGGGGCTGCGCTAAGTCATGTTCCCTCTATCTGACACTGTTATCTTCCTCCGCCTGAGTTTTCCATAAAATGGAAATGATTAAATTTGAATTGGAATTTCAGTTTTAACCAAATTAATTATATAAAGCCATTTAAGTGCTAAATGGAGGCAGTAGAAGCATTGGCTACATACCTACATAAAAGCACGTACATACAACTGTGTAACAGAGTTCTTTTGGTTGTGCTTATTGGGATGCTATCACGCTAGAAGTGGAGAGCACTTACTTTTCAGGAATCAGTATAATCCTAATCCAAAAGGGGAAAATGTGCAGCCATGTGGTTGATACTCCATCAGGTGATGTGGGAGTGCACTCTTAGGGTTTCTATTTTGGACAAGAAAATCCCAGGGAGTGTGTTGTCACATATGCTACCCAGCAAATGCGCAGGGAGCCTGACACATGGGGGACTTGCTGGGTCCACTGCACATCTGCAAGTTGGCTCCGCGGTGCATGCACAATAGGTCTGACACATCCAGATGCTGCACAGGCTGCACATATGCAAAGGACATTTGTACCGTTCCAGCCAGGCTGTCGAACATTCAGAAATCCGGAACGGATATGCTGCATTTGGCAGTGTTAATGGGAGGAGGGATAGGGGGAGCCCCCTTTTGCTTTTCCATTAAATTCCCACCTGCTTTAACTTAGGGAGCCCGAATTACAGCTTTGTTTCCTCAAAGCTCTTTCTCCAGGATGTCAGTTTGTAGCTGGAGAGGTTCTGTGCGCAGAGTAATTTTTCTTTTCTTAGCGTGTCCGTCTGTCAGACATCTAAAAATAATAGTGAATCTGGACCTTTATATCTGCACATGCTTCCTGATCTCTCTTGTGCTGTGACCTTTCTCTTGCTGCCTCTGCAGAGGAGCCCTGACAGCCGAGAGCTGAAAGAATAACCACTTAAACAGGCATTCATTTCAGAAGGCTTTTCTTAGATTGTCTTGATTAGATCAGTCAGTTCTGGGTACGATAACATGTAGACAGCTGCATGCGTGCTATTAGGAGAAACCCTCACTAGAAGAAAAATAACTAAATTACCTGCATCCCCTATAAGCTGTGTTTTTGCCCAATTTGCTTGCAGTCTTTTGCCAGGGAATTTGATTATTCATTCACAGAACAGAGAGACGATGTTGTTATCAATTAAGCTTTGCTTCTAACAGCTTAGACATGGGTGGTTCATTCTCTCTTAATCAAGTGCTGTGTCTACACTGGATTACTTTCCGTAATTCCCCATCGTTGGTACCACCAACGTAGCTCTATTTGTAGCGTAACCGTGTAGACCAGTCACCAGTGCTCTATTTATTATGGCTAATAAACCTGTGAGATGCAGCGCTTAAAAGGCACCTGCTGCTCCTTTTGCAGGCCTAGAGACACAACACTGGGGCTCCTGCTGCTGGAGCCCCAACAGCACTGGTGCAGGGAGGAAATTTCAAGGCATGCAGTGTGGAGCAGATAACACCTTCCCACAGAAGATGCCTTTACCTTATGAAACAATTTTCTACAGAATTACAGGAACCAATTTCTGTATCCTCTGTTATTAACATGACAAATTTATGTATATCTGTAATGTGTGCATACATTTGCATACTTTTCCACGCATATGTGTGCATCCATTTGCTTTCAACTATTCCTGCTGCTAGCCCTTCGGGCACTGAAAGTAAACTGGGTGATTACAATTTCATTTTCTCTTCCCCAGATATTATTTGGATTGCAACATTATTTGGATTGCAAAGATTGCAAGGAAATGTTTAAACAAAGCTTGATTCTAGAATTGAAAAAAAAAATCCCTCACGTATTCACTTTATTAACAATAAGAAATATTCCTGTCACATCTGCCTTCCTAATTCACAAAGATCCTAGCAAAGAATAACCATGACGGAACATTTCAAAGCGTAGATGCAGGCTAAGAACATGGATCCCGTTGCAAGGCATGAGCATTGTACAACTCATGGCCACGTTTCTGAAAACAATATGAAGATGTTTTACAGATGGGAAGCCATGGCATATAGATAAGAGGTTAGTAAGTCTTGCTTTAGAAAGTGTTTTGGTTTGAGTGGGTCAATGCCTTGCGGTTTGGTTAAAAAAGGGCGTTCTAAGAGCATCTGAGAATTACTTCTTGGTTACCATCTGTGAAAGTTGTGTTACTGCTTTGCTTTTGCCATACTAACTCAGAGACCATTTATTATTTTAAGCAGCCTTTGTTTTATGATGGCACTTCTGTTTCCTATCCTGCAGTAAGACCTCATAACATCAAAGCCTGCTCAAACACAGAGAAAAAGGTATCTTCCTTCAAAGGAAGGAATTTGTCTGTTAATGAGACAAAGAATGGGTGTCAGGGATGGAATGAGTAGATGATGAAATCAGCCAGTGTATCAGCTGTGGATGTTGGTGATGGTTTCAGCACTCAGCATGATGGATTTTTGGAGGGAGGATATTTTTAGTACAGATCAGAGTCAGAATCTTTCTACAATAATTTGAAGAATTTCAATGAAATATCTGTTGGTGTGCATGGGGAGCATCTGTGAAACATAAGGACCAGATATCAAGATGATTGTCTGAAAATCTGACAAATGGGTAAGAGAAGATGGTTCAGTCAGGGGCGAGCAATGGTAGGTAGAAAAGAAATGCACCATTGCAGTCCTTGAAACAAAGCTTGTGTATGCTGGAAGAGAAGGAGCAAGTGGAAACATGTGAAGAGCTTGATGCAGCTGTCAAAATGCAAAACTGCTGGAATTCACTGCACTGTCTGAATGGGCAGGTCTGCTGCAAGTCCTGTTGTTGCAAGCTGAAAGAAGGATGCTAAACTGCTGGCGGTGTAAGTTGACCGGCACGTTGGTGAATGTGTTTGCCATGTGGATAGGTAGTCTCTTGCTTTATATTCTCCTAAAAATATCTTCAAATCTAACACTGAAGCTTTGGGACTACCTAGACAAAAATGATCATGTGTGAATTGGAGCAGTAACGTGATGTCCACCATCTCTAAGAGATTGAGGAAAAAAAGGAAAACATTAGAAACATTTAAAACATGTTTAGAGCAAGTCCAGAGGAGGCTGAGAAGATGATCAAGAGGTCTGAAGCACCTCTGCCACAAAGACAGAGGGAATTGGGGTTGTTCAGCCGGGAGAAGTGAAGGCTCCACAGAGACCTTACAGCAGCCTGCCAGTACCTGAAGGGGGCCGGCAGGAAAGGTGGGGAGGAGCTCTTTATCAGGAATGTAGTGATAGGACAAGGAGTAACGGCTTTAAACTGAAAGGGGTAGCTTTAGGTTAGATATAAGGAAGAAATTCTTTACTGTGAAGGTGGTGAGGCACTGGAAGAGGTTGCACAGTGAAGCTGTGGCTGCCCCATCCCTGTTTGAGGCCAGGCTGGATGGGGCTGGGGGCAGCCTGGGCTGGTGGGAGGTGTCCGTGCCCATGGAAGGGGGCTTGGAACTAGGTGGGTTTAAGGTCCCTTCCAACCCAACCCATTCTATGTATGATTCTATGATTCTCTTAGCCCTGCTAAGTTTGAACCAAAGGCTTAACACTTAGGAGGAAATGCTGGAAGGCAGGATCAAGATTGTAATAAGGAAAGAAGAAGATAAATTTGAAGTACGTGCATTGTTTGAAATTAGAACCAAGTGCAAGAATAAGTGTCAAAGATCACCTGTGAAGGAAAGATTTTTAATGAAACACATCTAATCAGAAATTCCATCTTCTCCAGGTTTATGTAGTAAAAAGTGGTTCCCCCTCCCTAATTGTCTGGTTGGGAGCATCACCTTTTAAATCTCCTTTGGACCAGTTGGATCCAGTGAATTTATTACTTATATCTGGTGGGAAGAGTGAAGCGCCACGCTAAGTAACAAGTTCCGTGGTGTGACATTTAACCTATTTACAAAATACATGGTGTGTTCATCCCTGGGCTTTGCTTTTAAAGCAGAGCCAGCAGCCATTGCATAGAAGCTCAGGGAAGTTTGAACTGAATGTAAATACTGTTCTTAAAACTGCACTGCAAATTCTGTTTGCCTTCCTTCCCACCAGCCCTGGAGTTGCTGGGTTTACTCTACAGCTTTTTCTCCTGAGGTCATACACTGTAATTTAGTTTTAAAACAGTGAAAGTAGCCTGTGTCTAAGAATGCCTTCTCTTTGTTGTCAATTAGACATTTCAGCATTTTTAGATTCAAATTTTTGACACAGTCATAGGAATAAGAGATGCATCAAAGCAACTTGGCAGCTGTCACTGAGGAAACAATTGTCCTCTGTTGGAGAGGGCAATGCAGTTATTGCCACGTTGCTGAAACACAGCAACACAATTCAACTACAAAAGCAGTAAAGGCTGGGAGAGAGGAACATAAAGGTGAAGGCAAAAAAAATGAAGGAAGGAGATGAATGAAGCCTGTTTCCAGCTGACAGTTCTGTGCATACAACTAAAATTATCCAGCTTGCAATAGTAAATACTAAATAGCTTTACTGGGGCTCTTGCATTTTTAGCTAAATGCAGCAAAGATGGGATACAGCTTGCATATTAGGATTTACAGATTGATATATCTGCATTAAGCTGTCTGCCTATGAACCTGGTGTTTAAACTCCCATTCTTAAGTGAAGAGACACAGTTAATTCAGTTGATGAAACCCAGAGAGCTGTTCAGCTTATTCGAAAGCAGATAGATACTTCCACTGACCCCCTGCACAGCTTTTCAGGCTCCCCTGGGCTTGCTGAGTTGCCTGAACATAAGTGTCTCATACTGCTCAAGATTTCCTAAAGTAGAAGAGACATCTGTACAGTGAGCACGTAGAAAACAACTCAAAGGGGACACAAGCCATCCTGATCAAGGCAGGTATCATACTCTACATCTAAAAAGACATTGGACACCTCTGTTTAGAGTCCTATATCCTGGTCTAGGTCTCTTTTTCAAAATGGGAGCTTAGCTTAAGCACCTTCTTGTAAACACCTAAATATAGGTGTCTTAATCTGCAAGCTGAATCCCACATTAGCAGCATTAGATAAATGAACTAATAGTTACATTAAGAGCATGGCTGTTAGCTCCAGTGCACCTTCTAATGCTTATATGTAGTGTGATGAGCACAAAGCACTGACTTCTCATCCTTGTATGTAAAATAACTGTGTTCCAGGCATGTGTTTTTACTATATATTTTGCTGAAATTCTTCGTAACTAGTAATGATTCTTTCAGTGGTGCTAATTATACTTACTTTTCAAAGTCCTGCTATCCACAAGACTGCAGAGAACTATGGCATTATTAAGAATGATGCTAGTTTGACAGTGACTGGGATTGTGTCTGTCTACAGGGCACTGGAGTGACACCGTCCTTTCTTTAATGAAAGTCATTCATTGCTCTGCTGCCTCCTTAAATTTAGGAATCGATCCAAGTGTGAATTCTCAAAGCCCATTACGCCACCACTTCCACTGATCCCCAAACACATTTTGTTGAAGCTGTACTTCAACAAGCATTAGCGCTTAACTCACCGAACCTGTGTGCTGGCTGTGAAAGCCATCACTTTAGGGGTTTTAGTTATGTTCAGAATTCCAAGTGAAAAGAGGATGCTTGTTACTGCACTGTACTGCCAGAGCCTTCACGGAGGTGAGCAGGTCTGCTGTTAACCCCGCTTCGCTATTTCTGGCAGCACTTCACTGACTTCATGGTATTCATTAGTCTGTGTGGCTTTCACTCCTACCTATCACTCAGAAATGGCAGCGTGGAGGTTCTGGCTGTTGCGTACCTTGTCTTGCACCATCGGCGGTGCTGGTACAGGACAGAGAAGGTGCAGGTCCCCAAGGTCCTGCTCCAGCCCTTTCAGTAAGGAGCCATCACCAGGTTTCTTACTGTCTCTCCAAATGCTCTGTGTTTTCTCACATCAGGGAATTCAGCACAAAGAGAGGTTTCTCCCCGCAGGTGGCTGATGCAGAGCTTCTACCTGTCACTGCAGGGTTAACTTGGGTAAATCGGAGAACCACGTACGTGTCTGGCTCTGTGTTTGGCTCGAGGTTTATTTGCTGGTTTTGTGTTTATGGGAAAGTGGGAAGTAAAGTCACCAAATGATCCGCAGACCTCACAAAAGCAGAAGGTAATTGTTACTCTCATGAAGTTCGCTGTGGCCTTAAATGAATACCAGCATAGGATAAGTGGTGGAGTCACCATCCCTGGAGGTCTTTAAAAGACATTTAGATGTTAAACTTAGTTATATGGTTTAGTGGAGGACTTGTTAGTGTTAGGTCAGAGGTTGGACTCTATGATCTTGAGGTCTCTTCCAGCCTAGACAATTCTGTGTGATTCTGTGCGATGTTGGGGCTGTCTCTTTCCTGTCAAGGAAACTGACTCCCTGTCACTGGTTGTATCAGAAGAGACTCACTTAAAAAATATACTACATGCATACAAAATAGGAGGGAGGTAAAGTAATGTAAAGTATCTGCATTTTAAGATTAGATGGGAGATTTCCGTGTCTGTAGCAAGGACAAGTCTCTGTGAGGAGCTGGAGGAGGGAAGGGCGGCCTACCCCAGAGCAGCTTGGCCTGTGGTGGTACCCGGCCAGCCGGCTTCTCGCTGCCTGCTGCAGTACCAGACCCAGAGCCTGCACCTACCCTGCATGCCCTGCCTTCCCTGGGAGGTGCAAAAGGGCTTTGGAAAGGGCTTTGTGCACTGCCTCAGGCGGCTGAGGGGTCTGGTAGCCAAATGGCAGCAGAAGGAAGACAAAGGCCTCAATGTATTTTGCTCAACGGTTCTCAGGTCTACCTGAAAGCTCTGCCTGCTACAGTTGTGCATATCCCCGATGCTTTTCCTCACAATTTAAATCCCCTCAGCATTTCTAAGGCCTGCAGCTTTCTTGTTGGAAGGACGCATGGAATCCCCTTTTTCTCTATAGGCATGCTGTACTTAATAGCAACACCAAACTGATTTTTGTATGCTCTTGTCCTCATGCCATTGCCCTACACAAGCAGTTTGCCACATGAAGTTGTGGCACTGCTTTCTTCACCAAAACCCTGTAACAAATGTAGGTGCATATTTTTGGCTATGTTTTTTTTTTTTCAGGATTTTTCTAAGTATATGTGATTTTCAGAAAGTATCTTATTGCTGTACGATAAGACTGGCAATATGGATAAGGATGGAGTTGTGGGTACAATCTTGTACAGACTGAAGAATAATTTTGTGAACATTTTCAATCAAGATTAGTTTAACTGGTAATTTTAATGTTTGTTGTTAGTGTTATATTGGTGGTTTCAGGGTGACCCAGTAAAGAAAGAAAAACAGCAAGTGTACAAATAAGGAGAAAATTCAGGAGAAAAAAAAAAAAAGATTTCTAGATTTCTTCTATTTCAGTGTTGAGAAGTTATGTTCACACACTTTCAAGAATATAAAGACTTGAAGTGAAATTGCACTTAAAGTGAAATTACAGATTACTGTAGTGAAATTACACACTACTGTAGTATGGAGACAGAGCAGTTCAATGAAGACGTTTTCTTTGAATTAAGAGTGTGAATTATTAATTGCAGTCTGAGTAAAAGAAAATTTATGGATTCACTGTCTTCTGTGCACCTATGAGATTTTACTCCAAGTACATTTTCTAGCTAACCAGGTATTTCTCCACAGAATCAAGGCAGACTTAACACTTCTGATATCCTAAAGATTTGAGAGAAGCTGTATTCTCAGTTCTGTTTCTGCACCACAAAGAAATAAGTGTACGAAGCCAACTTTAAAAAAATGCTTTTAAAATAGTCCATTGAAACAATTAAGATTCATTGAAGTCAACATAACAACGTAACATTTTTGTTGGTCTATATTCTACCTAAAAATTTTTGTTTCCAACTCATATCCAACCCCAACAATCAAGCATTGAACAATTGAGAAATAGTAAAGTTTTTACATTGGGTTTTAGTAGAAAAATATGAACATATTTCCCAAGCATTGTTTTGTTGAATCCAATTTCAATTTTTTAATCATTCATTTGAACTTAATAATTAATAATTTAATTAAGTAGTTTTAACAGATATTTCCTACCATCAACCCTAAGTACAGGAGCCATTTTTAATTCTGTCCCTACAGTTAATACGTGGTGTGTAACTGCTTTTTATAGGCAAAAAATGAAAGGCAAAAGAATTAATTTCATTTCTTTATGGTCTCTTGTTTTTGTTTTTATTATTTTTTTTTCTTTGTGAATCATAGTGCCTAGTGCTCTGCTTCATTAGACCTACGCTGTAAGCACTGCTTACTGTGTTTGTTTACTCAGGTTCTTCTGTGAGAGAACAGGGTGGCATATTATGCCACTATTACAGATTTATGTTTGCTTTCTTTTCCTATTGTTTGTTTGAATTGTCCTGCTTAAGTAACTCACTTCACTTTTCTCGGGAAGTTGTGAAGGAAAATCAGTTTCTGGAAGTGTTTATATATGTTGCTGCAGTTATAGCACTACTATCTTCGAAGAAGCCTTCAAGAAAATATCTATTAAAAAAAAATAAGGAAAAGAAATGAATACAAAGTTTGAATCGTACATACTGGCTGTTTAGACCTGACATGCAGAGATGCTGTAGGTATATATAATGAGGCTGAGTTATTTTAATTGCTTTGCCAGAAGAGATTACTATTTCAGCTCGTTTTTAGAACAGTCATTGCTTACTTTCTGGCCCTTGGTAGCTGAAAATGCCCATAGATATTGAATAGTACTCTTTCCACCAAGGATGTAATTTGCATAGGTTAATATTGTGTTGTCACCAACTGATACTGTCTAAGTGGATGAGGTTTTAGAGAAATATTTATTATACACACTGGCTAAATCTTAGGAAATGTTTTTAACCATTTTGCAGGAAAGCTTCGAGATCCATTGCAATAGTGTCTGCCTTTATTAGCATATTAAAATATTTCCTGAATACTACTTCTTGAAAGGTCACCTGCTTGGAAGAAAATCCTCCCTAAACTTACAGGCTGTGTGCTCTTCTTATGTAGTGTATGATCTTGGATAAAGCTTATCTTATTAGAGAACCAGGGATATAAGCACACCAGAAGGGCTGAGCAGTGGCAAGTACTGTTTAATCAATTGACATGACCTGGTTTAGCCACTGAATACTCATTTTTTACTTCTAGTGTAGTCTGAGCTCCTCCTCACTGTTAAGGTTCTGGAATTCCATGAGGATGATACATTTTTTAATTTTTTTATTAATGCAGGGGTGGACCAGGCATTACCACAAGAACGTCGAACTCCTGTTACTCCGTCCTCTTCCTCTCGATATCACCGTCGCAGGTCCTCAGGGTCACGGGATGAGCGCTACAGATCGGGTAAGTAGAACCGAAGACCAGAGAATTGGAATGAAAAATAGAAACGGCTGGTTCTTTGCTTTGCCTTGTTTAAAAGAATTCTGTTGTAAACTTTTATAATACCTACACATGGGAAAAAATCATTGTACAAATGCAGAGACACTGTCCCAGTGTATAGGGGTGGAGTTGCAAAGCCAAAGCACATCTGGAATTGCATCTGGCAAAGAATGTGAAGGTAACAAGAAGGGTTTCCGTGGGCCTTCAAGTAGCAAAAGGAAGAGTGGGGAGCACGTATGCCCACTGCTGAATGAGGTAGAGGACTGGGTGACAAAGGACATGGAAGGCCCTGATATGTCTTTTTTGCCTTGGTCTTTACTGGTAAGACTTGCCTAGAGGAATCTAAAGCCCCAGAGACCAGTGGGAAAGTCTTGAGGAATGAAAACCTACCCTCTGTGAAAGGGGATTAGGACAGGGAATGCTTACACAAACTGGACTTGTACAGGGCCATAGGACATGATGGGATGCACCCACAAGTGCTGAGGCTGATGTTATTGTGAAGCTACTCTTGATTCTTTGAAAACAAGTGTCACTCCTGCCTTTGGGAATGGCAAGAAGGAGCATCTGGGAAACTACAGACTAGCTAGCCTCACCTTGATATCTGAGAAAGTATCCTGGAAACTGTTTTGGGAGATATGAAAAACAAGGAGGTGATTACGAGTAGTAAGCATGAACTTACGAAGTTCCCTTGTTAGGTTGGTCAAGCCATGATGACCAACCTAATAGATTTCTACAACCTTGAAGGTTGAGGGAAGAGCAGTGAATGTTCTCTGCCTTCATTTTAGTATGGCTTCTGACAGTGTTCCCCACAGCATCCTCACTACCAAACTGGTGAAGTACAGACAGGATAAGAAGACAGTGAGGTGGACCTAAAACTGCCTAAACTGCTGAGCTCAAAGGGTTGTGATCAGCAGCACAGTGTCTAGCTGGACACCAATCACTAGCGGTGTTCTCTGGATAAATACTGGCTCCACTGCTTAATAGCTTAATTAATGACCTTGATGGTGAGATAAGAGTGCACTCTTCACACATTTGCAGATGATATCAATCTGGGAGGAGTGACTGACACACCAGATGGTGGCACTGCCATTCAGAGGGACCTCAGTAAGCTTGAGGAATGGGAAAACAGGAATCTTCTGAAGTGTGAAAAAGGGAAATGCAAAGTCCTGCACCTGCGAAGAAATAACACCATTCACACAGACAGGCTGGGAGCTGACCAGCTGGAAAGCAGTTTGGCAGAGGTCCTGGTGGCCAACAAAGTAAACATGTCAGCAATGTGCTGTCATGACAAAGAAGGCCAACGACCTCTGAGGTTTCACTAGGAGGACTGCTGGCAGCAGGCTGAGGGAGGTGATCCTTCTCTGCTCCGCACTGGTGAGGCACATGTGAGGTGCTGGGTTCCCCAGTACCAGTGCAATACGGAGTCCAACAAAGGGCTGCAAAGATGATTAAGGAGTCTCTGACACATGAAGAGAGGCTGCGAGAACTGAGATTGTTCAGCCTGGGGAACAGAAGGATCAGTGGGATGTGTATAAATATCTGATAGGGGCAGTAAAGAACATGGAGTCAGACTCTTCATAGTGGTACCCAGTGGCAGGACAAGAGGCAATTGTCACAAAGAGAAATAAGAGAAAATCCATTTAAACATAAGAAAAAAAAAGTAAAAGTGATTACACACTAGGAAAGGTTGCCCAGACAGGTTGTGACATCTCCATCCTTGGAGGTATTCAAAACCTGACACAGCACGAAGCAACCTGCTCTAGGTGACCTTGCTTTGAGCAGGGAGTTGGGCTGGATGATCTCCAGACAGATCACAAAGCAAAGGAAGTGATTGCTACATAACTGAGCTCTGAATCTTACCCTTTAAAGCATAAAGTGCCCGTGTTACTCACCTTAACGGGGTGAGGGGCAGGTGGACTCAGCTGTTATTTCAGTCACAGCAGGGGCTGCTGCAGTCTAAGTGGCCATCCTCAGGTGACAGCCAGAGGCCAGAGACTGTTTTTTCTGCCACTGCCTCTCTTCCAGCTGTGGAATAAGGGAGTGATGACCAACAGCACCCATAAGTCATGGTGGCAGAGGGATGCTTGCGAGCTGTGAATTAAAAGCCAGAGACTGGTTGTTGGGCAGGACATCTCTGTTGGGCTTCCATCTCTGGAAGCTCTGGATTGTCTTTGAGAGGAAGGACACAACTTGTTGGACATGGTCAGACTCATTGTGCTGACAAAAGAGGAAAGTTATAGAGAACTCCTTATTAACCCTTTTGTGCCATATCACTCATTCATTTCATTAGTCAAAAAGCTCACCGGTCTGATTTAAAGCAAAACTGAATGATAAATGTTGGCAAAGAACTTCATGCATATCCAGACCATCCTGATAAATCTGAAAACTCCCTTCTCTTTGAAACCTGGGGTTCACACTGTAGATGCCAACACTTCTTTTTATTTTAATAATGGTTGTGTGATCTGCATAAAAACTCCTTGGTATATAAACTTCTAGAAGCCTCTCCCACATCATACTGAAAATTGTCTACACAGTGCTTTTAAGCAGGTAGACATTCTCTTCTTGGAACTGTCTAATTCAGGGGTGTGCAACCCATGGTCCTCAAACCTCCATGACGTGACTCTTCAGAGGAGTTCTGTTAAAACCATTCGTATCTGACTGTGTTGGAAGTAGTCTGCTGGAGCTGTGCTTGCGATTTGTAAACTAAGAGATGAGTCAATTTGGGGATGGGCAAGGAGACATCACGCACATCTCTGTGTGCCTCTTCTGATACCCAGGGAGCGCTCTGAGTTGCTGTTGCTGCTTCCTGCTTTCGGTCGCTGCCTGCTGTCCTAAAGGGAAGGTGTGAGAGAATAATTTAATTATCTCTGCTTAGGGAAGTAGCTTAGAGAGGAAGGGCCAAAAGATCACCTGCCAATCTTACATATGAGCTGTCAGTCCCCGTCAGTGTTGAATTCTGCCTCCTTCTGACTCATTCTTGTTACCCTTCTCCTGCTACTCCTCATGTTTTTGAGCAAACCCCTCTGTTTTTACATGTGTTCAGAAACACAGACTTGGGAACTGCTCTTCAAGCTCGTACATTACCCCTTTCACATGATGCTTCCAAACTCTCCTTTGCTATGGGGACTCTAAACCCTTCTCCTTCCGAAGAGCCCAGCCATGGCTGATGTGCTGATCGTGTAGCTTGCCCTGCTGATCAGTTCTGCCTCATTGTTTTGGATGTGCTTGTGAGGGTGTGGAAAGCCTTCCTTCTCTGCTAACCATCTATCCAGCTATTGTCTTTACTGAAACAATCCCTGCTTTGGGGAATTTAAAATGTTATTCTGGGTTTGCTCACTGAATAGTACAGAAGGTTTAGGAATAGGACTAAGTGTTGTAATAATATACATAAATAATAAATATACCAGTTGTGTTGCTGAAAGGAGGAGTATGGAATTCAGCATGAAGGCTTGCTTGTTGTTACTGGAGGAGTCTAATCTGAGGAGAATGAGGATTATGCTGTAAATTCAGGTCTCCTTTGCAGCTCTGAAAATGTTCTTGGTGTTAAAACTGGAAAGTTTGATGGTATTTTGGGGGCTTATGGCAGGGCTTTCAATTCCTGCATTGACTGCTGTATATAACATGACTCCTCAGCAAGCCACCAAGCTCTCCAACAAATTGGTTTGAACAGCTACCAAGAATTGATTCACTCAAAAGGAAACTGTACATAGCAAATGTCAGCACGGGGAAATGTAAACTTCTATTTCAATTGTGAGAAGTTATCAAACCATCATCTTTACATTTAGTTTCTGAAGAGCCTTGCTAAGATGGAATGCAATGCTCCTATTTTGAGTTATGCTATCACCTTCTATGCATTGCCTCTCAGAGACCAGAAGATCATTTCTTTCTTAGTCTCATGACTCTATTGCTGCCAGTTACAGAATTGTAAGTCAGATTTGCTTCTGGTTGTCTTCTCTTCAGACTCAGATTTGCTTCAGTTTGAAGCCTTTGTTTAGCCTGTTGTTTTGCTGTGCTTAATACTTCAGCATCTCTGCTCTGATCATACTGTGATTATTAAATCCTAGCTGTTACCCAGTTTCAGTGCTTGTTATCATATTTGGCACATCTTCTTGGAAAGGCCCCAAAACAAAATGAATGTGCAGTCTTTAACAAATAAGTAATTCACTTCTAGGAAAACATTTCCCTTCTTTATTTTTTTTGCACAATTTATTTCAATTAACATCTGAAAACAAATCCTCTACTCAAACTCTGATCAAAGTCCTTTTCTGTCTCTTCTTTTTAAGGTTTTCCTAATTGGAAGTCTGACATCCCTGAAAATCATCCAACTCTCCTTCCATGCCTTTGCTTTTTACATAAATTTAGATGTCAGCAAAGATTGTTTAATGAACTCTCTTTGGAGACTCATAATCTTTGCTGCCACTAATATCACCTTCAACTTATGCTCTCTTATTATGGAAAATGTCAGACTGTGACATTTTAAATCCCTACCTATTTTCCCATTTCAGTCTTTTTTATTATTATTATTTCATTAATGTTGTAACAGAATTTTTAGCACTATAATTTTGAAAACCTGGTTTCTATGATTTTTCAATTCTAAATAAAATTGACTCTGACTTTATGGAAGCTATGTTTTTGGTAAATGTTCATAGCACATTCTATGTTTTAAGATGATTTGATTTTAGAATTCAACCTACGTTGGGAATGTAGTCTAATTCCTTAAAACCAGATAGTTTTAAAAATTCCTTGCTCCTTCTTTATATATGGAAGTGATACTGAAATCATTATGTTCTGGGATGCCATCTTCTTTGATCATTTTCCAGATGTCTAAAGAAATAGATAGTGCCATAAATTCAGTAATTAAATCAGTGCAGGGTTCAGCTATATTATTTACTTTATACAAATACAGCAACTAGTTTAGCTGATGTTATTTTAAAAAGATTTTTTATTTACTACTAAATAAAAAAATCACTATTTACTCGCTCAGAAACAGTGTTTGAAAAGGTTTGCCAAACGCAGAACATGGCGATGTTTTCCTCTTAGCAGCTGCTGTTCCTTAGCCCACGCCTGTACTATAACACTACCTGGGGGCTCAAGCTGGCACTGAAGCCAAACGTTCACGTAGGTTGGATCACTAATTTTTGCCAAAAGGCTTTTCTGGCCAGTGGCTTTTCAGATGAGAAAAAACAGTCAAGGGAAAATTGACTTGTTCTTGACTTCTGCCTCTATCTGCAGGATACATGTAGGCTTCTGGCTTGATCTGGCTCAAGTTACGTGACTCTGCAAAATCAGACACAGATTTAGAAACAGAATAGAAATAGAATAGTTCAGCTGGAATGGACCTTCAAAGATCTTCAAGTCCAACTGTCTCACTACTTCAGGGCTAACCAAAGTTAAAGCATATTAATGAGGGCATCATCCAAATGTCTCTTGAACACTGACAGGCTTGGGGCATCAACCACCTCTCCAGGAAGCCTGTTCCAGTGTCGGTCCACCCTCTTGGTGAATAAATTTTTCCAAATGCCCAGTCTGAACCTCTCCTGGTGCAGCTTTGTGCTGTTCCCACACATCCTGTCGCTGGTTATCAGGAAGAAGAGGCCAGCACCTCCCCAGTGTATGAAGAATACTGAGTTAGTAATGGCCCTGTAGATGTAGCCACAGTTGCACCTACAGCTTCATTTCCTTGAAGCAGTTCAGAAACAAGGTTTCTCAGCTTCTTTTGGAACCTGCATATCCATGGGTTTGGTACAGTATGCTGAGATAAGGAAGGAGGAATTGTAACAGGGAGTAAACAAGTGGGACACTTCAATGGCTTGACTGTCATGGTCTTACCATGTAAGATACCATTGTGTAAATGAACTCTGCTAACTCAGTCCTGCACTGAGCTTTATGGAGGTTGTTGGCTCTACATGCCCACCTTAGAGCCACCAGAGACCTGTTCCCTGGTTAACATTGGCTGACCTGCTCTTTCTAACACTGCACTCTCTCACAGGAGAAACTGGAGCTTCTGCCACCATTATTTAAGAGCCATCATCCAGGCCATCTTGCTCATAGAGGAATGGTCTTGCTGACCTACTGCTGAAAGTGGTGATCTGTAAGCTATCCACAGCGTAGCCCTGAATTAATACTGCTACTTGAGTTTGACCCAGTGTCTGTAGGTTTCTGTGCTGCTTGAAGCAGAGCTTGGCTCTACTGCCACATAAAGGCTGCAGCTCAGTACAGCAGCATCTGCTGCGGTGGCAGTTCATAGTGAAATACCCCATAATTAAACTGGGCAGATCCTCTCAACCAGAAAAGCTTTTCTTGATTGCGAGAAATCTCCATCAGTTCTGCGTTTTCCAGCCAGTCATGGCTGGCATGGTTCAGGGAACAGCTCTCTTGCAGAGACCTTCAGCACCTATTTTAAATCCTCTCCAGAGAACAAGTGTGTTATCTTCCCTTAGCTTGGTGTTCAATACATGGAGAAAGAGCAGTCAGGTCCTTAACAACTTCATTTTTCCAAAGGACGCCCCTGTGTCAGAGCAAAAATTCTCAGTTCTCCATCCCAATGCTGAAAACCAGCCACTTCCCTGTGTGCCAGAGCCTGTCTTTCACAGTGTCCACGGCTGTCGTTGGTCAAGGAAAAAAAAAAAAAAAAAACAACAGAAAAAATAAGACATCAGCACACAAAGGTATGCAGCAATAAAAATTAGAAATTTAAAATTTTCATCATTAAGTGATAAAGAATGCTATGTAGTATGTTCAAATGCACATGTATGTGTGAGGAATGAGATAGCCTCTCTTGGCTCTCTGATTTCTGCTGTAGAATTCTCCTCTGATGAGATGGGAATATGGCAGAAGGGTTGGGCTGAGTTTATGAAGTCCCTCGTTTCTCGTGGGGTCTCCAAGAGGCCTTGAAGATGGCCAGTGTTTTGCATCGCCCAGAGCAACTTTAGCGCTTAAGAAAAATGAGAGCAGTGAGATCTGATTTTTGCAGCTGTCAGAAATGGTGTGGGAAGTAGGAGCGGAGGTGAAATTGCACCGCTCCTGTGTCTCAGGGTGCACGTTATCCTGGAGCAAACGAGAGCACATGTGCTACATGCACCACATGGACAGAGCTTAAAAGGCACACAGAGGATGAGCACAGGGCTGGGAGCTGAGAAACAGAGCGTTTTGAGAAAGACCATACGTGAAATAGCACCTCTCAGCTGGTCTCATAGGGGAACGATACTGCTGGGGAGGTGGTTGTGGTACCCTGACTCTTGGGAGTGAGGATCTCCCTTCTTCCACTCACTGGTGGTGAATTTCCCCCCATGCATTTAACCTCTGAAGATGAGAAAGAAAAAGTGCATCGTTCTTGGAGGACTGCCAACCCCTGCCCCAGAGATCCCACCACTGCAGAGAACAGTTCATTTTCCAAGCTCACTCAGCACTTCTTTTAAAAGACATCTTAATATAGGAGAGTTGGGGAGATATTGCCAAAACAAATGCATCCCAACTACAGCTCTGTCCCAGCTCACATTCCTGAGCCACCTTTCCCACACTGTGCTTCAACAGGGAAAAGGCTGAACAGTTTATGCTGAGCATGAGATTATTAAACCTCAAAACAAATCGTCCCAAGATCAGTTTGGGGGACATTTGAAGTACGGGAGCTAGCAATGAACAACATTCCCTGTAGACCCTGGTCCTAGAAGAGGAGTTGGCAGCAGACCCTGGGTAGCTGAGCTGCTCTGCTCTGTCAGCCTCGATACATGCCTTACCACGTGCTTGTCCTCACTGACCATGAGGTAAGTGTGTGTATGACCTATAACAAAGGTTGCTGACATTTTGCATGTTTACAGCTTACCTCACGGTGATTCTGAAATATATGGGTAGTTTATATTTGCATTTTTGAGAGGGTATTCGAGATCTCGCTTTGTAGTCTTTCTAGAACTGAAAAGGAAAAAGTGAAAATAGCAGACAAAACTGGATTAAGAGAATATAAAAGTTGCAGTGTATGGTAGAAGGATGGAAGGAGAAGATACAAGGAATTATTTTTATTGAGCCATTATCATTTAACATCACTCCAGAGAATTAAGAGGGACAAAAATATGATGAATGTACTATGGTTCAAGGCAGGACCACATATATATATTAAGGTCATTTATCATAAATCCGAAAATTTATTAACTCTTCAGATGAGTGAGGGATACTTGGAAAAGTTAATTAATGAACCTGTCTGTAGGAACACTTGTTCAGGAATTAATTCATCTATTTGATTTAGCTTGCTTATAAACTTAATTTCAACCTACAATTCAATCAGGGAAAAAAAAAAAAAAAAAAAACAGGTTGAAAACAAATTTTTGCAAAGATGTAATTTATATGACCATGTCCTTGCTTTTGACCCTGCAGAAAAATTTGTAAGGATAATTGCAGAACTCTTGAGGAAAATTACTCAAGGATCTCCAGAGAAAAACAAATAGAAAGTTGATTTACTTCAGATCGCATAATAAGGGGGCCTGAGATGAAGTCACTATGTGAAGCTGACTTCCAGATTGCATTACAAATGAGATAATAAATAAATGCAGGGATGGAAATTATTAGTGGGAGTCTTTCATGTTTTTTTTTTTTTATTTCACTTGTGATTAGAGTTAATATAATTTTAAATCCGAGTTTAGAGAAAAACATTTTAAAATCAACTTTATTATAATACCTGAAGACTCCAAAGCAAAAACTGTGCCTTTCAGCAAAACTAGGAGTGGAGTCATAAAGAGTTCAGCCTTTCAGTTTAGTTTTTGTATCCTCTGCTCCAACTGTATAACTTGTTTATGTCACTGTCTGTCCATAAAGCTTTCCCAATTGTGTGTTCAGCTTTTACCTTCCTTTCACCCAGAGCTGTGAATTGCCACTACTGCCATCTGAACTACAAAATGATAACCATGATTTCTGTCTTCAGAAATAAGGTTTCTGAGTGCATGGGAACATACATTTCCTGTTGCTTCATATGTGCCTGTAGTTATTCAGCAGCAGCTGAAGGATGCATGAGCGTGGTACAGCCCCCTGCAGAGTGCCCAGAGTGAAGTTTCCCACACCAGTGAAGTTTCTTTGCTGCAGCATCCTAGAAGAGCAAGGTCGTTTTCGTGGTGTATTCGTGGGAGTGCAGATGTTTTCTAAAAAGCTGACATTTCGATGTAAAAAATTGTGCAGGTCAACAAAACATGACCCAAATTCATGGAAGTCATCAGAACGTTTCTTTGCATATCCGTGTATCTCCTGTTCCTAGTAAAACCAGAGACCCACTATTAACTGGGTTAATAATGGGTTTACGACATCCCGAAGACTGAAACTTACACACTGAAATTGTTTCCTGAAATGTAAGCAACAGCTTATTTCTGTTCGTAACCTCCACAGCCCTCATATAAATGTCTTATTAGAGCAGATGTTCTTGCATTCAGCTGGGTATTCACAGTGTTGTGAATACCATATTTCAGAATTAATGGCACGCCTGCTTGCAGCTGGAGAGAAATTAGGTGTCACACTGTTCGGGCTGTGTGCTTTTCTATCTTAATGCCCGGAGATATTGTGAAAGTATTCTGACACTGCTTCATTATAGCATCACCCACAGCACAGATCTGTTGTTATATGGACTCGCTCGCTTTCGCATTCCTAGGGTGAGATGATTTTCCAATGGCTGATCTGTGTTGGATGAACACAGCAATTTTTATGAAATCGCTTGCCCTGAAAATAGAGTCAGCGCTGTCAGCCTAGGACAATCAAAAGACAAAGCCTAACTGTACTTTGTTCTGATGATACCACATTTACCATGTCTTACCCTATTTAGTGTGTCCTGATTGCATTTCCAATAGATGTAGCTACCAAATTATCTCTACTCAGAGTATTTACAGGCCATGTATTAGGAAATGAATTCTCAGTATATCCTTCGTTTCCATGGTAGCTACAACAAAGGTCTGATTAAACTCATAAGAGACTTTCATGCTTTCAAATACTAGTTTCCTGTAAGGCAGCAATTGCCAACCTTTCCCCTGTATAATTACCAGCATGCTCTTGCTATCCTTAGCATTGCCTTATCTAGAATTTTCAGCCAAAATTCACCTTTGATAGCGAGTGTTGGTGGCCTTTGGGAGGCCGGTTTCCCATAGCATTGGTTGCCTCGCTGTAGTAACTCAGCTGTTACAAGTCTTGTGCTGCACCGTGTGGTGGTGCAGCAGTCGCTGCCCTTGCTCCTCTTACCCCCTGCAAGCTGCCTCTTTCTGCCTGTCCCTCCAGCTGTGTCCCTTGATGCAGCCCCAGGTGCTGGCCTCCCCGAAACAGAGACATATTTGTGTTTTTTCTCATTTGTTAAATGTCTGACTTCAGGGCTGATCCTCTACCGCGGTATAAATAATACATAAATATGTATTATATGTACATAAATAACCTCTCATTAAAAATCATTTGGCGTTCTAAACTCATTAGCGCAGAGCATCAACCTTCTTGATCTTAATAATCTGCCATCCTGTGAGCCAGTCGGTTCCATTTGTGGCCGAGCCCATGAGAAGCGAGGATGTTAGACCTTCACGGAGTCCTTGGGCCTGTCCTGCTCCCACTCGTATCAGCACCTTAGCAGGAATTGGCTACTAAAGCAAAGGAAGAAAGAGTTTCCAAAGGAAAAAAATAAAATAAAAAGGGACAAACAGATGAAAGGCATGAATTCAGATCACACCTAGCTAAGGTATGTCTCCCAGCAGTTTTTTTCTCTCAGGAGTAAGTTCCCTGAAGGGAGGGATGAAAGTGTCCTTACTTCAGAACTAGAAAACCAGGCTGTAGGAGATGATCAGAATCCTATCTTGTTCTGATCAGAATCCTGCACCTGTACAGCAAAAAATAGGCAACAGCTTGTTTTCCCATATTTGTGATCCTTAAACATCTGGTGATTGGGTATCAAAAATGTCATTTTTTTTCCTCATAGCAGGAAAGCAAGCAGAGTAACACAGAGACATCAAGGCTCTATTATTACTGGTAAATGAAAGACTTGAGCAAAGACAATTGAAGTAATATATGTAATCTGAAATGTAGGTGGAAACAGACTTCTGCCATCTTGATTTGAGCAACGCACACCTCTCTAGTGGCCTAATTTCTTGTCTTAGAAAGAATAGGGCTGAGTGGTGAATTAGATGCAAGAGAACCACCTGACACGCAGTCGCAAGATCTGATTTGGGTACAAAAGAAGACACCATTTTTCTTTTGTCTCCTGAGGCATTTTATGCAATGGGTGTGAGGAACCGTTTTACAGTGTAGACATTTTTAATTTAGCTGACGCTTGCCACGGGAAGAGTGCCCTGTTTCATGATCCATGCCAAACTAACACCAGGTCTGTGACCCATGAGGAGGTATCGCTTTGCTTACAGTACGTCGAATGTTTGACATGCCAGTGGAGCAAATGCAGCTAGTACTGAGCAGAGGAAGCCACTGAGGCATGCGAAACGCACATAGGAAAAAAAAAAAAAAAAAAAAAGGTTTAAAAACCCCTCCACATGAAGGAAGAATGCAACTGTAACTTATTGACTAGGTTTTGCTTTTTAAAGGAGAAAATGGACGAAATTCTCCTGCTGGAAGCTGCATGAGTCTGGGACTAGGAATTTACAGCGTGTTTTACATGTTTCAGCTGCAGCCCTGAGCTTTCAGGAGCACTGTGCCTGGCCCAAGTAAAGAACGAGGTGTCGCTGTTAATGAAGTGTAAGGGGAAGGGCGAGTCAGGATGATGCTCCATGCCAGATGAAGATGCACGCTTCAGAAGGGTCTTTTCCTATCAACTGTAGAGAGACGAGTTGTATAAAACTGTGGAATTGCCCCATGTGTGGACCAGGATGCGGGTGAACTTGTTCATCACGCAACGATTCCCTTCTTGCCTCAGGAAGGGAAGGCTGATTTGCTTGTAGGCCTCATCTGAGCATGGAAGGAGACACACTGTCCTCCCCAGAGCAAACAGCTCGGAGAGGGCAGCTTGTCATAGAGGAATCACACCACTTGTAGGTACACATAAGTCTGTGCATTAATGGGGTAAAAGTTCAAAAGAGACTTACTCAGAGCCAATATAAAGCGCACAATATAAAGCCAATATAAAACTCCTGACCAGCCCCTCTTTCTGTGTGCCAACCCAACATCTGACTACATAAAAAATTGTCCCACCACACCCCAAAAAATCTTACATGTCAGGTCATCAAACATTTAGGGGATAAATGGCTAAGGGACACAGCGTTTGCTTCTATTTTTCTGGGCATTATTATTTAACTTTGAACACCTGTACTCGTTCACGCTACCCACCTACCAGCAGTTACCACAGGTGTGTCTCTGGCATCTTCAGACACCCAATTCCCCCTGGTCAGAGCAGGCTACTGCCTCCCACATCACCGTGCACTTAACATGAGAGGTCTCTGAGCATACACGAGTCCCCCAAGTCTCAGCTTAGCTCTGTGGGCTGTGTGCTGACCACTGAGTCCAGTCTCCTGCTGGTTTGTTCTGCCAGTGGCATCACATCGGAGCGGTGTCCAAGCTCAGGTAGGGTATCGCCCGGTGCCACAGATACCGGGAAGTGGGCTTGTTTCCCTTTCCACAGACAATCAAATGCACTGATGTGTCGAACACCCAGCCTTTAGGTCACGGTGAGGGATGAAGCTGGGAAAGACCATGAAGAACATGGTGTTCTTAACGAGCTGGTGCTGGGCATTGATGTATTTCAGTGCTGTTTTGTTTTTTCCTAAGCCTTTTCAGTTAAACAGGGACCAGAACATTGTGCCAGGTTACAAGATAAACCAGACAAGAACAATGACTGTGCTAAGCCGAGCGCCTCCTGGGAAACCTGGACAATTCGTCCTGCTGGTAAAATAAAGAGTTCACTGCTGCTTGCAGTAGATTAGAGTTCCTGATTATGGAGCCCTGTGGCCAAAGCCATGGGTCATCACTGTGGGAATCTGAGCTCATGGACTCTCCTCTACACAGTTTTTAATTTCTCTGTCTTTGCTCTGAGGCCTCATCTCTTACTCAATAGTTCATCAGCTATCTGAAGAGAAACTTTCTCTCTACCATGTGCTGCTTCTTACAGCTCCACTTCCTCTGTATTTCACTTACAGACTTTGCTCACAGGAGTATGTTTGTCCTCTCCGTCCTGTCATAGAAAGTAAAGGGAGAGAATAAACAAACAAATGACTGAAAGCAAGAGCCAGGACTGCTTTAGATTTTCTGTTGAGTCTTTCCTGTGGAAAAGCCAGGTGGGAACAGTGAGGATTTTGCTACCTATAGGAGTGCTTTAAAGGTCAAGACCTGGAGTCGTTTTATCAGCTGGAACAGTGCAGTTAGAATGTCACAGACTTCTTCATAAAAGCACATTTCACCTAAAAGCATTTTCTTTCCATACAGACCTGGAGCCTTTTAGAGGGCTTGAGTGCAACTGCGTCAAGGTATATCTGCACTTGAACCTCTGTCAGAAGTTTATAAAGGGTGAGAAATTGCAGCATGCTACACCACGAGGAAAGAGAGGAGAGGTCCTTTATTAGTTGATTTATTTTTTATTTTTTAATTAAAGCTCGCAGCTGTGTGGCTTTCAAAATCTTCATACCTGAAGGATTTTTTTTTTCAGGAAAAATTAGCAAGAAATCTGTATTTTAAAGCAGCGTTCAATCCTAATTTGATGAGTTCAGTTAAGATGAGTATACCAGGGTAGATCGAGAAGACAGTCCAGCCACTTGTCAGACCTGCAAGACAAGGGGCATCACCCTGCCAGAGACAGTTCAAAATGCTAGGATGATGTTCACTGCTGATGCTGTGTGTGATGTGTGGAGAATACAGACTGCTCTCAGTGCTGAGGGGATTTGGTAGGATAAACAGTTTCCTGTCCCAAGGGAAGTCAAGTATGGCTTCTTACCCTCATTATCCTTTTCCCCAGTGTGTATCACAGCTATGGTTTCCTCCCTTTAATGAACAAGGCACTTCTAATTACTATTCTCTGCATTCACTTTATAAGCCTCTTTGTGTTTTCTTTTTTTTTTCTTTTTTTTTTCTTTTTTTTTTTCTTTTTTTTTTTTTTTTTTTCAGTAGCTGCAAGGGACAGATTGTAGGCAAGCAGTGGGAAAGAAGAGGTCACATACAACATGTCAGGCACCATAGCCAATCTTTCACCAAGCTACAGGCAACGAACTACTGCACTCGAGCTCAAATTGATGAGAAATGAATCACCAGAGTCTCCTTTTGGTCAGATATGTATGTTTCAGTTTAGGTTTAAACCAGGAGACTAAGCCTCTGGGTATGAATGGCTTCAGTGCTGTTTGTTAACAAGTCCAGCTGTAGACAAGAATGTCAAAATGGGTTGAAGAGTATCTTCAGAACCCATCGATAGGTTTTCATTCAAAAAGAAGACCATGCAATCTATTGTCTTCTTCCCTCCTCCTAATCCTTAGCCCTTTTTTAAGTGCTTAGATACACGTCATTTCACCAGCAGCGTTTTTATTCTTGGGAGTGAACATTGTCAAAAGATTTGTCACCCAAGCTGGACTGTTCCTGCTGCCTTTTATTCCTCTCTCCCCAAAAGCCTGAATGCTCTTGGTGGTAGTTCGTGGACCATCTCTGCGTGGCGTCTTCAGGCTTTTTTAGATGTGTCTCCTGTCTTGGTTTGATAGCCCCTGACTGAGCAATGTTTTCGGAACAGCCAACCTAGCAGGCTGCCTGGGAGCAGGTGTGCATGTTCCTTCTGCCCAGCTTCCCTATTGTTTAATCAGAGTTTCTTATCTTTTCCATTGTTTTATCTTTCCTGCTTTTTTTTTTTCTTGCTTTTTTTTTTTTTAAGAGTCCTGTTTGATTTATTCCACAGTAACCCCCGACAAATAAACATATCAGGCATTTGCTTTATTAAGAAAACAATTCAATTCCTGGACTCCCATGGACTCGTTTGAAAATGAAAACACTGCAAAGTGTGTTTTAATTATGCTGAGGGCTTTGCCTCTTCCATCAAAAAAGCATCAAAAAAGAAATCCAAGAGTTGGCAAGTTAGGATTCAGTGTCCAGCTGTCACTAAGCATTTTAATAATGACTTTTGCAGCGATCCTCCTTAAAAAAATCTTTTGAAGAACTTGGTAGTTACACCTCATCTCCCTCCTAATGCTTGTAGCAAAAAAGAAAACACAATCCTAAATCCAGTAAAACACAATTCCTCCTGTCTTGATCAGCAAAATTTATTCTCTTCAGAAAATTGCTGTAGAGCTTTTCAAAAAAAGATAGGAAAGGTCATTTTTTTTACTGCTTGATACCTACTTTCTATCATTTGAGTGAAAACCAAGAATTTTCCCTGTTTGTTGGATAAGAAAAGCAAACTGTCAGTGAACATGTTCAGTCCTGCGTACATGAACAGGACTGGTGCGGAGTGATCAGGTAGGAATTTATCTTGAGGACATGCTGTTAGGTAAAGACTTACATTGCTTTTTTTTTTCTTAGTCTGATATTTTTTGCATAAAACTTTTCATCGGGGTTTAATTATAAGAAAGAATTTAAACCTTCTACTTTAAAATAATGAGTTCACAGAAGAGAAATTGTTTTCTGGTTTGATGCTAGTGTTATAATTTTCCTCTGTTTTGGTCCTTCAGCTTCATGGCTTGTTTATCATATGCTTTTTCTGTGTTTCTTGTTGATTTTCTTGCTTTTCTTTTCCTGATGTGCTCATTCTCTTCCCAATTTAAAATAAAAGTGAAAAACAACTCACAGACGCAGCTGATAATGTTCTTTTCCTTAGATTTACTCTTCCCTGCAGTCTTTCACTGAGAGGTCCTTAAGCCCTGGCGGAAGGTAGGGAGCACTATTCTTAAAAACGAGACATTGTGGCTTAGCAGCAGCAGGTGTCATCTAATTCTTCCAGTCATCCTTTCCAGTTGTTACGTACAACAGGGCACTTACACTGTTGTGGTCCAACCAACAGCTCATTAAATAAAGGTGGAACACATTATACCCTCCTCTTTTCTGCTGCTTTTCTCAGGAAATATTGCCTTTTCAGAGCTGCCACCATCTTCTTTAACCACAAGTGACTTTTATTGGGTACCATGTGTTGTGCATGCTGTCTCCTCATGCACATCCTTCCCCACACCATAGGAATAGACAGGGAGATAAGACAAGGTATTAAAGGCAGACTTATTTCACCATATAGTTGTGGTAGTCATTAAAGGATTTGCACAAAGCACAGCAATTATCAAAATATGTTGCTGGTATATTTTACACGTGATAAGTGGACTTTTTTGAACTTGGTAAGTGGAACATAATAAGTGGACTTTTGAACATAAGTGGACTTTTTTGAACTTATACAGCTGTAAGTACACATGAAAAGTAGAGAAGCTGTGCTCTGGGGATGTCCCCACTGAGAAGTGGACCTGCCTGTGTTGGAGCCAACAGGTCTAAGCTGGATGTAACACTCACCTGCAAAGCAGAAGGTTCATGTTTAAAGTGCTTGTCGTTCTCATTCCACCTCAGGCCAACTTTCATAATACTTTTTTCATGAATAAAGCCAAGCGACGGTGGCAGGAGAAAGATCTGGGAATGGGGGGAGCCACTGCAATTTTGTCGTGACACTTGGTAGCTCGTACCTTTTGAGCAAACATTCCTGTTCACTTGATTTGTGTGAATTTTGTATAAATTAGAAACCTCATTCATTTCAAAATCAGGTGTTGTTACTACACCACACGTTCACTGAAAACAATAATTGTTGTTGAAGCAACAGCTCATTTCAAAACATTGTGAAATGGAGGTTTACTCTAAGGAAGCAGGGTTCCCGCTCTTCAAATACTGTTACAGTGTTCTGGGAAAACTGTACAGCTCAAAGGATTTGTTTGTTGGTACAGCACTCTTCACTATTGCCTCTTTTTCTAGCATGAGGAGAACTGGTGCAGTCCCTCTGAGATCCCCTGCATTCCTGGGCTTTCATCATTTCATATGCACTGTCAGCTTCACTGGAGTACAATCCAACCTGCATGCAGATGCACTGAATACACAAACAGTTCTTTTCTGCTGGAACACTAGCTTGAAATCTCTCTTTTCTTCCAGATGTCCACACAGAAGCAGTTCAGGCAGCCCTTGCTAAACATAAAGAAAGGAAAATGGCAGTCCCCATGCCCTCAAAACGACGTTCGTTGGTGGTGCAAACATCAATGGATGCCTACACACCGCCAGGTGAGCACTTGTGTTTGTGCATTTTACGGAAAATTTTTAAAAGGTTCTTTGTGCTGCTGTGAACTAATGGTCTAATGGACAGTAACAGAAATGACATCTGAAACATACTGAACATAACATTGAGGTACCTCTGAAGAGAAGAAGGTGGAAAGTCAACTGGGGCAGTTTCCGTGACTGCTTTGCCCTTGGTGGTACCTCACCTAGCGTTAATCGCTTTGATCTCATGAGGCCCTAACTATGGTAAAGCTGTGATATAATATGTGACTTAAGGTATCATTCAAGTTTCTGGTTTATTCCGTAATTCTGCAATGAAATGTTGCCTTTAAAATTTGTCATACCAGCTCTTTATGAATTTATATGGTCTTTTACCTACTTACTACTCTGAAAATACTCCACATGTTTTGCTTTCTGATACTCACTGAATTCGGCTGCGACTCAATTTCTCACTGAGGGGTAGGCTTTTTACAGCTGGAAAAGTTTTTCTCAGACATTGTGGAGTGTGTTTTGAAAAATATTTGGGGTATTTTGTACTGTTAATATGTGGTTGGAGATCTTCAGAAGATCTCAAGCCACATTAGAAAGGAAGCAACTTCTATTATCCTTATCTGTTTTCTTGTAGAATAATATACAAGCCATTGAAGTAGTGCATGAAAGTTCTCTCAATGTAGTTAGCAATTGTCTTTGGTTTCAGGGCTCTTGGTATTACAGACTTTTCTTATTGTGTTTGCCTGCCTTTGTGAGTTTTTCTTAATGAGAGCTTTCTTTAGATTTATAACATGAACATGCCTTACTTCTACTTAAACAAGCAAAAGCACTGCAACTAACAGGCTGTTTTTAATTATTAGATACTTCTTCTGGTTCAGAAGATGAAGGCTCTGTGCAGGGTGACTCCCAGGGAACTCCCACCTCAAGTCAGGGGAGTATAAACATGGAACACTGGATCAGTCAAGCGATCCATGGCTCTACCACGTCAACCACTTCCTCCTCCTCAACACAAAGTGGAGGCAGTGGTGCTGCACACAGGCTAGCTGATGTTATGGCTCAAACGCATATAGGTTAGTATACCACCGTTTTCAGTATCTTCAGTTTATTGTGAATTTTGTCTCTCACATTCAGCTGATTCTGCTATTTGAAGCCTTACAAAAGGTTTTCTTGTGCTTTTTCGTCTTTTTCTCGGTTTATAATAATAGTCTCATTAAAAAAATGCAATTAAAATTTGGGGGTAGACTTCTGTTATGGCTAACAGTCTAGCTGTTGGCACCCAAATATCTAAAATGCTTTGCTTGAATTCCATTACTTAGCACTAAAAGAGATCTCTTTAGGATCCATCAGTAAGGAAAATTAGTGCATGCAGCATTAGGGATTGCTTGCACACAAGTTTCTCCTACTTCTGCAATAGTTTAATTACACGGTTTGAGTGATTTTAGGTAATTCTCTGTTAAGAGTATGTGCTCTTAATTGAATCTAGAATTGGCTGGGATAGCTAACTATGATCAACCTTGACAAATACTACTATATACTGTCATGAAAGGAAGCTGGTATTATTATTAATAGCTTGTTTATATTCTTTGGATAGATCACTGAAGTCAAGGCTTTCTTTCCATTACAGACCTAAACGTCACAAACGTTAACTGTTTCTGGATATTGTGCTATTGCCATTTGTCTTCATTTAAATGAGGTGGCTATTAGAATGATTAGACACATAGAAAGCAAGACTTGTGCTCCCTTCATTCTCCAGTAACTGCTGTTAATTATATGAAGTGTCTGCTTTGGGTACATTCTTTCAGTGGCTGTTTATTGGGTTGTCTCACTAAAATATGTTGGAGCCTATATTGGAACAGATAAAGCAACCTTGCTACAGTTCTGCTGCACATACATTTTAGTGTTCCTCAGCTGATCATTCCTTTTCAAGTATATGTAATGAGACACATGAAACATTTTACGTGTTCCTGATTTTATATGCTGAACAGTAGTCCATGTCCCTTTTTCTTTTGCTGTTGGTATAGCTTGATGTAACACCTGTATTTTCAGATGACTAATCCTCTTACCACAGTATGGAATTGCTGAATTGCAGGCAGGGGAAGAATTTGTATTGTATTCTTACATTCATGCCAAGTGAATAGCTTAGTACCTTGTTTTAGAAACACATACACTTCTGAACACATTAATCATTGCATTTGGTTATTTTCTGTGACTTCATCTTGAAATGCTAGAGGAAATTATAGCATAGAGAATTAAATTTATCCAAACTCTTAAAAGGTTGCATTACTCACACACACAAATCTCATGTGTCTTAAAATATAGCTTCTTTATAATGTGACATTTCAGTAATTTTAAATCTGGCACAGTAAATCTTCTCTTATAATCACTGAGTTTGCAGTAAATAACGCAGCATTTTTAGAGCTAAATTAAGATGACAGTATTGTGTGGAAGAAGAAAAATACTATTTTTTTTTTCTCCTTTGTTGTTGACTGGAGCGAGCTCTCCTTTGAAGAAAGCAGATAAGCTTACCTCAGTGTAAATATGTTTTCATTCTGACAATTAGGTACCATAAATAGCAAATCTAGTTGAACAGTAGTTGTGATGTAAAGTTTGTTTGGATACAAAATATGACTGATATCTGCTAACAGGCTCAGACTGTGATCTTAAGGTTACCGTCTTTGTTGCTAAGATCATTGGAAAAAGCAACAGAATCTGCACAGATGATCATTCTGAGGTATATTCACATGGCTTGATGTTTATTTGGTCCGGGGTGTTGTTCTCCAGATCAGTTTGCAAGAAGCAAATCATCATGTACTGCCATAGTCTGGAGATGCAATTTTGATAAGTACAAATTTAAGGGGCAACAGGGAAGACCTGTAATGATAACCAAAAAAAGCCCTCCATTCTGACATCCGCTAGGATTTCACCTCCAGAGTGCATCACAGAATCAAAGGGAGATTTTTCCAGTGAAAGTGCCTTAATACAGTCCTGAGAAGGAATTGGATAAAACATTTTGGCTATGATATAATCAAAGTTTAGCTTTCTGTATCATTTAGATTATTTGCATAAGCTATTGTATGTTTATTATCTTACACTGTTTATTTAATTTCATGGCTTCTGCTGCTTTATTATGGCCAAAGGTCTAGTATAGGATAGATTTCCTTTAAGTATTTGTTCTCAGCTATAAGACACTCAGGTGTCTGTATGAAGCTACAGAGAGAATTTCTAGTTTGGCATATGTTTCAAAACTGTGTTGGGTAATTCTTGAACTTAGATATCAAAACAGTGAAATCTCTAAAAAATATTTAACATTCATTACATCTTTGAGTCAGTGCTCTATATATTTCTAAGGTCTATAAGCTTTCATTTGTCTGTATTATATTTTTGGACCTATACAGATATAAAAATCAAGGTGAGAAAACATCCCAGAGCTCAGAAAGTTCATGTAATGATCATCACACAGTGCTTAGCTGTGACTGTAAATTTAGAGAGATTAACGAGTTAAATACCTCACTATAAAATTTCGGTCCTGTAGCTGCTTTTAATGTTTCCTTTATGTGTTTCAAATATGTTTCTCTTTGGAAATCAAAGGCCTCTATTGGAACCAAAGGCCACATAGGTTTCTAATAAAATCAATATAAAAACATGTGCCATGAGGCCTGATGGATAGTTCTCTGACAACCTTAAAATTCTTATGTGTCCGGAGAACGAATATTAACTTATGATACAGGGGACTAGTTTAAAATAGCCTCTGTCACCTGGATACTAATACAGGCGAAACCTGGCTGATAAAAAAGCTACAGCTCTTACTCTGGATTTCCCATCCCTGACAACGAGAAGAGCCAGCTTGCTTGGGAGAAAAAGCTATATTCTCATCAAGTGCAGTATTGTAAGGATGTTATTTGAATTCCTGGAGACTTTCCAAATCCGTAGTGTTTATTTGTGCTTCCTATCTTCCACTCAAAAGTATTCCTCTACCTCTTTACTTCTCCTTAAACATGGTGCTCTGTCAAAATACACCCTCTATCCCTACATGAATGTGCTCTGGATTGTTGGTTCTTTTTCATTTTCATGAAATGGGGTAGATTATATCGCTCCAGTAGCAGAAATGAAGGGTCTTAACTGGAAACAGCTGCTCAGTCTGTGATCTTCTAATGCAAGAATATTGGAAGAGATGGAGAGAAGAGGTGATGCAGATATGTGTGTTTGATGGAGGAAATTCTTTGAAGTCATGCAGCTGTCGCAGTTTCTATTTTTTAATCAACAGATGTGTCAAGATGATTATTCTTAACTAAACCTCAAACAGTACTTCAAGTTACCAGACATAAGACCAAGCTGCTCTATACAGATTGTGTTCATAGTCTATGCCTGGATTACTTTTCTACACACACACAAAAAAAATACATAAGAATTTCACATAACATAAGAATTAACATTTTCTTTAGAAGTCTTTTGGACTGAATTTTTGTCTATATGACTTTCATTTCTCCAAGCCTGAAAAGGGAACTGACTGAGGATTTGTAAGTCTAATGAATGAAACCTACAGCTGTAAATATGGCCATGATAAGACATCTGTTAAGAACATCCTACAAAGAAATAGGGCAAGATGAACCTTATTGTTCATCTTCTGCTGGATAAGGATTCTTCTTAATAGAAATGTAAATAGCAGATGGGCAGAGTGTGTGATAAAACTGCACCCTTTGACCAGCCAGTGGTGACCACATAGGGAAGAGAATTCATCCTGGGTAATTTCAAGTGCCAGTGCTGCTTGTTCAAAAGAAAACCTTTTTACAAAAGAGCAGGAAGCTTCTTTCCCATTCTATTTCACCCTGCTCTGCACCATGTGTTACAAAGAAGTATTTGGTTTCACATCTATAGATGCGAGGGGAAAGCATCTCTGCTCTGCAGTGCTTTGAGTCACGTATCTTCTCTCCCACACATTAAAAAAAAATCATATCAATGTAAAAACCTGAAAGGAGATACTTTAATTCAAATTCAATTTGTCTTATAAAGTCTGAAAGATGGAAATATTTCACTGAATAGATGTAAACAATTATAGCTAAAAAAATACTTTCTCATGTTACTAATAGCTGACTAAGTACAATTATTTTCTTAGTCATGACCTCCTCTCCTATTTGCATAGCAAAACTGCATTATAAGTTAAAGATAAAAAGATAAACATCAGCATTTTTTAATTGACGTAGTTATTGGGTAATTCAATCATGATCTATAAAAAGCTGCCACTTAAAAAGAAGGGGCAAAAATTGTGCTGATTCTAAAATACTTGATAAATGACAAGACTCCTCAAATGAAGACATTATTCAAATAATTACCAGTAAAAGCTTCATTGTCCAAGCTATTATACTTCAGCTGGTCACTTATAACACAATATAAGGTCTCTATTTCAGTAAAGTGGTAAGAGTGGATGTGATCAGAATTAAAAGGCTGAACTGGACATGTGCAGGTTGCAAGACATTTTTGAGTGGTACAATAAAATCCATCTCATGTTTTCTTCAACCAGTTACAGTGAACATCATTGAACATCATATGATGTTCATGAATATAAACATTAAATAACAACTATAGACATTAATATCATGTCTTAATTTTTCATGATGATTGTCTGTCAAATGCTGCATTCAAATGAGAAGTATGCAAAATAGCCATCTAATATAGCATCCATGTACTGTATTTATTGCCATAAAAATTAGTTTTCTCTCTTGGTAGTACATGAATTTGGGATTTAATGCACAAGAATTACATTGGTCCAAAGTTCAAGACTCATGGAAATGCTTGATGATTACATTTCAGGTGAAATTCACTGTAGAAGTTGGTATTAGAGTAGATTTACAACATCATAATCATAATACTTGTAGGGCATATTTACTAAAATGCACATCTCTAAAGTAATATTGGAACAAAATTAACATTTTTCCAGAATTTTTCTATGTTAAAAATCCTTTCCCTATTATAAAATGGAGAGCATTCTTTGTCACTTCATTGGCAGCAGTATGAAGACTTGTCCTCTTTTCTATCTCAGAGGCTCCTGGGGATCACTTATGTCAATAAAGAGAGAAGATGTTATTTGTTCATGGCATTTATCTCCATCTACCCTAATGCCTATGAAAATGTGGAATAAAATTATAAGACAAACTGTAAAAATAATATACAATATGTAGGTAATACAGACTGAGACTTGAAAACGTGAAAACAAACTGGAGCATGCTGAGTTATCAGGCTATGAAAGAGAAAGATTAGCGCAGTGGAATTGTTTGGAAATGCTGGAATAAGTCAGATGGGTTTGTGTTTGTCTTCTGGAAAGCATATCTTTGTTATGCAGAAGCATTGAAATAGCTCTGTCTAAAAATAGTAGACAAGCAAGTGTCCATGCAGAATGTAAAGTTCACGTTTCTTTACATTTTATTTCTTTCCCCTAGATTCCAACCCTGCTGTGATTGATTTTTTTTTCTTAATAAAACAATGATTTCCTTTTTCAAGTAAAATTGTCATATTCAAAATATGAGAGATATGCATTGGCACTTGCAAGTGATTGGCAACGTGCCATATTCTCTTTGTGTCATAAAACTAAAGCAGTAATCTGTGAGAAGTATGTTTGTCTGGGTCTTTTGCTATTTGAAGCTGTCCACAAAGTTTAACTTGGTATAAAATTAAATGTCAGTGGAGAACCAACAATCTAATTATATCTTTTTTCTTTTTTTTTAAGCTTATTGTTTATATTCTTGCAGATATATGGTACTTGGTGTAATCAATGGAAAAGTTAAAATTATGATGTACTTTATAGTTGTATACATTCATTTTGTGCATGAACTTCGTTGCCTGTTTGGATGTTGAAAAAAAGTCGAATGGTGTTCTTTCCTCTCCCCTTTGTTCTTCTGCCCTTCAACACTAGAGGTACATGGTTAAACCTTTTAACTTATTTTTCACAGAAAATCATTCTGCCCCTCCAGATGTTACCACTTACACCTCAGAACACTCAATACAAGTAGAAAGACCACAAGGATCAACGGCACGGGTGGCACCAAAGTATGGAAACGCTGAACTTATGGAAACTGGTGATGGTATGTCAAGAAGCAAAATCGTTTTCTCTTTGAGTATTGTAACCTTTTTGTAGTTAGCGTATGCATCTGTTCCTTGTTTCTTCTGGGCACTTGTCATTTATAAACACCCACGTAGTTAAAGCATCTTTGCAGTCCTCAAATAAACTGGTATACATGAAGCTGACAAAGAGAAATATTTCTTAATCAGCCCAGCTGATTCCCTGTATAAATTGTTTTGCAAATGGAAGCAGCAAGTCTCTCTAGATCTGCTTTTCTGCTTTTATCATGCTGTCTGGTTACAGCTAGGCTGTTTTTTAAAGGGCAAGAAATGCGACATACAATAGGATGGTTACATCTTGAAAAGTGTCATGATTAAAGTTTTATTTTCTCAGTTTTTTGTTTTTTGTTTTTTGTTTTTTGTTTTTTTTGAAAAACAGTTATTTGTAAACCCTTTCTTATTTACTGCTCCTCTTTTCTAAAACATATTAACCGATACCTCAGCAGGGTGTGGAATTGTTGACCAAGTGTATCCCATCTAAACTTAGCAGCTTCAGCTATAAAAACCACTTGGCAGAAGTGTTGGAGCCAACCGTATAGAAGGGTAGGAAGTCGAAATTTCTGCAATGCAGTGACAGAAAGTTATTAGTTCAGGATCAGATGACATGAATGTTGCAGAGGCTTTGCACTCTGCTGGGGAAAGGGAGGGGGGAGGTGTTTGATGGGATTATATTACAAAAGTGCCCCTTGCCCCACACTGCTGTTCATAACTGTGTTTTTCAAAGTGCTGTGTGGACAGGCATGCTCCCGTTGGAGACTGCTGGCTGATGGAATTGGCTGTAGGGATGGTTGGGGAATACGGGGTCATGCTGAAGTAATGCAAAGATGTCAGCCATGTTTAAGATGGATACTGGACAGACATCCACTGCAGTGTAAAGAGCAACCCAGAATAAATGATGGGACAGAGCCTGTGAACCGTGCTCCTTGCTGAACCAGTGATCACAGGGAGAGACCATGCCCATCTTCTCAACGACCATCACCAGTGCCACCTAGAAGAGTTCTCTCAGGTTGCCAACACTCTGTAGGGAGGGCTTTTTCACTGTGCATCTCTCCCCCAGTCTATGTGCTTTTCCCCTCTAACTTTGCAAGCTCACTCTGATGTTGTTGTATTTATTGTTTTTATTTGCGCTAGGTATCATTGTTCCTTTTTGCTGAAATGATCTTAATGTCTTAATGGTGAATACTCGAGTCACACTCATGGTATGGCATGAAACTGTAGTTGTGGTGGCCTTGCAGTCCTAGCCTTTTTCTTACCCAATTAACGTCTGGTGGCCTTCAGCGTAGCGGTCAACTGATGTCTCCATTGATCCCTGTCCTGCAGGAGTACCAGTGAGCAGCAGAGTGTCAGCAAAGATTCAGCAGCTGGTCAATACACTAAAACGGCCCAAACGACCACCATTACGAGAGTTCTTTGTAGATGACTTTGAGGAATTGTTAGAAGGTAAAATGACTGTTTTTCAAAAGGTTTGGGGATCTCTTATTAAAACTCTGTAAAATGTTTGTCTCGCACATTGACTTTCTAGAAAACTAAGTAAGCCCTCCTTGTACTGGCAAGTACCAAAAAACTGTCGATATTCAGTGGAATCCGCTTGTAGTAAGCTTGGATGTAGTGCACTAGAATCAAAAGTCTCTGGTGTTTGCTCGTGGTTCTGCTTGCAATGCAACTGCAGAAGAGAGGGAGAAACAGCTTTGCTCTGAGAACATTCAGCAGTGCGTTACAACCATTTCTTTTGAACATCAATATGAAAAAAACCTGTCAGTGAAGGAGCATGTTAAATGTTTCATACATCCTTTGTGTAACAAAGGAACATAAAAAACAAACAAAACCAAAAACTACTTTTAAGATAGAAACATGGATAAAGTCAATAAATGGAAATTTGTTTTTAAGAAGGCCAATGCTTTGAGAATTAAGATTTGTCAGGATATGGTGGTTTAGTCCTCATTGCAGTTTATAAGCAAGCACTGCGACAGAACATGACTTAAATCGATGTGTTACTGATTACTTACTGGAGGACAATTTTTCAGAAGTTCTGCAGTTCATCGTATTACTGCATTTTTGCCAAGAAAAAGTATTCTCCATCTCTCTTTAAGAATGAAGGAAGATCGATTATTTCTAAGATAAATATATGCATGCTGCCTCAGCAGTTTCTTTCCCTGCTTGTAGAACTCATGTCAATATAAGCACATGCATTCCTAAGATGTTTCAGTGTCCTCATCTCTGTTAAACTTAAAACTTAATTATTCTGTTTTATGTCTCCGTTGCTTCTCAATACCTTCTAACATGTCATTATTTTCAGGATATTTTGCAAAGGTAACTTATTCTCTTGGTTACACAGGTGTACACAAGGTATAGAATTTACATGGTAACTGTATATCTTTTCATAATCATAAGTTCAACAGCCAGATCCAAACCAGCCAAAGCCAGAAGGAGCTCAGATGTTGGCTATGCGTGGGGAACAATTAGGTGTGGTTACAAACTGGCCGCCTTCTCTGGAAGCAGCTTTGCAGCGATGGGGGACCATCTCACCAAAAGCTCCTTGCCTAACCACTATGGATACTAATGGAAAACCACTGTATATTCTCACTTACGGTGAGCACTCTTCAAACTCCTTGTGATTTTATATACAATATGTAGTGTCTGTGTGTATAGTAAATATATAAATATATAGTGAAAAAGCCCTCAAACGATGCATCGTTTCCATTTCTGAATAGGGTAAAAAAATCTGAAGTTGTAGGTGTCCAAGTATGAATTTCCGAGGTGTTATAGCATGACTTACTTCACAAAGAGGAAAAGAGCTGAGTTGATAGATCTATGCAATCACAGATTATAAATTAAAACCACCTTTTAAATAGAAATACATACTAGGACAGACTTTTCTGAAGATTAACGTCTGTTAAGCCTGAGATATTTCCCAGGCTCTGTTCTGAAAAAGAACCTGGTATACAAAATTTACCAGCTTCCTGAAAAGTTAAAATAGGATTTTTTCCCATGTTTTTGCACTTTACTGACATTGCACTAGGTGTAATATGAATTATTCCTCCTTATATGTAGTTGTACAGCTAGCAAATATACCCCCTTGGAACGGATTTGCCAGGATATCTTTCAGTGTGATCTTTTGTATGTTGATTTATTTCCCTATGTTCACTGCACTGAGAGAGGCCAAATGGAGACAAACATAAGGATATCTTTGTCAAATAACTCCCAAATAGCTTCTAATTTTGAGAAGTTCAGAGAGCATTTGGGAGATGTTCAAATGATTTATTTTGAATAACCATCAAACTTTGAAATCAAGTTGGGACATTTCTGTATGTTATTGGTCTGAATATAAAAATGATTTTGTTTTTTTCATTTCTACCTTCTCAGGGACCTAGAGTCCTGTGCAAATAATAGTTTTATATGCTGTAATACAGAGGTGTGTCTGCATTGTTCAGTGCTGAATGCTCCCTGCTGCTCAGGATTTAGGCTGAGTGATAGTCCTTGGCTGAAAAGTTGTTTGCTGCAAGTTTGGGATTGCAAATACAGTTAAAGGCTTTTAAAGCATAACAGAACTTTAGGAACTGAAGGTCATGCATGAAACATTTTCCCTTCAGGTGCTTCTTAGAGTTAAGAAGTTACTTAAATTAGGGAGCAAAGATGATTCACCACTGATCGATGTTTTTCTTCCTTAAGGACATTTTCTTGGAACTAGAGAAGAATTTTTCTGTTTGCAATTATATGTTTGCAGAAGAGCAATTCATATCATCTACTGAATGCCCTAAATAAGTTTGACAAGACAGGAAATGAAGATGTTAGTAAGAATCAGACCATTTCTGAATATGGGATTCTGTCCAGAGAGTCCGAGCATGTGTCCTATTTCTCCTGAAGAGCTGTAAGCTGAACAAAGCCTGAGGAGCTCATCCATGGGGCTTATGAAGCTACCTAGCCTGTTTCTCTTTCCTAAGCTAACTCTTCCCAAATCCATCTTCCAAGTTGTCCAAATCCTCAGAAAAGTTAGACTAAATCTTTTTTTTTTTTTTCATTTATTATCATTTAGCTGCACTGATTTAAGCTGTTGCTTTTCAATAGTTCCCCAAGGTTAATTTTTTTTTTTTTTAATAAATAAAATAAATTACAAAACCACAGTTCATAGAAGATGGACTGAATTCTCTGCTACCTAGATTTCAAGTGGACATTGCATATCATGGGATATACAAATTCATTTTGATGTAATACACATCACAATTTCCTTTACATGAATAACAATTGCTTTTGAAAGATAATTAGCATTACAGATATGCCACTTTATTGGTGACTTTATGAATGATTTTGCTGTAACTTTGCCACCTTACGGCTCTGTTCCTAGAAATTGTGGGCATGGCATTTTAAAAAGTTGAAGATTAACGAAAATTAAGCCTTGAAATCAGCAGACATTCATATGCATGAATCATATATCCCTGTGCTTAGTTCCCCTGGCCCCAGTGTAATGCACTTTTGAAAGATGAGGCTGCCCCCAGTCCTACCACATGGCATTAATATGACACTTCCTTTCCTTGTGGTGTGTATTTCCTTGTCATCTGATATATTCCCATATCAGATGACCAAAACTTTAAAATATCAACACTGAGAACTTCCAGTAGCCTCTGAGTTTGTATCTCACAGTTACTTTTGTGTACTTTGATAATTCAATAAAACACTATTTCCAGGATTTTTCATATGTTTGCAATTTTGACACATATTCAAGATTTTAAAGAATAATTCTAAATTTCTAGAGGTTCACTCTTGACGTTCTCTTCTTCAATATTTTATCTCTGTTTACTGTTTCTGCTTCAATCTCTTCTTATATCCTCTCTAAAACCTGCATGGAAATCCTCATTATTCAGCTTTCAGCTTTCTGGGTAGGAGCAAGATCCTGCATGATATCTTTTGTTCCCTACTTTTTTCATACAAAACGTCTCTTCCAGTGTCTTGTCTATGCGTGGAGGAATCATGGGTTTAACTGCTTATTCCAGATCTCTTTCCTTCTTTCCAAATTGAGTTCCAGGGCTGTTCCTGTGACAGATTTGTAGCTGTCAGCTAAAACACATCATGGCTAAGAAAGAGTACTTACTCCCTTCACACCAAGCATTTTCATCTCCTCCTTTCTTGATCAGTGTAGACAATATTGCCATTCTGCCAGTCACTTGGGCTGTAACCCCAGTATGATAAATGACCCAGACATTTCTTTAGTTTTGTACAGCCATTCTGTGTAGACACATTGCAGGTTATTCTGAGGGTAAATCTCCCCAAATACAGACTTTTCTCCGCATCTGCACAGCTAAATCTCATCCCATCTATCACCATAGGCTTGATTCTTATAGCAGCCTTTCTCTGGCCCCCCAAAAAATCATAGATTTTTAGAATTATTAAGGTTGGAAAAGACCTTCAAGATCCATGGTCCAACCATTCCCCTACCACCAATGTCACCACTAAGCCATGTCCCCAAGCACCACGTCCAACCTTTCCTTGAACACCCCCAGGGACGGTGACTCCACCACCTCCCTGGGCAACCTGTTCCTGTGCCTGACTGCTCTTTCTGAGAAGAAATGTCTCCTCATTTCCAACCTCAGCCTCTCCTGGTGCAGCTTGAGCCCATTCCCTCTAGTCCTACCACTAGTTATCCGTGAGAAGAGGCTGACCCCCAGCTCCCCACACCTTCCTTTCAGGTACCTGTAGAGAGCAACGAGGTCTCCCCTGAGCCTTCTCTTTTCCAGCCCAAACACCCCCAGCTCCCTCAGCCGCTCCTTACAGGACTTGTGCTCCAGGCCCTTCACCAGCTTCGTAGCCCTTCTCTGGACGCACTCCAGGGCCTCGATGTCCTTCTTGTAGTGAGGGCCCCAAAACTGAACACAGCGCTCAAGGTATGGCCTCACCAGAGCAGAGCACAGGGGGACAATCACCTCCCTGCTCCTGCTGGCTGCACTATTCCTGATATCAGCCAGGATGCTGTTGGCCTTCTTGGCCACCTGGGCACACTGCTGGCTCGTGTACAGGCAAGCATCAATCAGCACCCACAGATCCTTTTCCTCTGCCCAGCTTTGCCTAATCTCTGCCTTCCCATTCCCCTGCAGGAATTCGTCTAATTATTAATTGTTTATATCTCCTGTGACTTTTTCAGCATGTTTTTCATGTGTTTATTTTTGTCTTCTATAGCATGTTAGGATTGTCTTCCTCCATGTGTCTCAGATTACTGTAGATATGAGAAATGATCAGCTGTACTTCGACACTTGATCTTTTTTAAGCAAGTTTTTGAAATATTTTCTCAGTTCTTCAAGTTGTTTTCACTGTCCCAATTGTAATTGTTACTCAAAACTCCTAAACTCTTTCTAGTGAATGAAATGCTATGAATGTTCCTTATTTCTCAAATATTTTATTCCTCTGGGAACTTGCTTAAGTAGAGAGCATCTTAGTTAAGTTATTCACAATCCTTGTGTAAATCAAATCACTGAATATGCATAAATAGAAAAGTCTGAGATAAGGGAGGGAAAGACGTCTTTATAAGGTTTTATGTACATCTGAACTCTGACTAGAAATCTAACATATGCTTTGAGGTAAAGGACAATTTCTTGCTCAGGCAAAGTTGATCAGAGTAGTCAGGCAGCTGATTTTGGTATTGTTGGCATTACAAATGAAATGCTTAGTGATTTCTTAGTGGAGAAACATGAATAAAGGATAATTAAATCCAAAATACTACTTACACTATCACAGCTACTTTTCTTGCTGTAGGATGATTATTGTAAGAAGGATCAGAAAGACTGGGGAAAAAGTAAAAAGCTGAAAGTAATTTGGAAATAAGCAAGTTTTGAGCTTTTTTATTGCAACCATTATTAAAACCAACAAAACGAGTACCAGTTAACTGCATCAGATTCAGAGAATCTCATTGCCTTTATCTAACATTTTCTGTACTTAGTTTTTTAAACCATTTTCAGTAGCTCCAGTGTATTGTTTCACATATCAGAGGCCCATTGGAAACAGCAGAGCTAGGAGAAAAGAGCAGAGAAGGCTCTTTGGATAGTGAAGTGTTTTTTCTTTATCCATTTGGACTCTATGGAGAAAGAAATCATCTTTCAAATGAATTGCCCATTAAAAAAATAACACATAATGCAGCCATTAACATCTTGAGGCCAAAGTCCTGCTGTCTTAGCAGAGGTGTTATACTGGGGATAGCCTGAAATGGTTGACAGTCAACAACAGACCGAAAATAGCCACCCCCAAGCAGTGCTGCAGCTGGCGTGTGACCACAGCCGTCTATATCTTCTTGCATCCAGAATCTCCTAGACCAGGAATTTCACAGTTACCAGGAGCGTAAAGGGAACTGAGAGTCTGCTCATAACCAAGTAACGAAATAACCAGATTGTACTTATCACTGAAATAAATCATTGCTTGCAGAGGTAAAAGTCATCATGGTTTAAGTCCTTAGACATCAATCAACAGTATGGCTAATACTTTCAACCTTTATTGCTTTAATAAAGATAAAGAAAATTGCTTGCTTTAAAAATCTATATTACAAAATTGTGATTTAGACTGGGATATCAAGTACTGTAATAATAATATTCCCTCTATTCTGAGTATGTCTGGGGTATTTTATTCTCCACAATAAAACATTTTTGTTATTTTGTTTGGATATTTTTCCAATAAGACACCTGCTTCATTTGATGCTCAGTGTGGATCTCAAAAATTTCTAAAGACAAGGTTAGCAGAGCAGCAGAACCGTGACTATTATTTTGCAATGCAGAAAAGGTGCCTATTTACCCATATCACGTTAAGAAGTCTGCCATTTATACCAGATTTAATGTCTTCATTTTTATGTTTAGTGTAACAAATATATTGTGATCTTGAAAGAATGAATATTTGACAACATTATTTTCAGTTAAGTTTTGGCAGTCTCGCAATTGCTGTGCATGGAGATTGGTAAGCGACCACAGGTTTGGTTTTGCTGAGTTAGTGCTGTGTGGTTCTTAAAAGCATACAGAATTCAATAAGGGAATTGATTGTGGTTTGTTTGGTCTTTAAGTTTTCTTCCTGATGCAGCTTTTCTCTTATAACCTTCTTTACATTCAACACAAACATATAGTCCTTTTACAGATTTGCGGAGGGGGAGGAAGGGGATTTACTTCAGCATCATGTGGAAAGCATATATTTTTTACCAACTGATCCCTTTTTGTATGTTTTTTGAGACCTGGTGGTTTCCTTTATCCTCATAATGTGTTGCTTAACAAGATGGGACTGGCTATTCACTCATCACACTAGCTTGCAAATTTTTGTAGGTGAAAGATATTGCCCTGTAAATAGGCTGTTGGCATAGAACAATACTGATTACAAGTGATATTTAGAATATGTGGTTAATGCTGTAGAGTTGCTACTATACAACAAAATCAAAATTCCAGCAGAAAACAAAAAAAATCCACAGATATTTGCCCCACACAGGTGTTAACAATGTTTGTCATGGCTGCCAGAATGTGAGGTGATAATTTTCATTTGTGGCTGCTTTGACTCTGTGTGTGAGTGATGTCTGCAGGACATGGCTCAGCTTCAGAGGCATAGCTGCTGCACCACACACTTGCTGATACTTGCTGGGCACTGGGAATGCTCAATTTGGTTTGCCAGTGTAGGAAGAACATTGAAGGTGACTTGGCCTCACTCCAAGAGCACACTGCTAGGGCTTGTAGGTCCAGCAGCAATATCTGCGACAAGTTACAGGAGCACATAAGGAAGATTTGATCATCATTAGAAGATTTATTTCAGTAAATGCTTCAGCAATTAGAAATGTGTTGGGATATGACAGATGTAGAGGAGAAAACCTTGATTTCTTTGTATCTTGTAGAGTTATAAAACGTTTTGGAAACTAACACCAAAATAAGCAGCTTGATGGGGGGTAGGAAAATTACAATTTTTAGTAGTGACATGTAGTTGTCCAGCTTGGTTTGTTTTCCCAAATCAACTCAGGAAATTCTTTGGATACTGAACAGTTTTCATTGTTTGGGAGATAGTTTTGGACCTGAAAACTGGAAAATTCAGGACCTTATCAAAGGCATTGAGTTACCCAGGACACTTGTGTGTGTCCTGGACCTGCAGGAGCCCAGCCCCCCTCTGGAGAGTACCCTAGTGCCCAAAATGCCACTGGATATGCAAATGTCTCTCTAATGACTTACCTCTCTAAAGGGCTTACCAAGCCTTCATTTTCAAACTCAAAAATGAGTTCACACGTGACAGAGTCAGGCAGGGACAAGTACTGTGAGCATCCAGTGTCCCTGGCAAGGCAGGCAGGAGGGCAGTTGAATAGGACCAGGGAAACAAAGATGAGAAGGGCCCCAGGGTCTAGAAGCAGCAGTGCTGCTGGGGGTAGCTGCATCCAGCTGGTGCTTGCTCTCCATCGCTACAGGAGAGCAGAAAACCGTTTTCTGCTACAGTGGCATTGCTGGACAAAAGGAGATCTGTCACCGTGCAGAAACCTGGGCTGCTCCAGCCCCTGCTGCCTGAAACTGCTGCTTGAGTTTTCTACATCTGCCCTTCTGTCTTCAAGCCAACTTACTAGAAGATGGATGGCAATGTGTTTATCTGAGGAAGACCTGTGCTGAATTGTGGACAAAGGGCCATATCCTCAGCAGCCCCCAGCGGCGCAATTTCCTTTGCAGCTCACGTCCCTTCATAGCAGGTTTCCCCCATGCAAGTGTCGGCCCCATCCCGGAGTGAAAGCCTTGGATGGAGCACAGCTGGTTCCCCCACCGGGCTGCCTTCTGCCCCAGGGCAGATGTGCACAGAATTGAGGTCAAGGCAAGGTCTCCTCATCGGGATTTGCGGGAGAGATTTTAGCAATCAGCTTTTTCCCAGCAACGTCTAATCTCTCAAGTTTACAAAGGAAGAATTACATTGAATTGCAACCTAGGCAGAACCGAGGAAGGAAACACTTCAAAGATTTCCTTCTTTATAACATCCTCTGTTACTGAGGGCTTTTATCCCACAGTCATGGAGCCCTTTGTGTTTTTCAGTGACGCTGGCAGGCTGAACGGCCAAGGTGGCAAAATAAACACACAGCTCAGTTGGCCCCGTGTCGCGCCTCGTCCAGCAGCCACAGGCCTGGCCCTGGTGACTCAGGCCTTCCTGGCTCCAGCTCCTGCACTGCTGTTCCCTTCACAGCTCTGTCTTTTCTGGAATGAAGCTATATATCTAGAAGAAAAATGGTGGGCTTGCTCTTGAGCACAGCCCAGGTCTAGATCTGTGTGGGATTGACTCTGGGATCAGTGTGCGAGATGGCTGGCCTGCACACAGAGATGCTCCTCGCTGCTGGCCGAGCAGAGGCCACGGCAGCCAGGGACAGGCAGAGCCTGAGTGGGTTGAAAAGATGGAAGCGCTGAGGGATGCAGGAGAGATCCTCTGTCCCAGCTCCATCAGAGCTCAGTGCAAACTGCCTTCCTCATTCCAGTTTTCCATAGTTTCATACCCTTTCGCACATGCAGGTAGCTCAGTTAGTTGACACAGTTTGGTATTCCAACAGTAATTAGAACAGGAGAGGGCCTGGGAGGAAAAAGACCTCTAGAAAATATTACAGACTTATTCTGTGCAATTCAAGGTGTGTTGAAACAGAAAGGTGAGGAAGTAGTGAAATGGCCTTGTATATTCTATATTTCAGAAGATGAAGTAAAATTTTGGAAGTAAGGGAGCATCATGACAAAATGTATTTAGACAAATATTTACAACCTTACTAGAAAGTAACACATTACTCTTTGAGAGAACTTTATTTCTACATTTACTTTGATTTACATTGGCATGGAGATAGTTGTATTGTGTACCCATGTACTTCTGAAAGAACGCATCTAAGTCCTTTAATATGAATAGTGCTTCAGAGCTCAAATTTTGAAGAAAATATTGTATGCAAGATGGCATGTTTGATACACAAAAAATGAGTATGAATATGTCACAAATGCAAATTTAAGACTTTTAACAGATTTAATCTCCATAGCTCCAATAGAACTTTTCACAGCAGCCCCTTATGTCTCTCAGAAAAGGGATCAAAATCTTAATGTTCATTATAACCATGAAAGTGTTTTGTGTAAAGATGGTTCTCCCTTGCACTCAGAACTTCTACCAGGCTTTTCATTTCCATTCTCCAAATTTCTGTATCAGTACTAATTGCTCTTCTACATTTGTTGCCACTGAAACTTTAATGTTGGAAACTTTTAAGAAAATAAATGTTTGCTTTTCTAGGGCATCCTTGTTTTTATCCCACTTGCTGGTCAAGTTTAAGTGTTGACTGTTGCAACAGGGATGCTTTTAAAGACTTTTTTCCAATAAAGGCAGGTAGTTTACTGCAGTGTTATGAAGGTTAATTCTGCAGAAGTATTCCTGTATCCACATTGAGTTTTCAGTGGAACAGAATTGACTTGTGTTTGTTTTTAAACATCAGGACAATTCAGCATCCAAATACTGGAGCAATTTTAAATATATTTAAAGCTTCAGAAAATATGATTTAATGATAAAATATTACCATTTTCATAAGAAGTAATTGCACTTAAGACTTTCTCAATAACAGGCAGCAGTGACCTTCCAATTTTCCTTAAGAGTTAAAAAAGAAAATCTGGCCTTCTCATTATACATTACATTTGCATCAGATTGGCACTTAAAATAATACAGCATTGCATTTCGTATCCAGAATGTGGAGGAATTTATTATAAAAACTGCTTGGCTTAGTTATAAATAGCAGTACTGCTTGTTTGGGAGCCTGAACTGCTGAACCCCATAGGTAATCCGTTGTCAGAACCTATTATCGTTTAAGTTATTGGTGGGCATGAATTAAAGATTTGTTACTGTCAGACTGAATACTGCTTCAAGACAGTAGCTGAGGGCCAGCCAAGACCAAGGTCTGTTATACTAGGTATTATTCGAATGGAAGTAACAAGGGCTGTAAACAAAGGTTCTCGGAAAGAACTTGCACAGTCGGGATATGCTGATCTCTTAAAGGATTAATGAAAGGCACAATATGGCCAGTGATATTTTGAGGAGATGATTCTTTCTTTAAATAATATTGATGCGAGGTCTGTATGAAGATTAGCTAAGTAAGTGCAGATGGGGGGATGAAGCAAGGGGGAACAGAGATGGTAAAAAGGAAGAATACCTGGAGGCAAGTGAAGTGAAACTGAGGGAAGGGACTGTGTGGGAGTGGGGGAGAAGTAAAAGCCAAGTTAAACTGAAGAAGGTCCAGAATTAAAAGTGCAACTCATCTTACAGGTGTGCTAAGGATCAGAAGGTCCCTGCTGCTTCAGTGTGCCCCTTTGGCTGTAGGGTGTTTTCTGTTGTTGACTTTTTTTCCTTGTCTCTCCTTCTCGGGACTGCTTTCCTTTTTCCCTTGGTGTCTTGGAGTAGGGAAAGTGCCATTATGATCCCTGCATCATACCCTCGGAGGGAAGTCCCCCTGCATAGCAGTCTGAACTGAAAGGCAGCTTTTGGTAATAGGCTGTCTGGACTTCTTGGTATTCCAGCCACTTCTAACACCTGACTTTTGGAGTCCAGATCCAATTCACTGCAAAGCAAGAAAGCTACTTTTTTCTACCTTGAAGAAAGCTTTTTTTTTTTTTTTTTTTTTTTTTTGGCTTAAAAATGCTGCTGTCTTGAAGTTCAAAGAAAATATCTGATATATCTGATATGTATTTAAAAATATTTCTGTTAGTTGCAGCAGTGGTATCACATTTAGTTGGAAAATTCATGTATGTTTTCCTAGTATTTCTTCTACTGCTTAGGCATTCTTTCCCTTTAATAATCTTGTAAAACATGCAGAATTTTAAAATTAATTTTACAAATTTTGTGTTAATAGGCAAACTTTGGACCAGAAGTATGAAGGTTGCTTACAATATACTACATAAATTAGGCACAAAACAAGAACCAATGGTACGACCTGGAGACAGGGTGAGTAACTGAATGATTTTTATTTATTAATAATTCAGATCCCAGGTTGACAAAGAGAGAATGAGGTATTTGGGTGCCCAGGGGAAATTAATGAAGTTAAATGTTGGGGGTGGAGGAAAGTCTGCCTTTTACTCAGAAAAGGGCTGATCACTCAGACAGATGTTTTGAATTGCACATTAAATAATCTGAGCTAGTATTCGCTGAATAGCAACTTCAAGTTGTGGCAACATCAGCAATAAACGTTCCCATGGAAAGTGATTTTTGGACATAGAACAGCGGTCTGTTTAGCAAAAACTTGCTTATAGAGCCTGGAGGTGTCGTGTGGGTAAAACGTACTTACTAATGACTTTGTAGTTGTTGAGATGGTAGAAAAAAAAGAGGAGCATTGTGGAGGACAAACACAAACAAGCTATGCATATTCTGGCAGCCAGTTAAATAAATAAATTACGCTGACTGGTAATGTGGAGAGTATTTCCATTCCTTGTTCTTCAATCTGATTCAGCTACTGCCAGAGGCTTGATCTAGGTGAATGTATAACATCCACAGAGGGCAAGGGTTACAGAGCTAGTCTGCTGCCTTCATGCTACCCCTTTTCTCTGCCGGAGTGTGTATCCAAATTTCCACAGGTCCCATTCCAGGTTGGCTCTAAGTCATGGAATGGAGGTGCCTGAACAAATCTGTCAGAAATGCACATTTTAGTCATAACCTTGTGATTAGAGTTTTGAATGTGAAATTAAGGATTCCTCTTCCAGTTTGAGAGCAATTCTCAAACTGCTGGTTTACTTGGTCCTTTTGTGCCATATGTGAAAAATGTGTTGATATGCACTGCACTTTTCTTATGTCTTCAAAAATGAGAGCATGCAGTAAAGGTTCAGAGAAGAAAAAAAATGAATTAAAAAAAAAAAAAAAAAAGAAACCTGACGGTCCTTTCTGTGCTTCATTTGGAAATAAATCATAAAGCATTTAACTAAAAGATCTCTAGATCCTTAATCTAAATTGCTTCCTACAGTGGTATTCAGCCATCTGAAGAATCTCTTTTGCTTGATTTACAAGTGTGTATCTAAGCAACAGCAGAAGCAGCAAGTTGTTCAAGTGTGTGCATCAAGAGAATCCACCCAGAAGGCTCTAAATGGAATAAAGTTCAGATACAGGCAGTGTGTGTGTGCCTCTCTCTCCCTGTTGTCTGCTAACTGCCCATCTTTGCATTAATTTACTGCAGCAACCGCTGACATCTCCTAACGTTAGGAAAAGATTTGTGGATAATTCAGTCAGAAAGCTGGAAGTTTAGCTAGTGCAGGACACATACATAACAAATTGCAGTCCTTCTAAAATAAATCCACCTAGATTACAGCGAAACAAATGTTTATGGCTGAGTGCTGAAAGCGTATGCTTGTGCTGTAAAAACATCTTGCTTAGCATCTCTGTAACAGAAACACGATCATTTAAAGCTGCTTCTTGTGGAAGATGAGGTGTTACTGTACTGATGTTCTAGGCTGTTATTCTGGCTGTTATCCCTCTGTTGTAATAACATAAAAGCTTTCTGACCTCTCTGAAGATGACTTTTTATTCTAAATAATGTATTTTGTGTGACAACAGTTAAAGGTACTTTTGAAATGCTAAATGAAATACATTTGTGCATATTTGTGATCTTTTCCAAATCGGAGGGTAATTGTTTACTTACGTTAATATGATATACAACTCGGAAAGGGCTTTCCCCCTTTAAAAGCATATTCTATCAATGCAATCTTTATTTTTCATGACTCATATGACATCACTCTTTAGTTTCTTTGTCCGAGACAAAAGAATAAGTGATTGTGCCTGTATGTGAGTCCCTGGTTCTGATACAATTATAGCTCACGAAGAACCACATTTGCCTACTATAGTATCTTCAGAAATTTAACCTCATGTCATCCCAGACAGCTGCCTGTAAATTAAGCTTGCCCTCTAATATATCTACCAGATAAATAGATTCTCATCAATGCACTGTATATTTCATTTGCCTTCAGCCTTATCCCTTTTTGCTGTTACACACGCTATCTGTTTATTTGGTATGGGTCTGTTAGTGATTAATGTCTTTTGAAGGGGAAGTTAATGCTTCATCCCCACTGGACTTCAGTGAGAGTTCTTCACCTCAGTCAGCTCCTTTGAAAAGATTCCCAGCTAAACCTTCACTGTGTGTATGTAAACAAAGAGCAACACAAAAAATAACAATCCTCAAAGTACCTTTTGGGATCTTTCAACATCTTTCAGATCTGTGCTGGGCTCAGCAAACTGCTATCCCTGCAGTGTACCTAGCAAAAACCCTTTCATTCCATTTCCCTTGTGGATATTTATGGTATGTGTACAGAAAATATATACACTAAACTGCACAGCCATCTTGTGCAGTTGTATTGTTTCTTGTGCTAGGATACAGATATGATAGCAGTATCTTTTCTATGAAGTTCCTAAAGTTTTAAGCCTTCATCTTAAAAACAGATATTTTTGACCCTTTGGACAAAGTTAGATTTCTTCTAGTTTGAAGAAATCAATTTAATTTGTAGAAAGGAACCATCTTTGAAGCCATATGAAATCACTGAAAACACTTTTAATCTCCAGTTACTGAATCCTGGCAAGTGTGTAAAACACGATGGTTTTGCTCCAAGAGATTGAAACTTGTAAGTCCTATGGATGTCAAATCAGTCAAAACTGAAGACTTAATATGTACTTTCAGCAAACTTTAAGGTGCTGAACACTGATCCTGTGTGCAAACCCAATGGAGTTAAGTTAGAAGTCAAGTGGAACACCTCTTGCATGCCACTTCTGTCAGCCCCGGGAGGTAGAGTTACCAGCTCCATTGCAGCTGCTTAAGACATGAGTTGAGAAAATGCATCTGAGTGAATGAAAATAAAAATATAGACAGGATCCATCCCTTGAGGTCTCTAACCACTAATTGATGGCAAGGAGAGCTGTGGGCTCTCTAGGTTGCTGGATCCTCAGTTAGATCATGCAATCTCATTCATCCTTCTGTTTTGTCCCTGGATGATCTAAAGAGATTGCAGCACCCATAGGTGTAAGCTGCCCAGTTCAGCACATCTGGAGATGAAAGACACCTCATGAGCATACAGGTGATTTTCTATAATGTCTTATCTTTTCTTGACATTCTTTAATCTAAATAATTCCCTAGCCCGAAAGCTGTGAAGTTTAGCAAGTCCAGACTTAGAATTAAATCGAATTGAATTGAATAGAAATAGAATAGTTCAGTTGGAGGGGACCTACAAAGATCATTTGTCCAACTGACTGACCACTTCAGGGCTAATCAAAGTTAAAGCATATTAATGAGAGCAAACACCTCTTGAACACTGACAGGCTTGGGGCATCAACCACCCCTCCAGGAAGCCTGTTCCAGTGTTGGACCACTCTCTTGGCAAATATTTTTTTCCCAATGTTCAGTCTGAACCTCTCCTGGTGCAGGTTTGTGCTGTTCCCACACATCCTGTCATCATTTCCCAGGGAGAAGAAACCGGCACCTCCCTTTTTGCTTCCCCTCTTCAGGAAATTGTAGAGAGCAATGAGGTTGCTTTAGCCTCCTTTTCTCCAAACTAGACAAAGCAAATGTCCCAGACCTCTCCTCATAGCACATGCCTTAACACATAATTGCTAATGATTGACATAATGACACAGTAAGTCTGCGTAATCTGACCTGGTCACAGATCCACTTTGTTTTCAGTAACATCAAGCAAATACTAAATTAAAATGTAAAATTCTATTAATTCCATTTGTTTGGTTCTTTAATATCTGCAAAGCAATCAGTAAGTTGAAAATCAGATGAAAGGTATTGTCAATGTGGGAAACAATGCAGCATGAAAATATTTAACTACAACCTAAGTGAAAATGTTCACAAAAGGAACGTGTATCAGAATAAATTCCTTCTGATTCCTCATTCATCTTTCTTTAGGTATTTGAGTAATTATTGTAGAAATGTTTCTGTAATCACCTTTCTCCCAAAAGAAGCATAGAAACTCCAGCTATTGTTAGTTGAAACCTGTAATAAAACATGCATTTCAGAAAATCTTTAACGTATGTCTCTGTTTCAGGTAACACTCGTGTTCCCTAACAATGATCCTGCTGCTTTCATGGTGGCATTTTATGGCTGCCTGCTTGCAGAAGTTGTCCCCGTCCCTATTGAAGTGCCACTTACAAGAAAGGTAGGGAACAGAATTTCTTCTCTATACTGCCTTTTAAAACTTATGTCAGAATGAATCACAACTGAACTAACTTCTGAGTACATTTGTGGTTAACTAGCTCTGAATCTACAGATACAAAGATAGTGCTGTGTGGTGAGTTATATATAGTTCCTTCTTTTCTGTGACGGCAAATCTCAAGATGTGCTTGCAGTTTCAGCAAATACAGGTCTGCCTGGGAAAGGAGAGGAAAATTTTGCAAGAGAACAGCCTTGCCAGCCCAAGATGGATTATCTTCGTACCCTCTCAAAGCATTTTGATGTTGGCCGTTGACAAAGAATCATTGGCAGCAGCTGCTGATTTTCCACCTGTCCCTGCAACCAAAGCTATGTTATAATGCCACTACTGCTTTGTGTGCTACTTCAAAGCAGTTAGGGAAATGCCTTCTCCTGTGTTTATGTGTGCAGTTGTATCCTGAAGCTTCCATCGCCACTGTCATCTCTGCTAAGGCTGGACATTGAGCAAAACCAGTTTGTGAATTCTTGCCGCAGAGCATACGTTCATAGCTGAAAATGATCATGGCTAATCAAAAACATGTCACATGTAGTGTTGGTTCAGATTCCACCACTGGTTTCTGGGAAAATCTTAGTAGACAGGTATAGCAGTTTCAGGTTGAAGAGATACTTGGGGGCAGTGAGGGGAGGGGGTTCAGTGGTACTGGAGAGCCACAGCTGGGAAGGTTGCACTGATGCTGCTGAACATGCATTTTTCCTGAGGATGCATACCTTTGAGGCTTTAAATATAATGAAACATATTTATCCATTCCAAGCTCTTTTTGTCATATCCCCTTCATTTTAGCATGGCTGGCAGCAATGCTTACTCTAAGGTTCTCCCAAATGTCCCGTTATATAATTCCTTTGTTATTAGCTAGCACTAATAATGCTTTACTTCAAGTATTTGGTCTGGAATTGTCCACACAACATGTGTTCTTTAATCCACTGTGGGGAATAAGTTCATGCTAGTTTGTTTGTTAAGTGTTGTATTAGATATCACTGAGGAGTGGACTTGACTCTGGAATGAGTGTCAGGATTGTAGTAGAAGTGTACTGCATTTGCATCAGGCTATCACCATGCTTTCACATGTGAGTGCAGTACCTTGAGGTAGTTTGAAGTAGTTGCATGAAGTGATGCATTATTTCTGCTTTAAGTGTGTCAACAAAATAAGGCAAATAGACTATATACATTGTAAGATCATACATACATCATTACATAGTTAACTTGACTTTCATTTTACAAAAAAGAAGCAACGTGACCTTCAGGGACTAAAAAAAAATAATCTGGTATGTCTTCCCCCGTTGCTTATTGTCCAAGGTTTAATTGCATGTTAAAGTATATGGATAGGTATAAATCAGATTTATTTTAGAACATCTGATACCATATCCATCCAGTAAGCTATAAAATCCAGCTGTCCAAGTAAATACCCTATGTCAGGTTAATAACTTACCCTAATTTGGCTGAACCTTGATTTTTTTTTTATGTGTGCGTATGTATATATATAAAAATATACACTTACACATGCATATATATATATATATTTATATAAGGCAATAACTACAGGCTCAGACTGTTTAACTGTTGCCAAGATCATTCCCTAATGTTTAAATATTGCACCGATAAAACAATAACAGAGATGTCAGCAGTATAATTAAAAAAGCAACATGATCTATGACCTATAAATAAAACTATGCAATCTCACAGCATATACTATTGCAAATATTTCTGCATTTGTTTATATGGAGAAGGAACTGGAGTGGAAGCAATGAGATGAAAATCATGTTCTGAGTAGTCCCAGAAGGAATACCTCTGCTTGGTCAAATGGCAGCGGATTGCTTCTGGCATCCGTGGGAAGATGTCATTTGTGTCATCTCACAATGGCCTAGGCTGTTCTTTTATGCTTTACCATTATTTGTTCTCTTTTCTTCACGCTTCAGTAAATTCTGGCAGCATACCTTTTTTGGCTTGATTTTTGGAAGAGAGAGATGTGAACTAACAAATAGACCAACAATTATATTACGGGCGCATATAGACTTACAGAATAACAACTTGATACAGGATGAGCTGTTTCAGGGAGTTCGTGAGCACATATTTAGTATTCATCAGCACATTTTTAGTATTAAAAACTTGTGTTAGCAGCCTTAATACTGTTCTGTGTTTTCATAAGGAAGAGTTTTTCACAGCTCTGTGCCAATTGTGCCTGGCAGTTTAAAACTGAACAGTGATACTTGCAGCCAGGTAGCCAGGCTCATCTATTACTCTGCAGTCATCTATGCATGTGTGGAAGTGAAGGCTTCTGTTTTAGCAGCCCATACATTTGGTGTGTATTGCCTGCTCTTTGTATCACGAGTGTACTTTTTTTTTTAGATTTTGACAGAATTATTTTCTGGTTGGTCCATTAGGTGATGGTCCATCTCGTCGTGCTTTGTATCTCATCTTTGTCTTGACAAAATACCTAGAATTAGTTTTACTTCCCCAGAGGACTTACAGAGACCTGTCTGGCATGGCAGTTGGGATGGGTTCACTGGATTCTGTGCAGGGTTCTTCACTTTTGCTTTCTCACAAGACTTTTGGGTGTTCAGCAAGGATCTGGGCGTGGGCATTTGTGTCAGCATGATTTTTTGCTTTTTGGACTGGGAAAATCAGATCTAAAATGAAAAACTGAAATCTCAAGCTTTTTTTTTTTTTTTTTTTTAAACATCAAAACTGATTTTTTGTTCTAGAAGAAGCAGTCAGGGGTTCTACAGTCATTGCAGCTATAGAATAAACAACATGGTTTTTTCGTCTTTTCTTCCATTAATGCCACTGAAATGTCTGTATCATGATCACTTCCAAAATTTTTTGTAACTAATCCTCAACCCTTGGATTAAGGGCTGTGTTTTTTCACAGTAGTCCCTCTGCCCAAATTTCTTTATGCTTTCCAAAATCAGTAAATAAGTACGAGTCCCTTTTTAGTGTGTTGTATGCCACATCTCTGCCTCCAGAACTGCCACTTCGGTTAATGTTACCAGAAGCTGGAGTATTCTGCATTGGCGCATTGTATATGTGATGCGATGTGAATTGCAAACCAGGTATCACAGAAGGTGCCATCAAAGTAGCAGATACAGGATTTTTGACGTTTCAAGTTCCAGTTCAAATAGCGGCTTACTATTCCCCGTATGAAAAGATTTTAAAATATGTTTTTGCTTTCTTTTTCTTCAGAGTTTGCAGGTTATTTTTTTTTCCATTTGATGGGCACCGTGAAAGTTGTTATGATTTTGCTCTGATACAGTCAGGGGAGCTAATCTGTTTGAATCTCAAAATAACATTTTTGTCCTCCAAGCACTTTCGTAGTTACGCTCAATCGCTTTCTGTGAATATGTGAACAGTGATCCCACATAGCTCTTTATGGCTTTCTTGTCATAGGAGGTGAACATTTGTAACAGAATATGACATGAAAGCATATAAACTATTTCTCAATCATTATTAAGCCTGTTAGACTTAATGCTACGTGTGCTTCTTGGAAGTGTTTCTGTACTTTTCCAGAATCTGGCTTTGACAATGTGATTTTAAAATATGCTTGTGTGTTTCTATAGTGAGTTCAGAGATACCCACTCCTGGACACATGAAAAAAATATCAAATAGATGTTTTGTTGAGGGTAAAAACTGTTTTCCAGGAGCTCTTTTTATTAAATCCTGAAAAGTTAGGTTATTAAAGCTTTAACGGTAGCCAGAGAGATACATCTTTAAAAAACAGAGAAGTTGTCCCAGTCTTTTCTGCCATTTGAAGGCAGAATTGTATTCCAAAGGAAATACACCTCGACATTTTTTCTAGTATTCAGACGTCTTCAGAGCTTGAGGTAAAACGAGCCCTGTTTCCTCCCCGCTTTCCTCATTATTGTGCTGTACCTGATACACTGCAACATATCCACCGAGTTCCAGCAACGCTGGGAATTGGCATCGTTCTGAACAGCTTTTGACAATGAACTTTCTTTGCTGGATCTAAAACATGCATAAAATGCCATAGATTTTCTTTTCGGTGGCACAGCCTTCCAGCCTCAGCCCTGATGAACCCCTGGCACACACAGCCGGGCCCACGTGGGCGCCGTGCCCACCCTCCCCTCTGCAGGCACTGGGCAGAGGTCTTTGCTCAGCTGGTCGCCGTCAACCTCAGGTCCCTTACAGTCTACATTTTGTTTTTATGTTTTCAGGTTTAGGAAAAAGTAGTTTCCTACAGAGAATATCGTGTTTCATCCAGTGTCCCCTGCCAAAAATAACTCTTGTCCTGCTTTCATTAAGACTTTTGGACATTCAGACTGCTCACAGTTCCATGTTTCACATGAAAATTACAACCAGATAGCAAAGCTCTCTCTGATGAGACAGCTGATTTCTGCCTCATAAAGCTGATCATGAAAATTGCATCTGCTTTGTGTTTTGACTATTTTTATTAAGATCTTTGTATTTTTAAAATGGATGGTTTCCTTGATCCCTTTTCACTTTTGTTTTAAAGGTACCGGTGCTTGGGTTTTGTGTCTGATGGTTGCCCTGTTTGTTCTTTCACAGAAAATGTTTGTTAGAGTAAAGGCAAATAGAGCTCAAATAAGCGTTGTAACAACAACCAAAAAAAAATTAGTTCATTTTGCAAGGTATTGCTACATAATTATCACTTTGAAACCAGTCTGGGACTTGAAGTGGATAGGAGTAACCTTTACCAGCCCAACCTTGGCACTGGCTGTCTCTTCCTTCCTTCCATATTAGGTGGAAGACTATGCACTCCCACTCACAGAGAAGGGAACATAATTGTTTTCCTTCACACAGATACTCTCACAAAGCATTACAAAAATGACATTAACAGCATGCTGAAATGCAGCCACACGTGGGATTTTTTATCCTGACAATGAATTATCACTCTCTGCAGCAGGATGAAGACAATTTGCCTCCAGGTAGTGGTGAAAACCTTTAGGGAACCTTTAATAAAAGTCTTTAGAGAACCTTGAATGGCTACCTACAGCAGAGAGGATTTCTGGCTCGCTTCATCTGCAAGATTGATCTCTCTAGGTGTGTGCAGACATTGTCTAAAGCTATGCAGACCTCATTTTTCATACTTCAGCAAGTGCCGTGCCTTCAAGAAATGTAAAATGATAGTTCCAAAGTCAGCATTTCATCTCAAACCTCATGCTACAATACCTCAGCTGTATCTTTTGCCTTCCACCTGTATTACTTGTCATTTCAAACTGTGAATTGTGGAGGCTTCTGACGATGAGCATTGATGGAGAGTCTCTCCCTGTCTGCGCTTGGGACTGCATTGGTTCAGTTGTTTCACCCAGTCTCTGCTGGATCCCTGAGGTTTTTTTCCAACCCAACAAAATTTAGCAAAATAAATTGTCTGTGGCAAGTAAGGGTTTGTCAAAGTAGCAGATTAGCATAAACTACCAAAATAGCAAATAATGCTGCTGACAAAACAGTTTGTCTTGAAAATTTATTCCATTTAAGTGCAGGAGGGTGCTTTTATTTACGGGGGGAGACATTTGTGGGGGTTTTTCAGCAGTAGGTGATTTGATTTCTTCTTTTTACTTACAAAGCAGTTTTCAGCATTGGAGACATTCATTTTACATTACTCAGAAGGGATGCCGATAGCTCAATAGCTAGTCTCTGAAATCTGAAAGAATCAATACTCCTAAAGTCAGAAGTCTTTTTCCTTGCCATATGGACGCTTTGACTGCTTCTCACAAATGACTGTATTTTAACTCAAACCTCACTGCAAGAGGGATATTGAGTTGCTTGAGCATGTGCAGAGAAGGGCAATGAAGCTGGTGAAGAGACCAGAAAACAAAAGTTATGAGGAGTGGCTGAGGGAACTGGGGTTGTTTAGTCTGGAGAAGAGGAGGCTGAGGGGAGACCTCATCGCTCTCCACAACTACCTGAAAGGTTGCAGTGAGGAAGGTGACAAGTGATGGGATATGAGGAAACAGCGTCAAGTTGTGCCAGGGGAGGTTTAAACTAGACATTAGGAAGAATTTCTTCATGGAAAAGGTGGTCAAGCATTGGAATGGGCTGCCCACAGAAGTGAGGGAGTCCCCGTGCCTGGAGGTATTAAAGAGACGTGTGGACATGGCATTAAGGGACATGGTTTAGTGCTGGGGCTCAGCAGGTCAAGTTGGTGGTGGAACTTGATGATCTTGAAGGCCTTTTCCAACCTAGTGGATTCTGTGATTCATTTTTCAAGCTTACAGATTTTACCTAAGGCACTCACTGCTCTGGGTCTGTCATTCTGAGGCATGAGGAACAGCAAAGACCATCACATTTGCATACTTGAGTGTTTTAGGTAAGGTTGCAGTGTGTCTGTGGCTTGTATAATTCTCTCAGCCTGAGAAAGTTTCAGATCTCCCACCATTTGGGTAGTTAGAAACAATTGCTTCTGCAGGGCAGGAGGTATCACTGGGGCACCTACATGGGGAGAGGAATGTTCACCCCTCTCCATCTCTATTCTCTGCAGTACTTGCTGCTTCTAAGTTGGGATGAAGCCACCAGGAGCAGGCAGGAGGCGGTGATAATTAGTTAGGAGGTGTGAGGATGACATTGCAAGTGGGAATGACTGACACAGACTAGCAGACCACCAGAAAGCTTCAGAGTATTCATGCTGTGTGATCCTCAACTGGAGTTCCTGTAGCTATTGAGAACATCATCTATCGTTTACCTCTCCTGCGGCATCTTGAGTTACTTTTGTCTTGCAAGGCAGGATTTACTGGGGAAACCAAAGGCACATCATAGAAAACGAAAATCTGAAAACCACCCTGGCTATTGTCTATAACTGAGGATTTTTTTTTCTTCTCTCCTGTGGTAGAGGTGCATCACGTAATTGTTTAACCATTTTGTCCTTTCAAATGAAGGAAATAACCGTACATAAAAAAACAATGGGTTGAAGGTTTTAACACGATTTGAAATGTGGTTGTCCTGACCTAAAATTAAGTCTGTTATAAGAGTCTATGATGTGTGGGTAGATTATGTTAGGTAATCTATACGCTATTCTTCAAGCTTGTGCGTGGTGTGCTGCAAATGAATGAATAATTTTTAAGTGGACGTGCTCCAAAAGAATTGGTGTGGCACCAAGTGGAAGCACAGTCATTATTCCTTGTGTTATCTAGAAATCCTGAACCGCTGATATAAATTTCCTTTTCCTGTTGTTTTGTTTTGCTATGAGAAGAGCTTGGCAGATCACTTCTTAAATGATGCATCCTCCAGGGCTGTGATATGCTGATGCTCTAAGGTCCACAGTTTGTACTGGTTTATATGTGTCAGGTTTCTAAATAGAATTTATTAAGTTAGTTTCTTGCAAGGTCTTGCATTAAATGAGATCTAGTACTTGAGAGCATGCATGGTACAGTGGTGTAAGTTTGCTAGCAGTCTTTTATAGGGCATAAACTTAAAACAAGATTTTGACTTTAATTTAAAATGCAGAGTGATGTAGCTCCTGCATTTGATTGTGAAAGTTATGTTCAATTCTGTTTAAGGAAAATTGGTAGTTAGTGGGAAATTGGGGGTAATGGAAGTATACATAGGATATTTTAAGAAACTGGTGTCCCTCTGTTGTACATGGCAGAGTAGCACATCTCAGGGGTTATGTCTTGCCCAAGAAGTGACGTTGTCTTCTGGAGCACTCCAGTCCTCATCGTCCTGCTGTTCCTTATGAGGGCCCATGAGGAAGACCCACTGCTCCCGCAGTGTCCAGGCACCCACACATCCCTCTGATAAGGCTACGGGAGTGCAGCCAGGTCTCATCCTCACATGGAATCAGTATCTGATCAGGCTAAGTGCTTGTACTGAGAACAGTAATGCTGTTTTTTCTCTTTGTGGTGAAGGCACTGTGAGATCAACACATTTCCCAAAATGTTGTTGATGGATACCAGCCTTAGTCTCCATTGTTCAAAGGCTACTGCCCTTGTCTAGATTTTTATCGGAAAAGACAATGAACAGGCTTAACTCTAAAAAGCTTTCCTGAAAAAGTACCTTACTAATTTTTCCTGGTTTTCCATTCATTCTGGTAATACTGCAGAGAGCAACAGCAGATGCAGTAATAATGGATTGAAGGGGTTACATAGCGTGGTTTTGATAGACCAGGTTATCGTCCCTCATTGTTTAGTCAGCTGTCGAAGTTCTGATAATTGGTGCTATATGCCTATTTTGAGCTGCTATGGAAAACAGATAAGCTTTTGTTTTTCCTCTGATTTCCTTGCTTCTCCACTTTAAATTGCTTTATTTGACTACAAAAAAAATTGCATTAAAAGTAGTCAGATAAGCTTTCAGGCTCATCATGCAGTTTTGCTTTGAATAAATCGATACATTAAGGCAACTGTTCTGTGTTTCTGGTTGCTCCCATGGTTAAGTATGCTTTATGGTTGATTTGAAAGATATTTTAATTTGATTTTTTAAGACTCAGTAGGCTATTTTCTCTAGACTCATAGTGGGAAGAAAGGGTTAGTTCTTCTGTGTGTATTTATGTCCAGGGCTTTTCTCTGCTGAAGAGCCTAATGGATAGATGTAAAGTTCATGAAAGAATCATGACAAGACACTATAAGTAAAGCCGACATACTGCTGTGGAAGCACAGCAGCTCTCAAGGAACAGCTACGGCCTAGACTTGCAAATCATTACATGACTTTTTAGCCTCAATACCCATTTCCTCTTGATGACAGTAAAATGTAGTGTGCTTTCTTTAATGGGCACTTGACTATCTGTAGTGCTCCTGAACTATGTGCACAACTACTCAATGAAATGCTTATTGACAAATCAGATTAGATCAGCATAAACAGTGATACTGTCACCACTGTATGTCCACCATAACATCTCAAAAGTTGAAAGCATTCTCCAAGAGGGAGCATCTATAACCCATATTATTTCCTAGAATCATCACAGAACCACAGAATTGCAGAATGGTGGAGGCTAGAAGGGACATCGGGATGTCATCTTGTCCAACCCACCTGCTTAAGCAGGGACACCTGGAGGAGATTACCCACATGACTTTTGAATATCTTCAAAGATGGTGACTCCACCACCTCTCTGGGCAAACAGCTTTAGTGCTTAGGTAGCCTCACAGTGAAAAAGTGTTCCTTGCATCATCTTTGTGGCCCTTCATTGGATTCTCTCCAGTGTGTCCATGCCTCTCTTGTACTGGTGGGCCCAGAAATGCAAAGTACTCCAGGTGTAGCCTCATCAGTGCTGAGTAGAGAGGAAGGATAACTTACCTCAATCTACTGGTGATACATTGACTAATGCAGCCGAGAATACCGTTAAGCTTTCTTTGTCACAAGGACACGTTGATGACTTATACTCAACTTGGGATCCACCAGGACCCCCAGGTCCTTTGCAACAAATCTGCTTTTCCAGCTGGATGCCCACCCAGCACATACAGGTGCCTGGGCTTGTTCCTTCCTAAGTGCACAACTTTGCAGTTTTTACTAGTTTTAACAAGTTCCTACCAGCATGTCATGGTCCCTCAGAGTGGCAGCACAACCCTTGGGTGTATCAGCCACTCCTTCCAAGCTCTCATCATTTCTGAAGAGCTGAGAGAGCAGACACCAACTGATAACTTCAGTTCTCTGTATAATTTATGTTGTTACAGATGAGAAAATATCTAGGTTGTGGAATTCCTGTGTGATTTTACAAATCAATTTTGCTAATCAGTTAAGTTGCTTCAAGGAAAGAGGCTGCATTCCTCTCAAGATAATATGCCAAAGGATGAAAATATTTTTGTTGTGTGTAGTCACTTCTAACCAACATTATGTATTGCTTTTATTTTGATGTCTATCAGGATGCAGGAAGTCAACAAATAGGCTTTTTGCTTGGAAGCTGTGGAGTTACTGTGGCCTTGACTAGTGATGCATGCCATAAAGGACTGCCTAAGAGCCCCACAGGGGAGATACCACAGTTTAAAGGTAAGCTGACCCTTGGTTATGGTGGATTTCACACACATAATTTACCATGACACTAGTCGTAGTATTTGTTTACTTGTAGTGGGTAAGATTAAATGTTAGATTCAGCTGAGGTGGCTCAAGAACCCTGACAGAACAGGTGCCTCAGGCAGCCATGGCTGTCAGGATGCTGTTGCCCCAGCTGTGTATTCATGGGTCACTGTTAGACATTGTTGCTCCCCATTTCCAGCTGCCAAAGGGTGCAATCTGCTTCACAGCCAGCTCAGCTGGGCTACTGAAGTTGTCTTCACTTGCAAACTATGTTAAGCCAACAGATTTTGGCCTTCAGATGATTCAGTCCTATAGCTAAGAGGTATAGGACTGAATACTAAGAGGAAAGAGGACGGTAACCTCTGATAGGAGTGTGGTAATGAACTATTTGGGTCAATAACAGCTTAAACTGCACAGCCATTTCTTCAGGGATTGGCTGAGAAGGCCTCACTACTTGATAGCTGTGTTCACAAGGTAGTTTTGGAAAATCTTTTTTCTCACGCTACGCTGAGGTTTAGAAGCAGTGATGTTTAGATAATGGTGACGCAGGCATTTGGGAAAAAACTTTGGCAGAGAAGAATTTTGTCATGTCTTATCCGGCAGAAGCTCAACTAAAGGTTTCTTTTCTTTGTCACTGTATCTCAGGCTGGCCAAAGCTGCTGTGGTTTGTCACTGAGTCTAAACATCTCTCCAAGCCTCCTCGTGACTGGTTCCCACATATCAAGGATGCAAACAATGACACTGCTTACATTGAGGTGAGTTAATAAAGATGCATCTTCTCTTTGAATCATTGCATGTGGCACTTCTGGATTAGGTAAACATAATTATTCATTTGCTGCTCACAGAAGCAAAGAACATCCTGTTTTAGCTTATTAATAAGTAATATTTTCTAATAATTATACTGTATATTGATTTCAGAAAAAATAATGGAATGTTAAATTGTATTTTGGGGGTTTCTAACATTGATGGTTTTAAGTCATCTACATTGCTGCTGTAATACTACATTAAATTTGCCTTGACCAAACTAGGTCTCATTCACAGTGTGGGCTTGCCCACTAGCCTTGAGATGGATCGACAGCCAGTTTGACAATGAAGCTCCCGTTCTCATATCACAGCCTTTAGACCCTTTGAAAGAGAAAGAACTTCTTGTTCAAAAGCTTGTCTGTCACTTACTGCTTTGTGAGTCACACTACCCCCAAAAGACCAGCATCAGGAAGGGAAAATTAGCAATGCTGTTAGGTTTAATTTTTCTCTTTTATTATTTTTCCTTTTTTTTTCCTCCCACTTCTATGTAGACACAAATGCCTTGAATTCAGTGATGGTAGTACTGAATTTAAATGATTATTCAAAGGGAAAAAGTTCAAGTGAATGGAGCAAAGATATTTCCTGTATTTGCACAGTCAGAACACTGGGCTAGAGAACAGAAATAACTCCATTTTCAATCTTGCTGATTATCTTCGTCATGGAGAAAGATAAATGTTTAATTTACTTTAATTGCCACTGATAGTTTTCAAACTCTTGCATAAAATTGCAAAAATTACCATGATCATCAGCAGTGATCTCCTACCGCTTTTTTATTCTATTTTCTCATGACTCTCATATTCTTGTAGTCAAAGAGCTTGTGTCTTTCAGGGTGTATTCATACAGATTATCATAACAGCACCCAGCAGTGGTTCTACAATCAGCTCATCCCATGCCTTACATGACACAGAATGGAGAAGTTCAGATTTACTAGTTGACCTATAAAATCTAATGTGAACACTGAGCAGACTGAGATAGGTTATTCTCTGCTAAATCTAGCCAGCCCTTTAGTTGTTAACATGGTCAGCATTCTTAGAATTATTTTTTCCACAATGCCAGTATTTAAACAAGAGATGGATTTCTGTTATTGAGCCTGAGAAGCTTCAGCCAAGAAGGAACATCCCATCTTAAAAAAGCTTCCCAATCTTCTCAGTACTGCTGCCTTCTTAAAATCGTCATTGAATGTGTCCAGCATTCACCTACATAGGAAACACTGTAAACTATTAAATAACGGAAATAGGGCATCCATTGCATTTGGGCTTTCTCTGCTTGATTCTCTTTAGTACAAAACATGTAAAGATGGAAGTGTGCTTGGGGTGACTGTGACAAGGATTGCACTGCTGACGCACTGCCAAGCTCTGACCCAGGCATGTGGATACACAGAAGGTATGGAGTACACTTCCCTTGTTACATCCTTAGAATCAAGTGTGAATTTTTGTGTGAATTTGTTTCTCACCTTGTGCTTCTGTCTTATGTTTTACATAGATCTGTGTTAAAAGCTTCTAGATTAAAAAATAGTGGTTTTTTTTCACCGATTTTCAAAAAAAACACTTTTAAAATATCTTTCTAAGAGGTACCAAAGAGAAGACAAATAATATCCTAGCCAAAGCAAATCCTGCACTGGAGACTTACTATGAAAGTTAAGCTTTGAGGTCATCAGTCATGTTACACTGAAGCTTACTCTATTTCCTTCCTTTGAGTGGGTTTGCCTTGAGTCAATGCCATGTTCTAAAACATAAACTCTGTTTTGTTTTTATTGGACAGCTGAAACAATTGTGAATGTATTAGATTTCAAGAAGGATGTTGGTTTATGGCATGGGATTCTTACGGTAAGTATGGTTTTTATTTTGTGTGAATATTTGAAAATAAACTAACCTAATATGCTTATTACTATCACAAACTGAGATGTCCTACAGTTTCTTCTAATATATTTTTTCTGCTTGGAAAGCAAAAAATGTATGACTTAAACCCACAATCCTCTGCTAGTGCTCTTCCCCTGAATGAGTACGGTGAAGATGTCAGAGTTTTTATTCCTCATATCAAGTACTCTGGAACCATTTGTACTACCTCATCCTGATCTTACAGGTGCATATTTTTGAGATCAGACTTTGTAGGAGAAACAAATGAAAATCATTAGTATTTGCCTGTGGAAGAATACAGTCCCATGGCATAGCTATATGGCTACTGACTAGCTTCCCTGTCAAAACTTCCACCACCAAGGGCTTTGGCTAACAGTAAAGCATTTCTGATACTTTAAGTTGCATAAATTGTCTCCTTGCTGTTTGATTGTCTTCGTCAATTGACATAGGAGACAATTTCTGCTCTAAAAACTGCTTCCAAAGGATCTGCTGCAGTTGATATAAGACAGAATGCTATTTGCTGATTAAGAACAATGACAAGTTTTAAAGGGTCACTGCCTGGGAGTCCCAGGATGTACAGGTCATACATGCTATGTTTCCCAGGGAGCTGTTACACTTTTCCCATTCAATGTTAAACCGCGTCTAGCATCAGTAAAAATACTTCTAAAGAAGGAGCAGCCTATAAGTCTTAATGTCCATAAATATCTCATGGTAAAAAAATTTTATCGTTGATGTTGAAAGCAAGCATCTAATAGAGCTTTTTTATGCCTTCCTTTGCTATTAACCTTCCTATGAGGTTCATTTTTTTTTCTTGACTTGCTTGTAAGTATTTTTCCTGTACCTAAACTTACAGCAGACTAAATGGAGAACTATCATTTGTGGTTCTACAACCATTTGGACGACTAACCCAGTGGGACACTAACCCAGTGGGACACTTACCTGTGTCAGGAACAATTTTCTTAAACCTAAACTTAAAAAACTGAAAACTTAAACCTAAATACACCATTTGTTATTTAACCCAAGCTGCTTTGTTGCTATCAGGAGATGCTTCTGAATGGTAACAGAAGCAATACAGCACCTCATTTGCAGGCTGTTTTGCTTAGTAGTAACCCATGAGAAATCGCTAAAGCAATTGACTGCCTGAGACTAGGAGATCTGTTGGCTGTCATTGGCTTCCCTCAGCTTCTTTTTTCTAAAAATCTTGCAACTTCTCATAACCTTGTTGAAAACACTTGAATTGGCCTACCTGAAGCAGGATTATAACAAAAAAAAAAAAAAAAAGTTCATTCTATAAAATAAATCAGTCCCTGCTTAACCTATGACTCCAGTTTCTCTGTCTATTCTCTTTTCAATATATTTTTTTTTACCACTACCATTAGCCACTAGCATTTTTTCGGTCTTCACAGAGATGGAATTTTTTAGGCAGATATATTGAGAAAAGAGTCTTCGTATGTACTGAAGTGTAGCAGGCCTGGGGGTAATACTAACCTACGCAGCAAACATGCAGGCATTGTTCATCCAGCAGATGCACATCTTTTTTAACGCTTTCTGTTGTTTTTCCATTTAAAGTGAATTGCTTAAGAAGAAAACCTGTGGTTTGTTTTTTTTTCAGTAGTGCTTAAGTCTAAATCCGTAATCATTAATTAAAACATTAGAAAATGGTGATTCCATTTCATCTTAATGTAGATACCTAAACAGGGATCAATAAATGCTAGCACTAACAATAAAACAAGCATAGAGAGACTATCATAGATACCCCTGTCCATAAAACAATAGAAATAATTCCCATTATTGTTGTATAAAACCCATTTATCTTATTTAATTTCAGAGTGTCATGAACATGATGCATGTTATAAGTATTCCATATTCCTTAATGAAAGTGAATCCACTGTCATGGATACAAAAAGTCTGTCAATACAAAGGTAAGGAACAAGACCATTTGAAAGTATGCTTGCAAGTCAAAATCAAAAGAACACATTGTTGATACAGCTATATAGCTTTCACATGGTGCATTAGTAATCTTCCCATTCTTATTGCAGCAAAAGTTGCCTGTGTAAAATCTAGAGACATGCACTGGGCACTGGTGGCACATCGAGATCAAAGAGACATCAACCTTTCCTCTCTGCGTATGCTAATAGTGGCTGATGGTGCAAACCCATGTAAGTAATCCTTCTGCAGTCCAGCAGAGAATAAGCAGTGTTTGCTGTCTTGCATCAAAAGTTTCAATCTTCAACCATCTTAGCTAAAATATTTAACAAAGTATAAGGTTTGTCTACTGCAAACTATTTGATATTTATGGAAACGGTAATTAATTTTGGATTTTTAAATATATTTTTCTTTAGCTAATCCTGAAGCAAACTTGATATTTCACATAACGTAAGTTGCAGTAAATCCAGTTTTGTTTAACATGACAGCCATTTATAAAAAGTGAAGTAAATAGACTTAAGCTATAGGAAGGATGAGAACATTTCTTCTGAATGATGCAGAATGCAGATGCAGATTTCACATGCAGAATTAACTGAGAATTTTGGGGGAATGCTTACACTACTGTAGAGAACCACATCTGGATCACTTCATGACAATTAGTTTTCTGAATTGTTTCCCTGCCTTGTTTAAGATACCATGATACTAAAATGCTTTGAGTTTCTGAATTAAATCTTTAATATGCCTCATCCTAAAAAGGAAATCCACATTATAAATCTAGCATTAATGGCTTTTCTACATAAACATAGTGAAAGGACTTCATGCTCAAAAATTAATCTTTATATACTGTATGTGTATACAAATGTACACACATATATACATGTATAGTTGTATCAGGTATGACTTATTTCCTAGTGAGTCTTTCCTATTATTTCCCTCCTGAAAACCCTATATATTCAATAGTAAGTTTTCAATTTGAATAGTGTCACTTCAGAAATCAGATTATTTTTCTCCTCTAATTTTTCTTTTCTTACCCCAGGGTCTATTTCTTCCTGTGATGCATTTCTCAATGTCTTCCAAAGTAAAGGTCTAAGACAGGAGGTCATTTGTCCCTGTGCGAGTTCACCGGAAGCTCTCACTGTGGCTATTCGAAGGTACTGTGCTACACTACTTAAAACAGTCCCACTGTACGTTATATGTGGTAATTTAAAAAGAAATGCAAAATATATTCAAGCTTGAATCTCCCAACTTAGCTCCTGAATTACAATTTTTATTTTTTGTTGCGTCCAAAGCTGTCATACAAGAATTTGTAGAGTAATAAATTAACTTCCTAGTTAACACCTAAGTAAAGAGCACTTTGCAACATAGTTCCCATTCCTGTAATTTCATCTGGTTTTAAATAGGCTGAAATGCAAAAGCTAATTCTATAAAAAGAAATGGAAAAATGTCACCATAAAATTAGGTAAAATGTTGGAATTTAAATGGAATTGCTATTAAGGAAAATCATGCTTTAAACTAGACAGTTTAAAAAGAAGTATGGTGTTCTGCAGGTTGCTTTTGGCTAACTGGTGCTTTTTAACCGTTTGTATACTCTCAGTAATCATCTGCAAATGCCCTTTGAGTATGTGGGATTTGTGCCTAGGAATAAAATTAATAAATTCTAATAAATTTATTAAGCCTTTATATACAGGAGTGTCCTTATGAAGCAATCATGAGTCTTGAGGTGTTGTAGCACATAGTAAATAGCATAACCTGTCTGTTTTGGCAGAATTTTCAGAAGCTATACCTTGAACAGTAGACACTTTGTTTTTAAGTTCAGATTTCTACAGCCACTGATTTTTTTTTTCACATGTTGAAACATGACTGTAATAGTATTAAGTAAAATACTTCCTGCTGAAAAGTTTAAAATACACTGTACAAGTAAAATTCAACTATATATTCAATTAGCTTTCCAGTAAAATATCACAGAGAGAAATACACAATGCAAATGCGGTTGTATTTCAGGCACTATGTTATTAAGTTAAAATGTCTGAAAGCTGACCATCAGTGACGTATCCTGTCCAGGTTAGTCTTCCTTCTGTAAACTGCATTACCTCGAAGAGTTCTTCATACCTTTGAGGCTCATTCACAGAATGATCCCAAGAAGTAAGCTGTTTTTCTCATGTGTGCTGTAGGCTGTGCAGACTTTCACTCCCTCTGACCTTCAAATTAACTGTTCCTGTGAAGTGCAGAGGGGAGGTGGATGGACAGCATACATTGTTCAGGCCGAACTCTGATTAATGGGAGAGAGTTTTAATTTCCTGTATTAGCTCTGGAAAATCTGCCCCAGCTCTCAGGTTTGAAGTGGGAGAATTTACTGCATCTCAGTGTGCAGTAGCTGGCTTGCCCTTTCTAGACTTAAACTCTATGCTTATAACCATCTGAAGCACTAGAGATTCATTTTCAAATTAACTAGCATTGAGAGCTTACATAAAAAAATATTATTAGCACATAAAATAGCTGATAATTCAGAAAAAAAAAAGCATCATTATCTTCAATGCCTCACTGTGTAATTACAGAGACATTCTTATTGCAGCTAATGTTATTGAACATATATCTGCTTTTTTGAAGTCTGTGTAATGGTAGGGTAATACCAGCTGAACTTGGGAACTTTAGTATTTTTCATTTTATTCAAGCCATCCCCAGCAACAGTAAAGTAATTATCATACAAGTTCCAAAGAGTTACAGCTGAAATATATGTTAAAATGACTCCCTACAGAGCACAGATCCAGAGAACTCCCTGTTAATGCTCAGACTCTTTCAAAATGTAAGGTCTATTTTTACAGATCTTCCTGCAAGAAAGTGTAACAAAACTAGTTTTATGTTGAAATATTCTTATAGTTTAGAAAAAAGACAGTTAATATTAGACTAATGGGTAGTTTAACCTTAGAGGTGAATCCTAAGACCTAATATTTAAAGGAATGTCTCATGCAAATAATTCTTTATGGTATTTCCTTTTGGTTTACTGCATATGAGTCTGAACCCACTTATATAAGGGAGTGCAAAAGTTTAAGTACAGATCTGTTCCCATTTAAGCAAATGACAAAAAGTAGTGGTAGAGTAGATTGTATCTCTAAATGGTAACTGTTCTCAAAATGCTCTACAGCTCCTCAGCACAAACAAATCAGCTCTGAAGTAGATAAGCGTTGTCCCTATTGCATGGCTGAGGAAACTAAAGGGATGGCTTTGTCTGTTTTATGCTAAATTTAGTTAGCATATGAAGTAGGTGGAATTATACCTTTGTTTAGTTGCTCCCATCTTAATCAAAAATTTATTTTTATTTTTATCTAATAGGTAGTCTTATAGAATACCAAATTCATCATGGGAAATCTTGAATGTGTAAATAAAATTTTAAATGTTAACTTAAAAAAAAAAAAAAAAAGAGAGAATTAGGTTAGAATGGGTTTGTTTGTATCTCATTTTCTTTCCAAGTGTTTTCTCTCCTTGTGCTTGGCAGAGATACTTCTATTAGGTATGTACCCACGTGGATGTCAAGGGCAGGACAAAATAAGATCCGATATTATTGCAGGATTGTGGCTCACAAGATGCTTCCTAAGAAGCTGCTTGGGTGCAGCTGTGCTGCCAGGCTGCCTATGTCTCCACCTCACTCCTGCACCTTGTTCCTCTCCATTCCCTTTGGTGTCGGCTAACTTGTGGCCTCCTAGAGGAGACTCCAGCACAGTCACCTGGTGACTCTCTCAGAGATCCACCTCAGACTACCAGCATACCAGAAGTAGTATGAAATAACAGTTCTGAAATGCCTGTCCTGTGCTTCTTGTTAACCTGGGCAAAGCTGTTACCTTGACCAGGTAACCGCCATGTGCCGCTCTACTGAACAGGCCCCAAAACAATCCTAACTGGCCTCGTGCCTCCCATTTCTTTCCCTTGCACACCCTGTCTATGTAGCTGGTGTCTTTCAAAGCTGTGCCCACTCTTATTTTATTTTTTTTAGCAGTCTTTAGATGTAACAAGTAACTCAAGAAAATGTATATGAGGAAAGTACAGGTGGTCTCTTCTCTCAGAAGGCTGTGAGCAGCTGTGTTTGCCTGTAGGAGACCAGCACTCTCTTCATGTTTACGATGTTCTGAGCAATAAAATGTGTGTTTTGGGGAGCAAGGGTGAGAGGAAGCTGATCAATTAATGTGGCTGAAAGTTCCTTTTACATGATAGGAATGTTATTTATCACAGCTGCTTGTTTACTAGCGCCATTTGTTATGCTCTAATGCATTTTCTAGTGTGCCCACATCCTTCTATGTTGACAATGTCACTTGAGAATTATGCCTTGTAAAAAGTATTAATGGAAATTTATAATGCCGATCACTGCAAGGCTTACATGGCTTAGCATGGGCTAAGGCCCATCTAATATTTCAAGCACTGTACATGAGAAATGTCATATAAAAGGACATTATCTGTGAAGAAACGGTTGTATTAGGATGGACTAGTTAGGAAAAATGCACAATCTTGAAGTGAATATTGGCTGGTTTATGGATCTTGAAGACAGCTGGAATCTGGCTGCTCTACGCGGATGCATTATCTATACCCAAATCAGCATCATGTTAGCCTCCAGTTTGGCATTTTAAAATGCAGGACAGTGTAAGAATCTTTCCAGACATGAAAAGTCTTGGCATATTCTTCTGACTTAATAGCTTGTGTAGATCAACATTCGTTTGCTCAAGCCAGGCTCTATATATGTATAAATGTATTCACTGATACAGCATGGGGTTTTGTCTCAAAACAAGTTGACAGATTAGTGCTGATGCTAATAAAGAATATTGGGAGTGAATTTGAGCAAACTGAGGTGTTACAAAGTGGCTGCATGCACAACATTTTGACCATGACTGATGAAACTGTAATTTGTTTTAATTTTCATTGCGTAAGTTAAAATAGGAATAATTAAATTATATGCACTAAAATAGAAGTGGTCGAGTCTGTGCAGCTTCTACAGATATTTGGCAGTGAATCTATTAAAACCTTGCTTCTTCTGGTCAGTAATTTTAAGTGCTTAAATATTTTGAGTGGAAAATTTCATCTGTGATTTAAGCACAGGTAATAAAGATTTAATCTTGGTAATGTTACCAGCTTTTACTCTGACCGTTGAACTTGGTTTCCTAATTCTAGGTTGTCCCTAAGAAACATAAAGAGACTTTGTCAAGTTATTTACTAATCATTTCTGAATATTTAGAATGCAGTTTCCCTCCACATCATTTACACTCCCTTTCAGTATTTTTAAAATAAGGCAAAAGCCATTTACTTAGGCAACCAAGCAATCTTTATAAATCTATCTGAAAATCAAATACAAGCTGTGTTATGTAAACGTTAAGTGTTACTTTCATCTCTGCAACACCATATATGTGGGTGACTACTGAATGGGAGAGTTGGCAGACATAATTACTCAGAAATGACTGAAAATGGGATTCTGTCAGATCTGCTAGGAAAAAAAAAAAAAAAGATGAAATTTTAAACTCTCAAATAGAGGGGTATTTGCAATATTAGTTCATTAAGTAAATGCTTACATCTGCCTGATAGTGCGGTGATGTTATAAACCATGGTTTCAGGCCAACAGATGACAGCAATCAGCCACCAGGCAGAGGAGTTCTGTCCATGCATGGTCTCACTTATGGAGTGATTCGAGTGGACTCTGAAGAAAAACTGTCTGTTTTGACTGTCCAGGACGTTGGCTTGGTCATGCCAGGAGGTAAGAATTGAAAGAAGTTCCTTTGAAACTTGCTATAAATCAATTAATCGATTTAATTCATTTTCTCTAGAAAGTCATAGAAAGTTTTAGGATTGGACTATGCATACTTGAAAAAATATTACTCTAAAAGCATTACCTTACAAACTTTATGGTTTGGAAACCAAGATTTCTTCTCTATATTTACTTGTGTCCCTCTTTACTTGCATTACTGGCATGCTTTAAACAACCCCACAACACATCAGAACGTCAATTCTTTAACTGTGTATGGAAATTAAGAAAGTTGGAATATTTTGTCTGGAGCCTATAAGTCTGCCCCAAGTGAAACTCTGTGCTAAAAGTTTATATAACCTATGCTAAGGATCAACAATATTGTTATCTGCAGGCTTGCAGAATGTTTTTCCAAAAATACTGCACTATCACCCAGTCATCAGAAAGAGGAGACACGGCTGAACAGTTCATGTTGATAGATTCAGACTGAAGCCAGTGCTTCTAACGATGAAGATAAGATTTTTCATAAGAGCTATATTTTAAGTGATATGTTATGGAGACTAGAGAAGGGTAGTACTGTAGTTTTTCATAACAGAGTATTTGTTAGGCACCAAATACAACATAAATTATGCATCTTATAAAATTTCAGTTGAGCAACTTAAATAAAGGAAGATAAGATTGATTGTTGTCTAAGAGTGATCATATAAAATATTATTATAGGTGTACCATCTTGCATGTCATACTATATTCTGATAGTTTTGAAGAAAGCATGCACTCCTGTTTGTCCTTGGAGTGAGAAAAAGGTCATTCAAGATTCTTTACACTTGTACTTCTAAGAGAAGCTGCTGATTCATTTCTGGTGTTCCTTGTTCATCATATCCTCAGGCCCCAACTGCAAAGTTTACACTTGCTGGACTCCTACTCCAGGAATTGAAACTGAAGCAGCATACCTGATTTTTATTCATATGGCGCACACACAAAATGTTTCTTTCTCAGATCAGTGCTTTCTAATCCCTCCTGTTTGGCTCCTACTGTCTCCACAGTCCTGTAAGACTGGTGAGAGGGAGTCTGAGCTCTGATAAATTCTTAGCAAAACAACTGTATTAGTCTGCTAGAATGTCTTGATCTTCCATATGGTGTTACTTGCTACATAGCGAGAGGTGGATTTCTTGCTTGCCTGCCTCTCTAGCAGTATAATTATTACCAAGAACACCATTATGATATTTCATTTTGCTCTGACTGCAGCAGATCTGGTCTTCAGTAGGCAAAACTGGGAACACAGTAACCACAAAAATATTACAAATCAGCTGAGATTTTATGTACAAAAAGATTAGGTTTTGTTTTCAATTTAGAGACTTAGTTTATGTACAGATCTTTACAATCTTTTTGTAAATATTATACATAATGTAAATAACATTTTTAATGTTGAGCACCTAAGGGTTTGAGAAACAGATTGTTGATTAGTGTCTACATGTAATTTATGTATGTCAATTCCACCATGGTATTTCTTCCAGAATTTGTATTATCCTATAGTTAGTTTTGTAATATTTTTAAAGTCCTTTGTTCTTCCCTTAGCTATAATGTGTTCAGTGAAGCCAGATGGAATTCCACAGCTCTGTAAAACAGATGAAATAGGAGAACTATGTGTATGTGCTATTGCAACAGGTACATCATATTACGGACTCTCGGGCATGACCAAAAATACTTTTGAGGTAAGCTGACAAAAAATGCTATGGAAAATGCTATGTAAAATACTTCCTTTTTAACTTTTTCAGGATACATTTCACAGAGAATATTGACAGTAACAGTTTTAGAATATCAGCAATAATCAGTGCTTTTGTGGCTTGGGACCTTAGGTACTTTAGCCAGGCAATCCTCAACGAAGCCCATTTCATTAAGTGCAATAACAGATCATTATGTGGGTTTAGTTCTGGCTCTGAAGAGCTTTTACTATAATTTTGAAAGAAGATACCAGTGGCTGAACCAGTCAGAGGGAAAGCAGGAAGAAAGAAAAAGTTCAAAAGGTGATCATGTACAAGTAAATGAGCTGGCTACATGCAGAATTTGATTGTTACAAACAGTGGGAAAGCTACTGTGCATCTTTAAAAGCAGTTTCCAACATTTCCACAGCACAGCCAGCATTAAAGTCTTGCATTTATATAGAAACCTGACAGACATAGTCTTCAAGAGCTATCTGAATAGCAAAGATACCTTTCCCGAGTTATCCTCCCCACCCTCACTTTTATTTGAATTGCCTTAGGTGAAAGCTTTTCTGCTTTGTGGAATTTGTTTTCCAGTATGTTTCAGCTTCAGTGTAGACTGCTGTATTGATAGCTCTGTTGTACCAGCTCACTTGTTATCATTAATTTCTGTTGAAGACAGTATGAAATGGTGGACAAATCTGAGAAACACTGAAAATATTCAGCTGAGATTTTTGTTCAAGTTCTGATCCTTTTCTCTTTAAATATTTGAGGAAGAGCTAAGAAAAGTTCATTTACACTTCCCTTATCAAATATTCTTACCATATTTTATAGGCTACACATCATAGCTAATGCCTCCTACAAAATGGTTTCAGCTTTCATTATGCAGATCTTAATGTTGTAAACACTATACATTAAATAATTAATACAAGCTGGTAGATACATTTCTCCATAGTACTACTGATGCCAGGAATCCTACTGTGATACTGTGATCTGAATTTTGTAGATCACTGATTACTGTGCTACTAAAAAAATTAGCAGTACCTATTGTGAAAGATAATCCCAGATTGACATATTTCAAGCTAGAAAGGTGCTTATGTTCAAATTGAAGTACTTGCTGTAATTGTAAAATCATTCATAATTTGTAACTGAATCTGCAGTTTAACAGCACGTTCAGAGTTATTCCTAATGGCAAATACATTGCCACTGAGTCAGCAGGATCATTCATTTTTAAAGTTAAGCATGTTCTTAAGAGCCCTCTTCATGAGGGACTCTCTTCTATTTTTGTGTGTTATTCATGCTGCTGGTAATAGAGTCAGTTTTGTGTTGCTGAGATGAATTATGGCTGAGGATGTATAAGCATTAAATCCATTCAATAGGAGTCACCCATGAGCATCTGGCAGCAGAATTTGACTTTTCTTTTTGAAGGGCACTATACAGTCATGGTCTTCCACTTGCCATTATATTAAATAACTTTCATTTAAGCTATTTCAGTTTAAGAGACAGTAGGAAAAGTGTGCTTGTGTCAGAATGTAATTCAAAGTAGTTCACGTGCCAGAAGGATAACACTGGGCTGAGTGGGGTAAGGGAAGCAGATTAAACTGACCTGAGTACAAATCTATCCTGTGGAAGTCATGTCTGCATCTGGTGTTCAAACATTTAGAGTCTTTGTGTAGGACTGTATTGTTAGTTTTAGACATACTACATAAGGCAGTAACACGGGTATTGTGAGCACTTAATTGAACAGAGATAAAAATATGGTCAGTTGCAAGAGTCATTAAGGTACAATGCCTTAAAATAGCTTTACTTCTAGCCTGTTTATTTCTCTATAGTATGATGAAATTGAACATGAGATACTGAAAAGAACCTGAACTGTAATGTTTACAATTTAATCACCAAAGTACCCTGTACCAAGCAACCTGGATTATTTTAGCTCAGCAAAACATGAAGTTATTTCATTCAATACTGTTTATGCTGATTTTTTATTTTTCAGGTCAGAAATGATTTACAAAGCCATAGTTAGGGAAAATATGTTTGGTAAGCACAATGAGATTGATCTTGATGAACCTCAGGTACTGAAAATTATACACATAGCCTAGGACTTTCTCAGTGCTCCCTTTATCATCAGTGAAATAAAGAGCATCACCAGAGACCTGTTCACTTAATTCTAGAAGAGCCTTCTGAAAGGCCATCCTTGAAATATTTAGTAGTATCATCTCAGTGTACAGCATTGAAGACGTGTTTCTGTGTCCTACAGGTGTTTCCTATGACCAGTTCTGGTGGCCCTATCACTGAATATCCTTTTATAAGGACTGGACTCCTAGGCTTTATAGGACCAGGTGGACTCGTCTTTGTTATCGGCAAAATGGATGGTTTGATGGTTGTCAGTGGAAGAAGACATAACGCCGATGACATTGTAGCAACAGCACTGGCAGTGGAACCAATGAAATTTGTCTACAGGGGCAGGTTTGGACCTTTCTCTTCTTATACTTAAGTAGAAATCCTTATTTTGCTCATACCAGGGATAAGTGACCCAAAATGCTTTCAGAAGGCAGCATGAAAGTAATGAATAGCGAAATCATGGTTACAGACAGTTAACTTAGAAGACAGGATTATATTTTCACCTGTCGTGACACTAAATATTCTTTCCTTCTCTTCTATAGAATAGCAGTGTTTTCAGTGAGTGTGCTGCATGATGAAAGGATAGTTATTGTTGCTGAGCAAAGGCCAGATTCCACAGAGGAAGACAGTTTTCAATGGATGAGTAGAGTTCTTCAGGTAATGCTTTTTATGTACATTTAGAAGCTGTTTTTCCTGTTTTATATTTTTTTTATTAATCCTTTAGACCCCCTAAATAATCTGACATTTGTATTTGAGTATTTGTAAGTACAGTTTCAGTCACACTTCCACCTACCTAAGGAGCACAAAATTAGCTTTTTCTGAGTAGGTCACCCGTATCCAGAGAGTGATCCCTTCCCTATCCAAAACACTGTAAGAAAACAGGAATGAAATGAGGCAAATAATAGTAAGAAGAGAGGAGCGTATGGTCATAAGCATACAGTCACTTGTTACTTCAAAGGGTAATGAACGAATGCATATACTGTTACTGTGAAATGTTACCAAAGTCTCTTACTAAACAGTTATTGGCACTGGCATAGAGTTGACCACATCAAAAGCAGATATACATAACTTAGTTAGATCTCTAGATTTCTTTTTAATCAATGGGAGAGAATTAGGTGTTTCTGGTGCACCATGGTGATACCTGAAGTAAACTGAATGAAACACAGCCTAAAAATACCTATTTCTCTCCACCAAAATAGAGGGAAGGGATTGATTAGCTCAGATGTAGGCATCTATGGTAAGGTTATCTGCATAGAGGACGCCTATTGCAAGGAATCCTATTCCAGCTGTCTTGTGGATCATGCAAGGCACACACCACCATGATGAAATCCACCTTGGTGGGTTTGTCTGGACGCTGACCAGAAGACAGAAGCCACTGTATGCTAAAAAATTCTTCCTACATGTAGCAGTCCTAGTTAAGACAAATAACATTACCATACTCAAAGGTTTTCCAGCGTGAATATCCACACAATAAAAGTCAGATACTTCAGATAGAAGTCATTTTCCATTGTCATGGCTCAGCCAATTCTCACTCAACAGTAATAGTTTAGCAGAGATGTACTAAAATGAAGTCAGCCTGTTGGCACCTTTCTGTGGCCGGACACCTGTTAACTTCCACTTCCCTTGCTTACCCTTCTTTCGTTCCTTCCTCAAGGTTCCTTCTCAAGTAAATATATTACAAATACCTTTTTAGCTTTACCCAAGAGCTAAAGAACTCCCACACAGTTCAGAGAAGGTATTTTTATTCATTATTGCCTTGTGCTGAGCAAGAAAGGGAATCTTTGCCATATCCTTAAAGAAACTGAACTAATAAGCTTTCATCCATCTCAAGACATATATGTATACTCTCTTGATTTAGAAGATAGCTACTTTTTATACAGCTAGAAGTATCTCATCTTCACAATTAACCTAAATTGTTATCAAGAAAAGCTAGAACATCTAGCTTGTCCATCACACAGAAAACCTTTGAAGCACACAGTATAGGTTTGGGATTGTCCATGCTTTGAAAATATTTATCAAGAAACAAAGTCCTAAAAGAAAGATTGGAGTTATGGACTTAGACTTCTCCTGTTTTTTCAGTGGAGCATGTTTGTGATTTCCACAGAAATCATTCATACACCGTTATAGCCAGTGGAACTCAGTACTCAGACTCTGTGGGAGTCCTGTGTCAAGTTGCTCCTGCCAAAAGGCAATTCTTATTATTCTGACTATAAGCAAGTCACTGCAGTGTCTAGGAGTGGTAGGCCCTTTGTTAAAATACACATATGTGTGGCTGCTTTCATCACCCGTGTATGAAGTCTGCAACTCTAGCACGTGTCACTATGTGAACAAAATGTTTCTGGTTCCACTTCAGCTGAGAGCCGAGGTGGAGAACAGAAGCCAGGATCTGCAGGATGCATTGTGCCTGCTTCCCAATCAGAGTTTTAATGACAGATGTCAGGAAGTGGTAACCAAGTGCATCTGAATCATCCACTAGTGAAGAGCAGCATAACAATATCACACTTGTGTCATGACTCTCACGGATACTCTTGATAACGAACTATAACAAATTGTTCCTCATTTCTTGTGATATTTGTGAGATTCCTCTGACTCCCTCCATGTGCTGCCCTCTGCCAGTCCTTCTGTGCACCGGCTTGCTGTGTCTCTACTTCTCTTCCCTGTATCTATTTTCAGGACTTCTTTGCAGTGGGTTATACCTTCTTCTAATTCTCCACAACCCTTCCAGCTCCTCAGCAAAAGGGCTGAAGGACAATAGAGCTGCTGTATGTACAAGACTATGTTGGGCTATATCTGTAGGTTTTAGCAGAGGCATGGCTGGGAGGGATTGTCAGGCTGGGTACAATGTCTGGAGAGTAGTGGAGTAGGAAGATACGTTAGTGACAGTGCAAGCAAAGGTCCCAGGTCCCCTGAGTTTAGTCAGATCAGTCTCAGATATTCATTCATCTCCCAAGGCTGCTTTAAACAGATCTGACCCTTCAGGCAGAGATATAGTTCCTGTTCCTGGCAGATAGGATGTTGGTTTTACCAGTGCCAGCACACTTGGCAGGACTTGACAAGACTAGGCAAAGCTAGGAGATCTACTGCAGTCCCAGACAGTGTCTGCTAGAAGAATTTTATCCGAATAGGATGTTTTCTTATCTTGAACAGTGTAGGTCTGGACTCTGTGCAAGTTCTGGTTTTCTCAATGAAACAGACGATAAAGAGTTCAGGTACTCTGTTTACTGTCTAGATTAGGTCATTTTAAAAACCAAGACATCTCTTCAAGAGGTATAAATGCCAGTAGTATTAAATGTTGACTTCTCTCAAAATGTTAAGGTTTAGTTCATCAGTGTTCATCCTTGTGAAGCAGTCATTCACCTGCTTCAGCAACATGCCGAATTCCAAAATGAGAAAGGTAACAATTTTGAATGGTCCATGGCATTTTATCCAGGCATTGTGCCACAGAGGTATCTATCAAAGAAGACAGTTTGGAAGTCACTCATAGCCCTCACAGCCCTCGTCCCACCAGAGTTGGGCATTGTTCTCCATTCACGTTTAGGAGCTACACTGTGATATGTTTCAACAAGAGTGGTTATTTACCGTCTAACAGTTTTTCTTCCAGCTGATGTCAGGTGAGGATCCCATGATTTATCACTACTTTTCAGAAACCTACAAATAACATTATCATTATGAGGTCTGACACTTCACATTTCTGCCAGAAACATGAGACATTGATTGTAGGCTGTCACGCATATCTGGCTATTGCTGGTCTTTAATGTAGGGTGTAAAAAGACCAGCGGTGAGGTCTTCTAGTAGTGCCATGAGATTTACCAGTACTTAAACTGCATGTTTGTGAAACAACTTACTGCTTTATTATTTTTTCTTACCAAATTTTACAATCAAATAAAGAAAAATGAAGCAAAGAGAAGTCAAAAGACAAATATTATTTAGAGTTTCTGTAGAAGTAATCAGTAATTTATTGATCTACACTTAAGTACGTAATTATAAATAATTTGTTTCTTGGAATATAGATTGTATCTTTGAAACAACAAATGTACGCATACACTTTTCTCATGGTTAAAAATTAAAATGCAAGTAAAGTAAATTATATTTCTAACATTTGACTTCTCATTAGAGATGCCATCTGTAATTTGTTTCTCAGTCTGCTTGGATGTCTTAAAGTTGTTTTTCTAACTCACTTACTACTAATTTTTGCAAGGAAAAGAACCAGTTAAAATGTGTATGGAATTAAAATCTAAGTGCATATATATTCATGTTTAACTAAATAAATTGCATAGATACTGAACTTACTGCTTTTTTTGGAAAGTAATGCAGTTGACTCCACTTACAGACAATGAACAGAGTTACTGTATGATTCAAAAATCCTTATTTTTCAGGTCTGCATTCAACAGATTTTTTTTCAAGTCAGTACTTTTGTAGTTTTCCCTTAGATTGTATTAGTTCTCATTCCTGCCTAAGGATTTTATATACAGTAATCAGAGAACAAAACAGCTTTGATCTTAAAAAAAGAAAAAAAAAACAAAAACAAAACACAACAAAACACACACACAAGCTACATACATCAGTAGCTGTACTGATACGTGTGCAGCATTTGAAATTTTTCTTTGCCCTGCAAGGTGGACTGGATGATAAGTTGATAGGAATCCTTTGAACTTTAATTCAGAGACGTGTGCAGGTTAAAGATCAGTTTCACATGAGCTCCCAGACCATCTTAGTAATAAGTGTCCATGATACTTTCCACTATCATGTACCTAAAGAATGCCTGTTTAGCATTTGTTAATAGATTTCTGTGTATTTATCACGAGGTTTTTGTTTGCCTTTTTTTTAATCTTCTGGGAAGAGTGTAACAACATCTATGTTAAATTTCTATCCACCTGTTCTCAACGAAAAGAACTTTCTTATCGCAGGCATTGCTGAAGTGTCTTTCTACTGCCAGTTAATTATTAGGGTTGTTTTATGCAGCAATTCAGAATAATGTGTTTATTATGACGATGAAAAATTAACCTTTCATTAGAATCGACTTCCTGCTTTTTTTAGGCTATTGACAGTATTCATCAAGTGGGAGTCTACTGCTTAGCACTGGTACCAGCAAACACGCTTCCCAAGACACCGCTGGGAGGAATACACCTGTCAGAAACCAAACAGCTTTTCTTGGAAGGATCGCTGCATCCTTGTAATGTGCTGATGTGTCCCCACACATGCGTAACAAATCTGCCTAAACCAAGGCAAAAACAACCAGGTAAGATGAGTGAGTGCAAAAGGACAGTGACTTAACGCTGTGTGTTCGTGGCACTGTGCAGAGTAAAATCAAGTAAGCGTTAATGCAGGTGAGAATCAGCTCCATCAGCTGTTCATGTTAAATATTATAGGTGTTTTAAGGACATGGTCTGTTCTGGTGGAAGCTAGGAGTATCTTCACAAGGAAAAATGCTCTAAAATGCTTGCTCAATAGTAAAGATGAAGAATTTTTTATTGCTCTAAAAGGCACAAATTGAAGCGCCTTGCAGATTCCCGGTCAGTCATGTTTAAAGTGCGTGGACTGAGACTCAAGCAGAAAGAGAAAATCTTGGCTTATTTGGAGGCTGAGTTTGTAAAATAGAAGTAGAGAGGTAGAAGACCACTGACACTAAATGACAGTGTTGGAAGAAAAGCAAATGGTTAAAAACTGATTATGAATAAATTCAAACCAAGAATTTTTTACCTGAGGAGGCAGGTTCTGGATTTTTCATACATATTTGAGGGCAAAACCAAACTAGTTTTAAGATGGTTCTTTAGCAGTTCTGCTGCATTTTATGAAGAATATCGTATGAAAAGGTACAGTGGGGCACTGACTCAAGAGACCAAGAAGGGTTCTGTAGCCTGCTGTAGTGTACCATCTCTGGTTGCTCATGCCCAATGAACAAGAACCTGCTTTTTTTTTTTTTTTACTTTGCCTTTTTTTTTTACTTAGAATCCAAATGCAGATTTTAGTACAGAGATTAATTTCAAGGATTTCTATGCCTGTATTTTTTCCTCGTGGCAGTCAACAAAACATCAATGGAATCCACCTCATGGAGAAGTGTCAGTCTTGACATCTACCTTTATTCTGAATTTACATTATCTTCAGTTTCTACCTTGTGTTAATGGGTTTGCATATATTTTATCATATGCACCATCTGCCTTCCTAATCCTTGTCACTTCATGTCTGTAGTGCTTACAGAATTGCTAATACAGATACAACTTAGCCCTGGGAAAAGAAGAGAGAAATAGGAACACTGTCCCTGAAGCCTGGACACATCTCATCTAGGAATGGACATGCCTAAATTAGGAGATGAATTTTCATAGGAATCCTTACATCAAGACAGACAAAATGTGTCTCTCACTATAGAAAGTGCATGCTAAATGGGTTGCTCAGTTAAATATATAGTTAAGAGGAGATTAATCCAGCCCTATGTATATTCCAGCTACTTCTGATCCATCAACCAAAGTTTGTGTCAACAGAGATGTGCTCAAGGTTTTGTGTTGTAGCAAATGATAGCAATGAGGAAAATTTGTGATTCAAAAGGAAATGCAAATAATTTTCATCCACAAGCAAAGAATTCTTTATTGCATTTAACACATTTCTGATTTATTCTAGAAATTGGCCCTGCCTCTGTGATGGTGGGGAACTTGGTCTCTGGAAAAAGAATTGCACAGGCCAGTGGTCGAGATTTGGGGCAAATAGAAGATAATGATCAAGCCAGAAAGGTGAGTTAAACTTTTCTAATATGGCTTATATTTAGCTAGCTAGTATCAGGAGACTTAGCAGCACATGGATCATATTGTTATTTCAGAATTTGTTGATTGCATTTTAATTCAAACAAACCTATTTCAGGACCCTCTTCACAGAGAAATATGAAATAGACATGAGGGAATCTCTGCATTTTATGTGTGTGGATTATTTTACAAAGATGTATAGGACAATAGAAAAAACATGGTAGAATGTATTAATGGGGCTTTTATCGGAAATTACTCTCTATTATATCTTTTTTAGTAGGTCAAGAAGAGTCCAGGGAATTTTGTTTGCCTATATGGTCCTGACCTTATTTTTTATTTTATTTTAAACATGTAAAACTATGTTTCAGTTCAGCTTCTTTGGAGGCTTATGCAAGTAATTAAATGAATAATTTCTAATCTCTATCTATCTATATCTATATTCATAATACAAAAAAGTGAGGAAGCTAAAAAATAAAAATTGTGCTTAAATTCAGAGAGATTAGTAAGAACTTTGTTATTGTTCTGAAAGTAGTAATGTAGTAATGCATCATCATTCCAGTAGTGCCTCGACTTCCAGAGAGGCCTCTGTTACTGCACAAGAGCACCTCATTGTAAAAATGTATGATGACAAGAGAATTAATTTAGGTTTAGTGTTTCATAGTTACTGATGTAAAATATAGAATACAACTAAAGAAGACATACTGAAACTAGCAGAATTTGTTTGGTGTTTTTTAAAGCTGAGAAGTTATTTAGTGCCTTGACTATCACTCTGCTTTATTTCAGTTCCTCTTCCTCTCAGAAGTTTTACAATGGCGAGCTCAGACCACTCCTGACCACGTGCTTTACACTCTACTTAACTGCAGGGTAAGCACAGCAGACTGGTACGCTGGCAAGTTGCAGTATGGAAAATGACACGCTGATATTTCATCTGCACCTGCTCGCACTGTGGCTGAACACAACTCTTTGTCCTTCTTTTCCCATTAATACTCAGCTGCTGTATTTAATGTTCACTGGGGCGGAGAGGAAAAGTGAATAATCATTTCCAGTTGCCAAAAAAAATTGCTTTTGTATCAGGCACCCCACCTTTTACATTTCTCATTTCTTTTTCTACCACATACATGTTGTGGATGAGCTGACGCTGCAAATCTGTTTCAATACTGTTTGTTCTGCTACTGGAGAGTGGTATTTAGTACTGCTCACAGTCTCAATTTCTAATCTGAAAAATATAGGCTTGACAAAATGAAAGCACTTTTGTAAATACAGCAATGACTGTGAGGTTTGAGACTGGCCCATCTGATAGGAGGTGCAAGAATGGGGAAAGGAATTAAAAAGAAGAGGTATGTCCAAAATCTAGCCAGATCTGCAAAGGATCACTAATGCATCTCTCTGCATAGCTTACATGAAGTGCCAGCCTGGCACAATATTTCATTGCCCAACAAAAACGATTTACTGCATGACACATGGTACAGAACTTGAGTTTACTAAGAGTGGATGATTACAGGCTGCCTAGACAACTGTAGATGACAAGCCAGTAATTCCCAAGACCACTGCAAAGCAAAAAAGCCTGATTTCAAACCAGTCCCCTTGGCACATCTAGATATGTCTGTCAAAACTGGGAAACACATCTAGTATGTGAGGTTTTAAGTAAAGGAAAGGGCTCAGAATATTCACCTGTGCCACCTGGAATAGCTGGCGTTTGTTCTCAGTCTTTGTGCCACCTAAACAACTTAGATGGCATCGTAAACCTCCAGTAATTTGTGAACATTTGCTGAATGACCAGTTAATGTATTTACAGGATATGCTTCCATAGCCCATATTACAGTGCTGGTACCAAAGTTCAGTTTGAGGCTACCAATAAGTCATGAAAACAATTTATTTTCATTCAGATTATCAGCCAGCATTGTATGAACTTTTGTTACATTAGAGACAACGGTGATGTAGTTATTTAGTTGTCTGTGGCAAAGTAGAAAATTTGAGAGGCAATGCTGTACATGTGTGCAATATTAAACAATTAAATGAGTTCATTGTCCTGACCTGTAAGTTAGGAGCAAGGATGCTATGAGAAAGAGACAGTGACATGTCCTGTCCCATTTCCTCTACACAGATTGTGTTGCTTTTGAACTTTAAATAAAGCCAGACTTCCCATGCTGACAGAAGGGTTCAAACAGTGGGAGGGAAGGACACAATATGGAGAGTGAGGATTAACAAAATCATTTGTCATTCCTTAGAAGTGAAAAATAGTTGAATTTTGAAATTTAACTTCTCTGCTCCTTTAATATTCTCAGCATGGAGTATGGCATTGTATGAAATTTGTTTGAGAGTTCTGTAGTTTTATGAAGATACTTAATGTCTAATGGAAAGCTGTGGTGTTTGGTGGGTTTTAGCCTAAGCAAATTTTATTACCCATCTTGAGTTTTAGTGCTGGTTTGTAACTTTTCCCTTCTTGTCTTCCTTGCATATTGTCTGTATGCTTTATTCTAAAACATCCAGACATCTTGCAGTTGGTGTCTAATAGATACATGGCGAGATTAGTGGTTTTGTGCCTTTTGAGAATTTGGAAGATTTCTAAATTAGCACAGTGCCTTGTTTTTAGTGTGTTTCACGAAGGATTGCAACACCTTCCCGTTGTGGGACAGTTCGTGTATGATACCAAAATGGAATGCTTCCCTTTGCTTGCCAATGATTCTTGTCCAACAACACAATTCTTCTCTGCACTTCATATAAACACTGTCTTTCTGCTGGTTCACCCGCAGCAAGTTCCAGAGGTCCTACATGTGCTGTGCACAAATATGCATGATTTGCAGCAATTTCCTTTCTGTGTCAGTGGGGCCTGTGATTCTGGTGTATGTGGGGAAACGAAGGGTCCTTCTCCCCACAAGTATGCAGACAGGCAATTTCTTGAAAGAAGGAACTGAGTTCAAACACTTTCCTACTGGTACATCTGCCATGACCAGGCACCCAGACCTCAGGTCACTTTGGCCATGTTTAGATGGAAGCCATCTGTAGCCCAGAACCCCTATAGCTGCACACGTCCTTAGAGAAAGTTTTCTTGGTAGAATAATTCTGAAGACATACTAAAATTGCCTGAAGAGAATTTCACTAAGTGTGGTTGCTGAACACTGTGAAGAGGAATGCAAAGCCTTGACTTTGCCCTTTTTTTTTTTTTTTCCAGTTAGCTTCTGCTCTTTCTTGACAGTGTTTGAGGTATAAAGTTTGGAAATGCCAAGTGATACATACATGATAACACCCTATGTCCCTGCTTCCAGTGCTAGACATTTATCAGACTGTTCTCTGCTCTCTTAAGCTTGTGATCAACCAATACTCTAGTGGTGTGAAGGACAGTGATAATGAATGGAAATCAGCAATCAATCCAAACACTTATTATTTCTTGTCTTGTTAAAATAAAGTTTAAAGAATATGTAGTGGGTCTCCTGTAAAACAGAAGACCCTATTACTTTATCTCTTAATAAGAACAGCGATACAGCATTTTAAATGATATTGCATTGCATTGCATTTTTGATGCATTGATCTTTTTAAAAGTATATATTACTTTTTTTTTTTCTTCTTTTTTTCTCTCAGTTTCTTCAGCTTCTCTATTTTTAAATGAGCTTAGTGCTTGTGCTAAGTGCCAGGTGTATCACAGCTGTGTAGCAGGTGTATCTCTTCTGACTGTCAGCCCTGTGATAACAACATGTATACATATTTCTCTGTATGTGTATTTGTGCACGTGCATATATACAGAAGTACGTATTTTTAGGGAATGCAAGAACCATAACACTCATCCAATTTAAAACACTACGTCTGATAATTTTGGGTTAGTGCTACTTGAATTGCTTCAAAAAGCCAGATTCTTTAGTAGCATATTGTCACTACCCTTTTTTTTCCATGCTGACCAGAGTTACTCAAATCCAACAAATGCCTTTCTTTTCTGTTTCATTTATATGCATGTGCTTCGCTTTCGTTACAGACTAATTCTTTTTGCCTGTCACAAAGTATTGTTTTCTCTGGCGTCTTTTGTCTCTTGCCTTTGAAAGTATTTCCACTGTGCCATTTGGCTTCACTCCAGCATGCAGACAATGAATTGCAATTGTCAGGATTGCTCTCCACAGATTCTCCAGATTGCTGCAGGAGACCCTAAAGGCAGGAATGCCCTGTGTGTAGCAAGAGGAGTACAGGTTACATGTGCATGACTTTAGCATGCTTCTGTGACTCTCTTAGTTAAAAAGAAAGCACTGCTGAGGGCAGAAGAAGAAGGAGGGATGGAGCATGTTCCCCTCCTTGACAAACCTCTTTTTTCCTTCCAACCACAGTTTGGCACAAGGCTGAAGTTTTCCTTACTTAAGTTGATGTGACATATTGTGGCTTTGGAAAACCGCAGCACCTCATCCAGTAACTTCCCAGCTGCAGGAGAATATAGAGTTCATCACTCTGCATTATCTTCTGTGACATTTATCTTTCTTCCTGCACAGGGAACAATAGCCAACTCGCTAACGTGTGTCCAGCTACATAAGCGAGCTGAGAAGATAGCTGTCATGTTGATGGAAAGGGGGCATTTGCAAGACGGAGACCATGTGGCTTTGGTTTACCCACCAGGTAAAGAACCACTATGTTTGGTACCTTGGTACTCCCAAAATTTAATCATGAGCCTATAGAATGGTGCTGCACTGGTACTGTTACCAGCCTGTAAAGCTCGTTAATTGGCAACACACACAGTATTTGCCATATAGACATTTCTTTGAACTTAGTCAAACATATTTAAAAGATTTTCTCCTTATGCATGTGTATGAGTATACATATTATTTTTCTGGGTTCAAATTAAGATTAACGTATGATTTTAAAACCTCTCTTATAATCAGTCAAATTTAATCACTAATTTACTGCTTTTCATTTAATTTGCCAGAGACATACTATTTTATGAGCACATGGTTCTGCTGAAATATTCCATCTGCTGAGTGTTCTTCTTAGATTCACCTGTTGAATTCTCTCTTGGAAATGCTGCATTTCATGAGGGGAAAGCAGCAATACCGGGAAAGTAATCCATTTCTAGAGTAGAAGTATGATTAATAAATAGCAGATAATTAAAAAATACTGAATTATTATAATCAGTATTTCTTTGTATCATTAACCTACCTCACTATGTGGTTTGGATTTTTGTCCTTTGACATAAGGGCTTTTAAGCTTATGTTAACCAGTACCATATTTTACATTTGCTTAAAATTATTTCTGATCTAGTGCTGCTGTTTTATCTTAAGCATTTTATGTGTCTTTGTGAAATAAACAGTCTGATTTAAAGTCTGGATTATGATATTTAGGATGTAGGGACTGCAAGTTACTGGTTAAATCTTGATAATTTATAAGTGTAATTTCACAGTGGTTAATATGGGAAAACCTTTCCCACAGAAGAGGGCAAGTATTTTAAACATAAGTTTTTATTTCTTGTATTTCACTTTCCAAGCATAAATCATTTTACTGAAGGAACAATACTGTACCTGTTCTCCAGATTCTTTTCCACTGGAAGAGTAAAATAGTCCCCATTGTTATCTTGGCACAGCCTGTGTACAGAACAAAGGAACCATCAAACAGCCAAAGTCACAGGGTCTTTGTGCAGCTGTCAGTTCAGCCTCCTTACATGGGCTGAAGTGTCCACAATCTGTCACCTGCAGTCAATATTTATACAGAGCAACACTTAGTTTTATGGTAGGAACAGGGATTCAAAATCGTGGCTCCATTTTTTATTGTGAAATTTCAGGTAGAGAATTCAAACTGCATAAGTGAAGTTGAAAATGACACAAGAAAGAAAGTGTCTATTGAAACCACCGATGTTCCTTATACAGCTGACAGGAACAGGCATGGTGCCCCCTCATCCTTTTGCTGGGACATACCACTTCTTGAAACTCTCGTTAGGAAGATAATTCATCTGTACAAATCAGTCTTTCTACCAGTTACTTCCTGATCATAGAAGTGGTGTTTACCTAAATGATGCTATCTGACTGCAGCTTTGTGTTGTCTTTGAAAGGAATCAGTGAAGCTGAACAAATCCTGACAAGGGTCTGAAAAAGATGTCTGTTACAGGACTTAGTTCCTAATTTAACCTTCTGAGTTGAGTCCCAAATAATATTTATGCCGACACAGGTGTCTATGATTAAAAGATGTGATTTTCAGGGGAATATTTTTGTGTTGTTCTTCATGCAGGAATAGACCTGATTGCTGCATTTTACGGTTGCCTGTATGCAGGCTGTGTGCCAATAACAGTTCGACCTCCACATCCCCAGAACATAGCAACGACGTTACCTACAGTGAAGATGATCGTGGAGGTGAGCAGACAAAACCTCTCAAAGTGCACCAGCAGATGAAATGGGCAGTGGACTCACATGGTCTTTAGGAACAGTAACTTAAATGAGTGGTGTTGTAGATTAAAGTGTTGTATTCTTTCTAAAGATTCATGACTTCAGTGTGTTGCAGTCATCACTCATTGACAGCATGCAGCCTTCTGACTTCTGCTGTCACATTTTACTGCAGTTGTGCTACACCATCCAGGAAATGTATCTGAAATGCTTTCTCATATTTAGCTAGGAGCTGTGGGATTCCCCACCTGGCAACGTTACACTTGACGTTGAGAAAAATCCCAATGGAAAGCTGAGGTTGGCCTGCTGGTGCTTTGTGCTCACCTAATTGTTGTGCAGTTTGAATCAGTTTCAAAGTTCTGTTGTGAAGATATTGGTTGATGGTTTTATTTTCATCCAGAGCAGTGTTATTTTGAATTTTTCATTTAAAGCTTTAGTTTGGCATTTTGGCTTTATCTGATAATACATAGCCTTGTTGCTCATAAATAACTTCGTTCTGCATGTTACTGAGGGAAATAAAATCGTTGTAAAAAGATAACCTTTTATATCTGACAGTTCCTAATCTATTGAATGGAATTCTGAGTCTCTGAAATAACAGAAGATGAAGCAAATGTGATTTTATTGATAATTTCAAGCAATAAGTACTAGAGATAGTTATAATTTGTTGCTTTCCTCACAGCATCAGATGCTGCAAAATGTCAGCAGAGGTATGAGAAATTGGCTTGTTGTCTTCAGGATTCTCATTATCTAATATTTTGCCAATCACTGTTTTTAAGCATCGGTTGTTAAAATTATAGAAATTATGTAAAATGTGTTATACTGGTTTTACTCTGATGTCTGTTGGGCAAACTAGATCTGGTTGGTTTCCTCAACCTCAATCACTCTGTGATTCTGTGATTGAAGTGGTAAAATTTAATGTATATATGGCTACTGATTTCCTTAGGTTGTTAAAAATTGGGAAGTTGATGTGCAATCAAACGTCTCAAATTCCTGGAAGAACAAAAAATATTCTTAGCAATATTTCTGTAAACAGATTCTTAGACTTCAGGGAAAATAAAAATGGTGCTGCCTTTCCAGTTTTTCCTCTGTACTATCTTCAGTGATCAAAAGTGTCCATATTTATGTTTTTTTTTATATTTCCTTAAATATGTAAGCTTTTATAATCCGTAAAAATACTGTTGTAGTTGCTACTTACATATTTTTAAAAAATAGCAAGTCTAAGGAGAATATCGTGAGCATGCATCATCAGCACAGATGGCAGTTGCAGTGTATTCACCATTTCATTTCTTAGTGTCACTTGTACAACTTTTGGTCCAGAGTTACTTTTGACAATAACAGAGATGTTCCCAATGCTTTATCACTAAGCACAAGAATCGGGAATATATGGCTAACATAAAATTGACTTAAGAGAGTAAAATTGCTCATGTAAGTGTCAGGCTGGGTTTTGGTTTACGTTAAAACATTATTTATAAACCAGGATATATTACCATCACATAAGAAATGTTCTGGTCACTGTCTTCTGTACTGGCAGCCTGGGTTGATAAGCGATACAATGTGGTGGAAAAGTCACATTCTCGCTGCTGAGGTGCCTTTAGTTTCATTACAACACTCTACTCGAAGTGCAGTTTTCATGTAATTTGTAAAACTCACATGACTTTGTCTGCTTTGTGAGCTGAATTTTTCATGGATCTTTTCACCTCCTGATTAGAAAACGTAAGACTAATTTACCTGTGTCCTGTTCTGGCATAAAGCAAACCATGGTCTTGCTCATTTTCACAGGAGAATTAATCAGTATCCCATTGTGTTATTTGTTTGTTGAATTCCTAGGTGAGCCGCTCTGCCTGCTTAATGACTACACAATTAATATGTAAATTGTTACGGTCGAGAGAGGCAGCAGCAGCAGTGGATGTCAGAACGTGGCCTCCAGTACTAGATACAGGTAAATACCAAGGCTAGGGGACTGCTTTGTCTTCATTTGTTATTATGTTTGTTAAGCGTTCAGAAGTCTATCTGTCACTGGAGTAATATTCACGTGTTCTTGCTTTGTTTTCACTAGACGACTTGCCAAAGAAGCGGCCTGCACAGATCTACAAACCTTCTAACCCTGAAACACTTGCTTACCTAGACTTCAGTGTCTCCACAACTGGAATGCTAGCAGGGGTAAAGGTAGGGGCTTCTTGCTAAAGTTGTCATTCCTGCTCTCACGCCTAGCTGGCAGGTGATGCATTGCTCTTTATTTGTAAATTCTATTGATTTTTGCTAGTAGAAATTGAATTGCTACTTCCCTTGCAGTCATTATTTGATTGCATTAACATTAAACAAGCTATTCCATACCGGTGTCCTGAATGCAGTGAGTTTAGCCCCTCTCCTCTGATTCACACAGATAGCCTAGTAACTTGTCTGCCTGGAGCATTCTTTTCAAAGAAGCGTCTGTTCTTTCCATTTTATGAAGGAAATGAGACTCGGTTAATCCTCTTCTACCTGTCCCAGTGCCCATTTATTGTTTGCTCCTGTAACTCAACTGCTTGCCATTGGTTTTCAATATTATTTTCTTCATGTGATTAAGGGAACTGCTAATGTTTCTGGTATACTTACCTGGTACAATACTAGTGTAATCAGCAAAGTGTTTCTTCATAGATTTGTTTGATAAACTTAGGCATGTTGAGCTTTTTAAATCTCTATTCTGGCCTATATTCCAACACTCTAGGCACAGTGTGATTCAAAGGTGATTTTTCTAGCTCATAACACACGTATTATTCCAATATTGGTTTAAGCAATGCACAGGCAGAGGTAAAATCACCCTCTTATTTTTAGCTGTTACTTCCTTGCTCCTACCTGTTGCATGTCCAAGGACTTCAGCAATTTTCCTGTAGTATCGCACTCACAGCTTATATTGAATTCCTCATCCTCTTTGACATCATCCATCTATTTTCAGAAGCTATTAGCACACATTATAAACAAATAAAGCATCATTTACCCAGTTCTCAGATGAAGAACTTGAAGCACAACATGGTGAAATGACCTGCCCAAGGTTGACTAGTGGCTGAATGACTGAGCTGGCTTATGGTTACCAGTCAGACACTCCTAGGAGATACGTATCATCTAACTTCAGGTGATGAGCTACATGCCTACTAGATGTGGACTAGTCAGAGGGCTCCACAATAATCAACAGAGAGAAGCAGGGACTTCTAGGGTGTAATTCCTCTGGCTTATTTGAAACATCTATTTTTGAATGGGGTGAATGTTGAACGAGTCTTCATTTCCTCTACAGGAAGCCTTAAATGATTGAGACACGCTCATCCATATTAAATCAGGTCTGAATTCCACCTTATCAGACTTGTAGAAATGACTACTAATTATGCAAAGTTAGTACTTGGAGAGCTTCAAAGATAGTCAAAGCCAGGGCGAGGCAAAGAACCTTTACTTAATGTGGCTAAAGGAAAATCCAGATAAATCACTAATGGAATTTTTAATTAGCTTCAGGTATCTGGGTCACACAGCCTCCAGATCACTATCTCAGCAGGTCAATGTAGATAGTACCATCTACTAGATCACCTCTAGTGATTAATTAGTGTAAATGGATCATCAGAGGCCACAAGGCTTGTCAAAATGCAGCAGTGATCAATTAAAAACAATGGCTGAAGAACTTACATGGCTTCTGCAATGTTGATAAATGTTTCATAGACACTTCAGAAGTAGTAAATTACACTTAGATTGACTCTCAACTTTTTCACTAGCTTGAACCCAGTAAAGTGTCAAAATTCACAGAATAACACTGGTTCTTGTCCAGCAGAGCTTGGTAATCCCATATGGAAAAAAAATGGTCTTGATTCAGCTAGAGAAGGATTAAACTCTTCAAACTGAAGTCTTTCATAGTGTGGACACATGTTTTGAGCTGGTCTTTATGTATGACTTGGAACATGTTCAGCTTCAGTTATGGAATTCATAGTGGAGAAAAAAATCACTTCTAGAGCTCTACCTGTTTACTGAGGATCAAATAAATGTTACATCAGGTGCTTGTTCCCCTCCACTGACTATAATCATATTTAAGGCAATCATATTTATTTAATCATATTTAAGGCAACAAGGCCAATATGTGGCAGACAGCAAAGGTTAGATGAGTTAAATCCTACTCAGACTGTCTTTCTAATACAGATATCTTTCTTGTTATTAGCAGAGAGGACACAGATTAAAAGAAGTGATTGTGTTCTCACTATAGTTAGAACATCTAAGTCAGGATGGGTGAGTTTGTGGGAAATATCCTGATACAGCTGTATTTACGTGTTGTCAGTAAGAAGAATTAAAATGACTTAAAAAAAATGGAAAAAACATATTTTTCATCATTTCTTTTTTGTTTCTATTTTCTTCTGAGAGCTTCCTTACCAAGATTTAAAATAAAATAAAATAAAATAAAATAAAATAAAATAAAATAAAATAAAATAAACAAAAAAAAAATGTTTATCAGCTAGGAGCTGCTTAACATAAAGACATTTTCAGCATGTTTACAAAGTTTTTTGGGGATCCCTGTGGCTGAATGATTAGGTCCTTAGTACCATTTTGCACACAAAATCCTCTGTAATTTAAGAAGTATATTGACAATTTTCTTTATTATATAAAGTAGTACGTACTTTGAAATATGTTACTGAAGATCAACAAACTACTTCAAATTAGATTCATATCCTGCAGTCATTCATTCCTTTGTTCTTCCAGAAAGTTTAGCTCATTATCATTAGCTTTGCATACAGCTTGGAGCACGTCTTTAAAACACTCACAGCTTTCTCCCTAAATCAATTCAAACTTATCATTCTTTCTGTCTCCCCTTCCCTTTCATGGCTATTTGGATGCCCTTTTGAAGGAAAATTGTGTTTCCTTAATATAAATTACATGTGTATTTACGCTGAGCACAAAGTCAATATTTATTTGTTTTCTTATCCTGTAACTGATTTAAACACTTGGCGCAGTTTGGGAATGAGCCTTCACAATGACATAGTTGATCATTTTAATTACTTTGCTGTTGTCTTTCAGATGTCTCATGCAGCCACTAGTGCCTTTTGTCGTTCTATTAAGCTGCAGTGTGAGCTTTATCCCTCCAGAGAAGTCGCTATCTGTCTGGACCCGTACTGTGGACTTGGGTTTGTCCTCTGGTGCCTCTGCAGGTGAGATTTCTCCTCAGCACTTTAAAATATCACTTCTATTGTACTACACCACAACAAACAGGATGGGAGAAACAGGTAGGACCTCCGGGACTAACACAGGCAATTGGTATTGCCAGAAGCTATATGGAGAATGCTGTATGGAGCGGACACTTGCTTTCAGTGGGATGTAGACTCACAGAATGGTTTGGATTGGAAGGGACCCTAAGAACCATCGAATTCCAACCCTCCTGCCATGGGCAGGGACACCTTCCACTAGACCAGGTTGCTCAAAACATGGCCATAGGTATTTAAGGACTATGAGTGCAGAGCATCATCACGGCTTTTCATTGAACGTCTGCAGTTTTACTGCTGTATATGCAGAGTCTGGCTAGGTTTTACTTGATGAAGGCAGCACTCTACCATGATTATTCTGAGGAAGCAGTTTCTTGGTTTCCTCTTTTTTATTTTTTAATCTGAAAGTACAAGTGAATATTGGGGACTTTTCTCAGTTGTGGGACATATGGATGTGATTTTTGCAGAGACATGGAAGTATGTTTTGTTACAGAAGGATACTTCTATGGCAGTAGCTAAGCTATCAGAAAAAAAAAAAAAAAAAAAAACCATTACCAACAAAAAATAACATTTCTAGTGAAATGTGAATCAGCTTTTCTATTAATAGGAAGTTTAGAAATTTAACAATTGTGTCAATCTTTATACTCCAGGGAAGTTACAGTTCAACACTGAAAGCAGTTCCATCGATTTTTTTTTTTTTGTGCTTATTCTTCTGATTTGTTTTTTTTTAAGATAGCTGGTTTGAGGCAAAGGGGAAGAGCTATGGGAAAGTTAATGGAGCACATTTTTATGAAGACATATTAGAGTCAAAGCAATCCAGCATCTGTACTCTCTTTATGGAAAGCCCTTTGGTATTAGCAGTAGTGCTGGTTTTAGTTACTGAAATTAAGATAAGCCAGGGGCAATAAAAATGCTGCATCTCTGGATAAACATTTTACCGATTTAGTAAATACATGAAGGAAACATTAGAGAAAAACTGTTGCAGCAATTTGTATTCAGCAAGTATTGTTCATTTAAAAGCAGTCTATTGGCCTATTTTTGCCCTTACCTTTTAAAATATTTTTTATTAAATATGAAATGGGCCAAAGATTAACAGTATTATCCTATTCATTCTTGATCAATATTTCTATTTAGGTTGTGCTTGCCCTAATATTTTTTTGTTTTGTTTTGAAAAAGTGTTATTTCAATGTCTTAGCTCTATAACAGAAAACTCAGGAAACATTTCAGCAATGTTGAAATTTTAATTAAATCAGTCTGTAATTTTTTAAAAAATATTGATATTTTTAAGTCAGCTGCATATTTATTATATAGACTTATGTGTCAACACTGTACAGCCTTTGCTCTGGTGGGTAGTCAAATTCATTGGCTAAGCTAAATCTGCTGTGATATATTCAGCAAGGTAGGACCAGGGAAGGACTGTAGAGAAAATTCAGCTAAAGAGTTTATTTCTGTATCAGGTAATGTAGAACATGGGGCATACAAGAATAACTTCTATGTAAGATTTATCTATTCTGTGCATTATAGATGTAATATAGAATAACACTTTTTCTGTGCATAACACTTTTTCTGTGCATTATAGATGCACAGAATAGCGATAAATTTTGACGTGTCCAAAAAACAGATATTTTATGGTGCCCATGAGTCTCCCTGACACACACATTTCTATTTATTCCAAAATCATATTTGGAACAAGTATGCATTTTCTGCCCTTAGATTCTTCCCAACACTGATAATGTTCGGCCTGTTGCAGAAGATTGTTTATGATTGGCAATTGAACAAGGCAGCAGACCACTGGGAGAATCAGTCTGTACGCCTCTATAAAGTAGAAAATTTTATACCATTTTCAAAGTAAAGAAGGAAAAAGACAAAGCTGAAGGAACTGTGATCAGGACAACAACTCTTTAATCTTGTGAACCATTGTCAATCTCTTCTTTGTCACTGATATCTGTCCCTATAAAACCAGGAAGATTGCAGGCTGCTTGAATTGCAACTGTCATTTAGAGAAAGCTGACATCAGATACAGCTTCATTAATTCCACTTACAAACTTAATTTCCATTTCATTACTATTTTAGAAACGAGGAGTATTTGATGTGTTCTGTAATAGCAAAAAATACATCCTGGAGCTTATTAGAATCTTGCTCTTTATAACTTAAAACTTTGCAACTTTGCATTTTACTCTTTGTAGTTTAGTATGCCAAAATACTTCCCAACATTTTTCAGCCCAGACTCTACCTCAGAGGATTCTTCTGGAAAGATAGGGTTGTCTGTCACCAGCCCCATTAGCCAAATTAATAGTTCTAATGGCACATGAAAGTGAAGTTAGATTTTCAATTTTTTATCAGCTTTAGAGTTTTGAGAGTTAAATAGGAAGTCTTTGTTTTAGGAACCCAGCAGGAAGAGAAAGCAACCCCCTGTACAGAGTGCAGTTAAAATAACAAGTATGTTTGAATCCCTTTATTAACTAGAGTAAAGGAGGCATTGAGTGAGCAAGGGAAGAAAAACTAACCTTTTATCCCCGTTTTAGGTGCTTAAACATTGTTCTGGCCTGCTCCACTGTGGTGCCCCAGAGTGCACCAATCTATGTGGTCAAAGCTACTTAGGAAAGCTGCTAGAGCATGGAGCCAGACCTTTGGTAAGTCTGGAGTATATTGCATAGTTTTGCAAAGGTTTTTTTATTATTATTATTTAATTCATTTATTATTTTATGGCCTAAAGGGTATAAAATAATAAAGAAAAGAAACCTTGCAAAGCAGAGCAATACATTAAAAAAATAGGATTTATCACATTCCCTCTAAACTGGCTGCATGCTCCAGCAGGGTTTCCTTGGAACCTTTGTCATAGAACAACACCTCCGTGGTGTGGCAGCAGTCATCAGCCCCATGTGAGTTCATAAATCCAAAACTTCTTAATTGTAACACTTTGCTACTGATTGCTCAATAAAAATGTATTATTTTTGCATTTTTCTCTTTAATAATGAGAGGGTGATCAGAGTGTTCTGCCTTGAATTGCATTACATTTTAAAGTGCGTCATGTTCTTTAAAAAAAAAAAGGCAAGTTGAAAGTGTCCTCCAGTTTAAAAACAAATGATGCTAAATCCCACTGTTCAAAAATGCTTCCTGAAATTAAGATGGCCCTATCTTAATACTGATCACTGTGGGGCAGAACAGAAAGTTCTACAGTTCATTAGTGAGGATTTTCTTAATTGATAGTTGCTAAGTGATGCAGTACACTAAGAATTTTCCCTCAATTTTACCCATATTATAGTTCTACTTCTATCATTGAAAGATAAAATTGTCCCTGTAGAAATTAAAGCTAACAAAATCGATGATTTAAAATAAATTATATATTAGTAATTCTCAGAATCTGTGATTAAAATAGTGCAAGTCAGTAAAACTCAAACAGGACCAGAGAAGCTGGATTTTCCAGTCCACAGTGGCCACCTAATAAATATGGTGAATGCTGTGTAATTGTCCTAGGAAAGCTTTCCAGGTAAGGTGTAATGAAGTGGCTTCCTCCTGTTCTACTCCCGCTGTCTCTATTCCGTAGCCAGAAGCACCCAGTGGTGCTGTTGCGTAGCTTGTACAGCAGGAGACCGTGGGGTTTCTTGTTAAGCAAACAGGGCGAGTTGTGCAAGATGTATGGAAGGAATCACAGCATTAGCATGACAACTGCAGTTTACAAAAATGTAGTGTGCTAGAATCATTAATTACTGTTAGGTTGACTTGAAGATATCTGCCAGGCACGAGCATTTCACCCAATTTCTAGCTCATCTATAACAAATTAAAGGCAGGGCTAGGTAAAGAAGATCAAATGCCACATCAGAAAAGAATAATCCTAGCATGGGAAATGCAGGATATGGACATAGCCGGCTCTCTTGTATCTTTTGCACAGTGCACAAGTGGTTCAGGCAGAATGTAGCAGTGCTGCACACAAAAAACGTGCCAGTTTCCCATGGCCAGTGGCAATTTCTGGAAGAGGCTATTTGCATTTTTCCCACTTGGCAATATTGAACCTGCCTTAAGTCTAGAAGGTTCAAGGGCAACTGAAGCCCTGAGTTATCTCAATACATGAGTACAACAGGTTAACTCTGCTGACTCTATAGCTGACTGAAGGCACTAACATGGGTGAGTAGCTGGGGCAGGGAATGTGCTGCTAAGGCAGGGCCTGAGTCTGAGCTAATAAATATTTAGAGTACTGTAATGAACCACATTTAATTGGATATTATAAACAGCAATGTCATTTCTATTGGTACTGGCATTTGAGTCATCCTAAGGTAGGCAAAGGTTAAACATGTATGAACCCAAATGCCAGTACCAATAGAAATGACATTGCTGTTTATAATATCCAATTAATGTTTCCAATGTATCCAATTAATATATCCAATGTTTATAATATCCAATTAATTTCAGATAGTGAGTTTTGTTTTCAGGCTTTTGGGGGCATTAGGCAAGGGCACCTTAGGAAAAGGTCTGTGGAAAACTTCATTAGTTCAGAGCAAGATTGCGCTCTCTCTCTCTCTTTCTCTTTTTCTCTCTTTTTTTTTTTTTTTACCCCCGAAACAAAATTGAAACAGTGTCCAAAATTTTAAAACTTGCTTGCTTGGTTTGGTTGCCTGCTTTGAAATATTAGAATAAAGGGTCTTCATGTTGATGCTAAGCACCCCAAATAGTTTCGAGTTCATATGATTTCCACCCCTGCTACTGCTGGATCATGTGTGGGATGCTCAGGAGCAGTCAGCAACACACTTCCCAGGGATGTTACACACCAGTTCAGAAATGCCCAATAACAATCTAGAATCATGTTAAAAACCATCCATTACAAGGTTAGAGGTTGCTGAAACATTCCTCTAGAAAGGGGAGGTTTAAGTCTTTTGAAGAAATGCTCATAGCTAGAAGTTCAAGTCACATCTAGCTCTCAGTCAGGGCAAACTGCATGGTCCCAGCAGGCAGTACAGGCATTTTGGCATTAACCAAAGGCATACACTTGTCTGATTAGAGTCCCTACACCAGAGCTCGAGTTAAAGCAGGGTGCTGGGTTATGGCACCACTCTCATTGGTTCCCTGTAAAGTCCAGACCTGCTCTCAGCACTTAAAACCTACCAAGATTTATGGCTGATGTCTTTTCCATTCCTGGAAGATCTGCATGCTCTGCACAATGATCCCTTGTGCTCTACATCGGTTGTTGGTTGAACTTTGTGAGATATTTCTGCGTCTCCAGTACTGACTGGTTATGTGCTCACCATGTGCAGCAGTGCTCGTAGTACACTGTATGCCAGGTTGGGAATGCTCTTTTTCATCTTTGTAGTTCTCCAGAAGTGCCCAGGTCTTCAGGAGAACTGAAGATTCACTTTAGCCCAAGCCCTATGATATTTAGGTGAAACATATGTCCCAACAGTCTTCCCTGTGGCCTGTTTTGTCCTTTCTACCAGCTCTCGTCCAGATGATTGTGAAGGCTCTTACTCAATCCTGTTGAGATTCCCTTAGCATGCTGACTCCCTTCACAGACTTTGAGTTACGTGCAAACAACTCAATTATTTTGGGCCCAACCAAATGCCAAATACCCATAGCTGTCCCTCATCACCAAGAGCAAAATATCACCCATAGAAATGCAGAAACTAAATGCGTATACTTAAAAGACCCGACAGCACCTACCTGCCTCCTGCAGTCAAGTAGCAAAGCAGCTAATGCCACCTCAGAAGGACACCAGAGGTGAGGGCAGCAGCGTGTTAGCAGCCTGCCAGAATGCAATTCCAAATTGCAGTTGCCGTTTGTCAGCATTTATTGCACTGCTAAAATTTCTGGGACTATAAATTAAAACCTCAGAGTTTATTGTTAATCTGCCTTAGCACAACATGGGGTAAATCTTTGATTCAGTGGATCAGGTAAGTGCCAAGATGTCCTTCCAGGCATCACCGTATGCTGCCAGAACAGCCTGCCAGGCGGTGGAACCAGAGCTGTGATCAGATGGCACTGTTGTACCAAAATACATTCTGGTGTGTTTACCTGTAGTATTCCTGTCCTTGGGCAGCCCTTGCTCAGTGCAGGCAGACAGGGCTTTTCATTTACTGCCAAAATCCAGGGCTTTGTCCACCACCTTAATCCTTTTTTCCCTCCAGATTGCTTTGTAGTCCTCTGAAGAAAGACAGCATTTCTAACCGGGGCTCTCCCACCTCAGCTACTTCAGCATTTCACTTGGCATTTGCATCTCAGAAGTCATTTTTACAAATGTAAAAATGCCCAGATACAGGTGCAGGGGTGCTCTGAAGTCAGTCTCCTTTTTTGTTTTCTTTTTTGCCTACTCCTAAAAATGACAGGGATGTCCAGGACTGTCAGACAGTCTCTGCAGTTCTACACTGTGCCTACTGCTGTTATAAGGCTTATATCAGGAGAAAGTCACTTTTGTGGCAACAGATTTCTACAGAAGTGGAAGAAAGGATCTTGTTTCAGTTCCTTCCCTATATTTACATAACTAAATTTTAAAATTGCTCCGACTCCAATACCTTGTGTACTGTTTCAATTTCAGAATGGTAATTTTAGCTTCCAGAATTTATATTTAAACCACCAACTTTTCTTAATATCCCACCTGATCCCCCCGGTGCCACAGCATTCACCACAATTGTTTTGTTTCCAGTATGAGACTAGCAAAGCCAACAGCTCAATCATCCCTTGATCGCTGTCTTCTTTTATAAAGGTGAGATAGCACTATTTGTTCCTTTATGCATTTTCAGGATTAGCTTTACCACACCTAGAATGTTTCATATCTAGATGTACCTGACATACATCATCTCCACCTTACCTAGAATTACACAGAGGTGAAGTTGACAAAAGTTTTTGTACGTTTGGGACCGTATACAGCTTTATCCAGCATCCTCCAAAGCATCCTTCCACAACTGCAGTCTGTTCAAGCACTCTGCTCAATTGTTGTTTCCATGCTAAGCCAACACCCTGTAACATTTCACAGTGATTTGAAATCACCAGAGTGGTAGAAGCATTTCAACCAGCCGTACAAGGGAGTATCTTCTATTTCTCAGCTTCTCTCCGCAGAAGCACTGGTGACATACAGCTTCTTTGGGGTTAATGTGGAGGCATAAAGTCTGAACATTCACAAGGAACTGAGGCTTCCAGGAATGTTTTGTTGCTTGGAGTGATTCACAAAACCTGCTCAGCGTTTCTGAGATCAATTCAGGAAGACGAGCCAAGTGGTGGCTGATATCATGGTGGCCAGGTGCTGCATTAACCGGTTCAGCTGTGGAACTGGCATGTTCCCCCCAGAAATGTGTCTTTGTAGTTCCTCTCCTAGCTCCACCAACTACTCTAGCAAATCAGATGATGCACATGGCTTATTAAACCACAGCTATGTCGGCAAAGGCTGTGTTGGTAATCAAATTTCCAGGCATGGTATTGTCTTTCTGTAGGTTTATGCACTGTAGGCAAGAACAGCACACATCTGAGCTTCAGCACAATACAAAGTTTCCCTCCTGCTCCATATTTCCTGCTGCTCTGCATTTCCATTCTAAACTACTCAGTATTTCTGAGGGATTATAAAACTCAGAAAAGGCACTAGCAGTATCTTCATTTATCTAATAAATCAGAAAAAAAAAAAAAAAAAAAAAAAAAACAGTAAAAAAAAGAAAATTCTAATCAGAGTGAAATTTCTGGTAAAAGTGTGCTGTTGCCTGGTCTGATCATAAGTGTGTTTGTTTCCCTCAATCTCAAGAAGATGGGGTTATTCCCATGCAAATCCAGGTTCCCTCATGCTTTGTTGCATGGCTTTTGGTGGGATCATGAGGGAGAACAAAAACATGTTTCTTTGTTTCTTGTTTAACAGAAGTTGATGAAGAGGGGGAGACAGTTCACCCTCTCTCATTAGTGTTGCTGAGGAGGGAAGATTTGTCCTAGTTGTGAATTTGTATTCCCAAATTTTGGACTATCCTCTGGTAAGGTGCACTTGGAGTCAATGTTCCATTCTTCTACTCCAGGTAACAAGTGTTCTCCTCCGTTAGTTTGTGTGGGCACTTTTCAGTACAGAGATACAGTTTGTTCTGATTCTGTTCTTATTTGGGGATGTTCTGTCCGGGTGAATAAGTGGCACTTACGGGACCTTAATGCAGTTCTGAATCATACAATATTTGACCCTTGGCAGCCTGTTCCTGATTGTGCAGAATTTTTTTTCTCCTGATAGTGGTCACATTAACTAGAAGAGTTCAGGGACAGGGGGAAGGGTTTGAAGGCAAATCTGAAAAACTTAATGGAACTGGCTGAGAAAGAAAGAGTGAAGTAATATTTATAGTAAAATCTGTTACTACTCCCTTGCTGGGTTTGATCTGTCAGCTGAACTCAGGACGTACTCCTTTCAGGCTTTGGTAGCTTTGCCAACATCTCTTTTCACACACTTTTGAAGCGCATACTCTTGGTTCAGCCATACTTTATTCTGAATCCATAAAAGCAACATGAAAGCATAATGCTTCATTTGACCATCGAGTGCTGTAGTGGTTATGTTAACTGTATCTGAGAACACGTCTCTTCGTGGCAAGTCACAGCTTATGAATCACCAAGAGTGGCGCAAATGTGGGCAAGCAAACGTGGACAAAATAAAATTTTACCGCATGATAAATGAAATTATTTGAACTGTATTTCATACATATTCCATGACATCCGCTGGCTCCTACTCCAAAGCAGACCGAAACTATTTGGTTTATTAACTGCCTTTGTGGCTGGACTTTACCATACCACATAAAGCCATACAGGTCACACGCATATTGTTCCCAATTGCACAACTTTTGCAAGCACTCTGATCTCAGTTGTGGGGGATAGGAGGCACTCATTCACCAAGGATGGAAACTGTGTGAGCAGCACATCTTCAAAAATTGCCAGGTGTGTATCTTCTTTTCTTCCTAATATCAAATGTGATGGAGATGCTCACATTCCTGAAAATAAAGATCCATTTGGTGTCTTACCTAGGGCACTTGGATTTGAAAGCATCAGCTTTACTTTACCAAGCTGGCATTTCAGTTCTTCATCTGACAAATGAATTTCTCTCCTGTGCATCATAAATCTCTGGGGCTTTATGGTCTTTTTTCAGAACTTCTATGATTTGGGAGGTTTATGCTATGACTGTTCTGATCTGAAATATCTACAAATCACAGATTAAGATGTGATGGAGACTGTAAAAGTGATGGTAAATCTGTCTGTCTTGAGATGAGTGAACAGCATAGGACCCACAGAAAATAAAGACATCGGTTTGGGAATACATTTTCCCTGGGGAAAAGTCTTGGGTAGCTAGGAATTAGCTCTGACATAATTACTTCCTTCAGGGACCCTAGTGAGTATCTTTCTCAATACTTGTGCTTCCTGGGTATCCAAAAAACAAAAGATGTAGAATATTTGGTTTTGTAAAAGTTCATAAAACTTTCACATCAGAAATGTAAAGCCCCAGGTATTGTTGAAGTGGGGCCAGATTTACATCCCTGAAAATGGTTGCAAACCGCTTGCTTGCCTCAGCAGGAGAGAGGTTATTTCCATGTTAAGTAATCAAGAACTCTTTTAATCAAGGTATCTTAAAATGGTAATTACTTAATCTTAATTATTTGTCAGCAACACATAATTTTTGTTGATATTATAATAGTGTTTATTAGCACCATCAATAACCTAGCTATTTTGCTCTCTTCAGTCAAGTTCTAACAGCAACGCACATTGGCACTTTGAGTAATGTAGTGTTTTAGGAGCATGTTCTGCCTGCATTCCTCTTTGTGTCCTCATAGATTCCAAATGTACAGCAAAAGGCAGAATTTGGCCCTTGAAGTTAAACTACTGGACCTGTAGAGAACTGTAAGACATTGCCATGGATCAATGCACATTTTGATAATCTTTATGTTTTAGTGCCACATAGCTTGTAAACATCTGCAGGCACACGCATTTAGCACGTGTTAACAAATCTTGTATCTTTACAGCGTTTATTCAGGACACCAGTCAATTTTGATTCCTCCCTCAGAACTGGAGACCAATCCTGCTCTGTGGCTACTTGCTGTGAGTCAGTACAAAGTGAGAGACACTTTTTGTTCGTATTCGGTCATGGAGCTTTGTACTAAGGGACTGGGTTCACAAACAGAGTCACTGAAGGTAAGTAATTCAGTCCTTCTGCATAATCTGCCATGTGCACAGTGTTTGGGTCTTCTCTGCTCGGAGTGGCCGTGCTAAATGTATGCATTGAGGAGAAAATCATCAGAGGGCAAGGGCAGCTTCCACAGAACTGATATTATTCCTTGCCAGAGGCTGTATATTAATATCAATCGTTCTGTTTCAGATCACAAGGCTTTTAAACATCAAGGAAAAGCTTTTATTTACCTAAGCTTTCTGATCTGTGTTGCAGTCTGTGTTAGTAGGCATATGTTGGAAAACAGAGGTGTAGTAGTTCAAGAAACCCAATATACAAAATACATTTGTATATTATGTTTTATAAATTCCATGATTATATGAGGTACTAGTTTGGTTTTGATCCATATAGTTAAATAATCACATACTTAGTACCATATTGCTTTAACTGGATTTTCCTCATTGTAGGGGAAGGAGGGTGTATATATATATATATTTTTAGCTCAGAATTAAAAGCCAGGTAGCCAGTTACATTTCTGAAATAATCTAGAATTTCCAGTATGCTACTGAAATAAATTAGATCTTGGGATACTAACATTTTATGATGTCTCCAGTCTTTACCATCCTCAGTTAATAATTTCCTAATCAGTTTTTCCAAGGCTAGTCAATGCTTCCTGTTTGCTGTTATTCAGTGGCATTCAGAATTAATACTGCTAAATAGCATTGCCTCCCTTCAGAACGAGCATACCCATCTCTTCCTAAATGCTCCTGCTGAAATGCCAAGCAAATATGTCTGCTCGTCTACAGCTATTAGACTGTCATCTGGCCATCCGGCTTCCAGGAAAGATTGAAATTAGACCGGCTCCTTACCCTCTATCCATCTTGAATCACTATACCTGCAGTTAAATGCTACTGACCTTTTTTTCTTTAAGTCTGCCCTTTTGTGGCCTTTGTTACATTTTATCTTCCTTTTAGGCAAGGGGACTGGACCTCTCACGAGTACGGACATGTGTAGTAGTGGCTGAAGAACGACCTCGGATAGCTCTTACTCAGTCGTTTTCAAAATTATTTAAAGACCTTGGTCTCCATCCTCGGGCAGTCAGCACGTCACTTGGCTGTAGAGTTAACCTGGCTATATGTTTACAGGTAAGAGTTTTAACTTTGTTTACAGGTAAGAGTTTTAACTTAGGCTCAAATTAAAATGGTTTCCACTAAGAAATATCCATTGTATTCCCTTTGACAGCTTTGTTGTAGGCATATTAAGAAAATGCATGTAGTACTTATAATGTTCTTCTTGCATATACAGGTGGTAACTTCTGTTACTTCGTCAGTGAACACTATTCATCCCTCTCATGTTGCATTCATAGCATTTGTCCTGCCCATGAATACAGTAATTCAGAAAAGTGCATGGTAGTGGCAGAATGTGTACTCTGTACTCCAAAAATATTATTTAGTTATGTAATGTAAAATCCAGTTTGCAAGTGCTTACTTTTAATATGGTACAAAATTGATTCCTTTTGTTTAGAAAATAATTCCAGTCCTTACTATTAACTATATATATTTTTTTTCTGCATGCAATTTATTGCTTACAATAAAAAATTATTTTGCAGCATCTTTCATTCTGTTTTGATCCACTAATCAGAAGAAAGTACCCAGGGATAATATGGGATTTAACCTCCAGGAATCTTTATTGAATCATGATTTTAAGGACAGATGGAGCACTGTAACTATCTGATCTGAATAGCCTCTAGGTTTTCACCCAGTGATAGCTACACCAAGCAAATAGTTTTAGGCTGAATTATAGCATATCATTTTATCTTTCAGGACTACAAGTGATGAAAGTAAGCTTCCCTTTTTATAAGGTGTTCAATTTTTAATTATGTCTGCCTTATTTCTAGTTTAAATTCATGTGGTGTTAGACTCAGCCATTTTTTATTTTAGTATGTTTTTCTAATCTGGAATAAGGAATCTCATTTCTTTCATGATTATAATACAAATCTTAGTCTTTGATAAATAGATAAAGAATCTTAAGACTTCTTTCCTGATCTGTCTCTCACTTTTATGACTCCTGATCTCTTCCTGTCCTTCTAAATCTGGTATCAGAACCTTACATATTATCCCTATAATAGTGCCACAGGTGTCCTACTCAGATATATGATTTCCAACTTAACAATCATTTAAAATCATGCAGAAATAATCTTCTGCACTGGCAACTGCATAGTCTGGGAAGTTCCATATCCATTTGGGTTACATTAAGGAATTTCTTATGCATGTGACCTACATAACTGCTTAGGTGTGGAAGCCAGAACAGATCTTCTCAGTGACACTACAAATAAGGCATTTGGACAGTCATCCCTGTAAAGATTTTTTATTTTATTCAAAAAAATGTGGCTGATACTGGTGATGGGTTTAGCACAGACAAATATGTCCGTGTGTTATGCCTGCCTTAACCTCTTGCCCTGTTCAACATCACTGAAGAATCATGGCTCTCATCAGGCCTTGGCTAAAAGTCACCTTGTTGTTCAGCACACTATCAGAAAATGAATACAGAAGGTATCCCATAGCTCCACGACTACTTGCTTTCTCTTTGACTTTCAGCACAATATCCCTTTGGCCCAGGGCAACTTTAATTATTATTATCAAACAGATGACAAGGCAAAGTTGAGCAGGGTTAAAAGTCATTCTGTGTCCTAGACATAGAATTCTGTGGTTCGACATTCCGTAATTGCTGCCATGAATATTCTCCAGGAATAAAAATTCAAGAAAGTCTCCTGTTGTCTCAAAAGCAGCACTTGGATCCTTTTAAACATCTTTTCCCTAATAAGAAATAGACTTGAGAAAAAAATGCATCTTTTAAATCTTTTTAGAAACTTCAGTGTACTCAAGTAACATGCTCCCCATGTTTTTGTCATAGGTTTGGAAGAAAAAACACTGACACAAGTTTTGAATTCTCTTCTACTGGATGTTTCTTTGCAAAGATACAGGCCTCTTTGTTTCTTTCTCCAAATCTAGACTGCTATATGGTGACGAGGCAGAGAGGACAACTCAGAAAACTTCTAGGAAATCTTCAGGCACTCTGACCTGAAACAACATAATTTGGAAAGGTACCAGCTTAGGCCAGTTAGCAGGCGTGGGTGGGTGTGCTTTCCCAGTCAGCAATCCAAGCAACTTGAAACAGTTCACTGGGAGGAGTATTGCAGGCAGCAAGGACACCTGTGGCGGACTTTCATTTTCCCTCAAGTATAAAGGGAGGTCAGAGAAGAAAGATGGGCTAATTACTTGGTAACAATAGTTTTCTAATTCATTCCTGTATTGTTAGCCATTCTGAAGTGCCAGCAGAGGAGGGGAAAGAGGGAAATGATGGCATACGTCCATGGCCAACTGCTTTGAATTCTCTGACAGACCAGGATGGGGTCCACCAGCTTCCTCGGCCAGCTGAGTTGGAGCTGCTTCTGAAAAATACCATGACCTCCCACTGGCTTCTGGTTCATATAGGGACCAAGGATGAAGATAACAAGGACAAATCAGTGGCAGAAGTTTGCTTGCCACTATTGAAAGTCTCCCTTTCAGACTTGCAGGAGTCTGGACTGTTAGGTAGTGGCTGCTTCACCTAGGAGGTAAATCATTTGTTCAGGACAAGTAATAGAATCACGCAAATGACACTAACCCAGATTCAATGCCCAGGGCTCCAAGTAAGCCTCACTGGAAATAATATTGTACTGGTCTGCCTGTGATGGGATGGAATTCAATTCTTCATAGCAACACTTTTGGCACAGTCCTTTGGATTTGTGACTAATGCAGTGCTGATAATACACCAGTGGTCTCACTGTTGCTGAACAGTGCCATGCAGCAGGCAGGCTTTCTCTGTTTCTCACTCTGTCTGCCTCCCCCACCCAGCAAAAAGGCTGGGGATATGCGAGAAGCTGGGAGGGAACACAGCTAGGACATTCCTAAGGGATGTTCCATACCAGATAAAGTCATGTTCAGCAATTAAAAAAAGAGGGTGGGAGAAGCATATTGGAACAAACAGTAAAATTGGATAACTCTCTGAAGGAATGCTATTGATAATACTGGCTATGAATTTAAGAACAGCACGCAATGAGATCCTGGTGCGAGGTGATTAACAGCCTGGCTGATCATATAGCTTAGTGCCAGGCTTCATTTACTTGTACTAAGATTTTACATTTCAATTCACAGGACAAACTAAAAGCCTTATATAATTTAAAGAACGGTGTGGCTAGAATTAAAAAAAAAAAAAAAAAAGCCATTTTGGAACAGTCTATATTTGGTAACATTACCCTTCCAAGTAGAATGCTTTTTGAAGCATTTTAAGCCAGGAGTAGTTTGGCAAGTTCTACAGGGGGTTGAAATATAACTACAGATGTAATAATGCTCATGAGCATTACCATAAAACATGTCATTTTGACAGAGAATATAAAGATACAGGATTGCATCCTTTGAAGCATCTGGTAGTAGGCACTGCCAAAGACTGAATGCTGAATTAGACTGAGTGCTCTTTCCAAATGTTCTGGAAGATTATGGCTAGTGATACTCCAGAGTAGCTTGTGGGTTATTCTGTTTTCTGGGCTGAGGAGCAGAATGAATTTTAATCCTTGGTCAACTACATTCCTTAAATTAACATTGTCTCCAGTATGTTCCAGAAATTGGTCACGATTTCTGTACGCTTCACATTGCATAAAAATACTTCTAAACATGTTTGAGTCGATAGCATTTGTCTTTCCATTTTTTCTTTCAAGTTACATAGTCTGTGAGGTCAGTGTGTGTTTCCTGGGACACCATCTTTCACAGCAACAACTGTGATCCAGCCTATTCTAGTGTCATTCTAAATCTTATATCTATCTTATCTATTTTATCGCTTTTCTAAACACATCTCACTGTTCAGCTGCAGCCCCGTACCAGCAAAAAGCCTGTCCAGGATTTCTTCTCCACGGACTGCCTCTAATGCAAACTGGATGTGATTTTTGATACCTTTTTAAATTCTCTTTTTTTTTTTTTGGTTAAATTAAGGTTCAGGTGTTCCAAGGGGAAAATACACTGATTTTTCAAAAAGCTTTCACTGTTTTCCACCGCTGTTTGAAGAAGAGATGTGTCTGTGTGTATGTGTATACAACTTCACAGCAGAATTTGACCTTTTATTAAAGATTACTTTGCAAAGGAAATCATTATGATAATCTCTTTGGTACAAAAGAGTTTTAGCCTACCAAATGAATCATAATTTCAGGATTAGGATCACTGACAGACTAATGTTCTGTCATTTGTATTCATTTCCTCTCAAATTTAGAGCAAATATGCTATGTGTCTTTTGATGTAATCTCTTTGGACTAGATTTTTAGAGGTATGCTTTTGAAAATAAATAATTTTCTCCATCTTTAGGGACTTAAATACCATTAATGTCTGACCTTTTATGACTGTACAGTCGCCGATAATTGTCCAGCTATTTCTGAGATGAAAAGATGGCATCCAGCATATTCTAATTCTCATTAGCTAGCATCTTTGCATTCTCAAGAGATAAAGAGAGAAATAGATACGAAAAGTAGCCCCTTTCTTACAACAGCACAGATGGTTTTCTAGGATTTTAGCTAATTTCTATTTAAACACTCAAAATGAATAGTAGAATTTTATTCAACCTGCTATGTAATTTCAGTTGAGGATAAACTTTGATTCATTTTCCTTAGCTATCCCTGAAAATGTGCAAGCTAGAGCAAGGGAGCAGGATTCATCTGGCTTCACTTAATTCACATTGAAGTTAGACACTAGGACTAAGTTAGTTATCTATTGTCCATCAATAGTAGAGATAAAGAAATGGTTCCAAGGACGGTGTCATTCATCTGATCTCAGGTGCCCATCTTGGGATTCATCACCATCTAGAGATACTTCCTGCCTTACACTGCACACTTGCTTCTCTAACGACTGAAATTATATGAAATGAATCCCTCCGTCACAGTCTAGCAAAGGGAACTTTGTCAGTAAATTTAAGGGTTAAAGATAATGTTACCTTATCCTTAGTGATAGATTGCACTTCTTTGAGGACTCTCCATATTAAAAGTAGTAAGAGTTTGCTATGAGAAGAGTGCAGCAGGCGACCATACCCCCTGTGTATGATTCACACTTTGCACTGTGCTGCAGCTCTGGGTGAGCTCTGTCAGATTCTGTTTTCCCACCTTTACTATGAGTCATGCTCTGAAGTTCTTTTCACAGCTCCAGCTGCTGTGCTTGCGTATGTGAAACTGTTAAATGTACATCAAAAAAGCATCACTGGAGCAGGAGTAGGCTCAGAAGTATAAACATTGAAGCCACAGCCCTAGACAGCAAAACGAAATGAAACAAAACAGTTATTTTTAAATTCTTCAGACTTCTGTTTGCCAGGTAGATGGTTTTTAACTTTGGGGAGGGAAGGAGAGGAGAGCACATAGCTGGGCCTTTAACTGCAGTGGAGATTAGGTGCAGGCTGAGTGCTGGCACAGTGTCATCTCTCCTAATTGTTATGGTGGTTCTTGGTGCAGTTTTGACCTGCAAAGTTTTCTCAGAGAATAAATGCCTGGCATGTTGCAGAGATTTGCATCGGCCCCGCATGGTTCCCTGGTGGCATCCTGTGGGCAAGACATTTATTTATTCCAAAGGATGTGACTGATGATGTACGAGTTTTCAGGCAGAATATGCTTTTAGCCCATTTTGTTTCCTTGAACACTTGTCCTCACTAAGTATCAGACACAACAGAGGTTATGTTGTGGTTTTCCTGTTACCAGTGTTACAGATGTGCTCCATCTCTATCTCACAAAATAAATGTGCACAGACAAATTGAGTCAGTCACTCAGGTCTTGGATAAGATCTTGCTTCTTTAAAACAATGCTGAGACCTCAACTGCTGTTTGTTAGTGCCTTAGATAAAATCAGTACGAGGCTCAGACACTTGAAGACCTCTCTGGACCTGCAGTATAGTCACAAGCAATGAATTATATAACTGATGAATTTCATCAACTCCCCTGCTTTGTTGCAGTTACACTGCAGTGTTCAACCTAGGTTATTAGTAAGATTTCTATTTTCGGGTAGCAGTGTAAGAAGCAGATCCATCCTATTTCTTAAAAAGCTTCATCTTTCCCCACATCCAAAATTTACCTATTTTTATATGCTGCTGTGGCAGCTTCCTGTGGTTTTTAACTTTGCTGGGATTCAGAAGTTTGGCAAAAGGGATGTGAAACAGCAGTGCTCTCAGAGCTGCTGCTTTTCACAAGTTGTAGGGTTAAATCCTGCAGCAACCATCTGGGGTTAGGAATTCAACATGACAGTAGCAGTTTAGGACTAGTCATGACTGTGTTTTGTCTCTTCACTGCATTATCGATCGTGGTGGAGAACTGATGGGTTTCTGTTAGTATTTAATTTTACTGTTCTATATAAGTATTACATTGTTTATAGTAGAAAATGGACTAAGAATGAAGAGTTACTGAACTATGAAGTTACTCCATTTAGTTATGGTCTTATAGTAATTAGATTGTGCAAGAAGCCTTAATTTTATTTCACTCTAGGAGCAGGTTAATCTGTATGAAACAAGTTGTAAGTATCATTCTCTTTTCTCCATTGTATACTAATTATTTTTTTCCCAGAAGAGAGCTTACTTATGGTTTCCACAGGACATCGCTTACAAACTTCTAGTAGTGAAATGGCAGACTTGGAACCCCTGTCTCAATGGATGTGCATTAAAATAGCAGGGCCATAATGTTTACTGACTTACTCACCAAAAAATAAAAAATCAGTATGCTAGACACATGTTTTCCACTAACAACATTGTCTGTAGTGTCCTAAAACCATTTAAGTCTGTTTGTCCAAGGTTAGCAGTCTACAGCTGTCTCTTCTGTTGCTCTACTAAAATGTTGACACCTCATTTTTTACTTTTTTTAACCTTTAATGGTATAATGGTTAATTTGTAAGATTCCTGTATTTGACATTGTTTTTCTTTTTATTTTACTCCCTGCTTTTTGCATTCTCCTCTTTTTTTTTTCTCCCACCCTTCATTCCCATTTTTTACTATTATTTTCGTCTTGTGTTACCTTCTTTCCTTCTCTCCCTCATCCCTGCTATTCCTGCTGCTATAGCCTCACAGGCTGGGGAAGCTGGCCGAGCAGGTAGGGGATTTTCATGTTCCCTCAATACCCACCTATCAGCTTCCAACAGTGGGACAGACTAGAAATTGAGTCTGGAGATTTGGGGATTTTCAGATCCTATGAAATTATATACAAGTCCATTATAGCTTTATCTGGATGCAGGTTTCATCAAATATTAGTTGTCTGTTGTAACTCTTTCATTCACACTGAAAATAACAAATACCATAGTGATTGTCTTTGATTTTCATTATTTTATAATCCAATTCAAGTTTAGTTTTATTTTTAAAAAATAAACAATTTTTTTCTCGTTTTTTGTTTTTAACATTGCATATATTTGAAATAAGCTCTCCGCTCAGCACTAGTCTGTTACACTGCTGAGTTTACTAGTAGACTCAAAATCGTGTCGTTACTAGCTAGAGAGGATATTGTATCTTGTATTGTGTATAACAAGCTAAAGAGGCTAACATGCATGTGCAGCTCTATTACTCTTTTTCTCCTCTGGTGGTGGGTCACTATCAGTGTCTGTACAGTAAGTATCAATCAGTACTGGTAGCTCTTTTCCCCTTTAGATACAAAATTATGTATTCATTGAATTCTGTCACACTTTTTAGTGCTAAATGAATCATGGAGCTACTGGCCAGCATTGCAGAAACACAAAATTTAGCCCCAGACATACTTAATGTGAAGAATTGTACCCTAATATATCCCAAACAGAACAGAAATCACTGGGAATTGATGCTGTCTGCTGTTTTAAATACTTAAGATCTAAATAACTGATAAAGGAGTTCCTGCACTTGTACACTACCTAGGCTAGGTGAATTTATCTGCTGAAAAAAAAGAAGAAAAAAAAAAGTTTTCCAAAGTTCCAGTGTTCAAAAATGAAGTTGTGTTTTTCTTCTAGCTTTCTGTTTAGCAGCGATATGAACTATGCAGCAGAGAAAAGAGCCTTAGACTACAGCACTGAAAATTCCAATGATGTTCTGTAGTGATGAGTTTGAAGTCTTGGATAAGGGAAAATCATAGCAGGTTACAAGTCTGCAGCAAAGCTGTGAGTGGAAAGGCCTAAAAGACTCTATCATCTCTGCATAAAAGGAAACTCGAATTAGCCTACTATTGTTCAAGTAACTAAATATTATGACATAAAATGAGGCTTTAAATTATACAGTGGAAGACCGAAAAGGAACAGAATAATTGCTTATAGATCTTCAGTCCACACTGGTTCGTGTCATGCGTGCTACCTTTAATATCTTTAGCTTCAAATATATTCTCTGTTGCATGTGTGGAAGATTCTCAGTAAACCATGCTTCACATTCCTGACCATGTGCTTCTGCCATTAAACTATGTCTCCTCTTGCCGTTTCTGCATTCCTTTCTATGGCAAAATGTGTTTAACATTTTTGTATGTATCCACATGCTGAATACTTGGCCTTTTGTAGCAAATAAAACCTCTGTTGACATGTGTTTGGTTAAATGGTATGGCCGCTTGATGCGTTTTCCAACCACGAGGTAACACGTGCCTGACGGTAGGTATGTTTCCAGGTGCTCTGTAAAGCTGACTCTGTAAAGCTGAGCTTTGTTTGATGAACAGCTTAAATATAACTTGTCGTTTGATTAGTATAATTAGCAGTGAAATGAATGTTCAGTTATTCGGGGGGTAAATCTCTTTTCTCCTCCCAGCCTTCAGGTTCTGATTAGCTGATGTTGTTGTTTACAGGGAACATCTGGACCGGATCCAACCACAGTCTATGTTGATATGAGGGCACTGAGGCATGACAGGTCGGAACCACCTTTTTCTTCTATATCAAACACACTTAAGAGTTTCTAGCAAAAAAGTCATCACACCTCACTCTGAAAACCTTTTTAATCCTCATAAATAATTTGTGATAACTCCTACCTGCAAGCAGAAGAAGTTACTTCTATTAGTTGGTTAATTAATGAATGTTACCATTGATAAAACTGAAGCATCAGATATAGCAAGTCTGTTCACTAACAAGATTCCCAGCTTTTCAGGGTTTCGTGACACTTATTTCTGGTGGGACAGCCTAGCCAGTCCCTAAGAAATGGAGCCCTGTTGGGCCTGTTGGCTTCACAGAGGTGTTTCTCCTTGTTGGGCAAGGCCAGCGAGGAGATGATGAGGAGATTTTGCTGTAATTCTTAATGCTGTAAGACTGTGAAGGATTATCAACTTTGGCCATTGTGAGCAACCACATTCTTTGTCATTGGATGTTTTCTGCTTTTACATTTAATGTTAAATACTCATACAACAAGTGACAACTAAAATCTACATGTAGTTTTTGTAAGGAGTTAATGAAATCTTCTGGATGGAAGGAAACTTGTAATTTAATGTGTAATTTTAGAAAGTACCCATGCACATGTTTCAGTTTTCCAATACGGTAGTCAAAAAGCTAGCAGGTAGTCTCTTTGTAAAATTTTCTTTTAACAAAACAGAAAGTTTTCTGTTAACTCTGGAAGAGGTGAACATTTAGTTGACAGTGTTCACCACTCCTGGTGCCATAAAAAATCATTATCCAAATGGGGCTTCTTATTCTTTTTTGCTCTTTTTTCCCCCCTCTCCTTCATAAAAGCTTAACAGCAGAGAATGTGTTCACCTTAGGCAAATATTGACTTTAGCTCTATCAAAGTGACTGGGTCAGCTTGCAGGGTACCAACCTCAAGGCAGTGCTGGCCTCTGCCCACATCACCCCCTGCATTTCCCAGCACTTCATAAATGCTAGTCATAACAGGTTCGTATTTCTGGACAACACATAAATTCTAAAATGAGCATGACCTTCAGTCTGTTAGGTACATATAGTTTGGACCTGCTCAGCAAGTCTTTCATATATATCCCTCTGTCGCAGTGCAGGGCTGAAGAGGGACAGGGATTTGTCCTGCACGTGCAGAGACATCTAGCTCAGAGCTGCCTGCCTAGACCCTCTTTAGTGAAGAGGCAAATGGGAAGTTTTAGGATGTGATTTACCTGATTTCTTGTAAGTTTTCAGCTTAAGGAAATACTAATTGGACTCAAAATTGTGGGCTTCTTTCCATTAATTATAAAGGGAACATAGCATAGTTAAGTAAAATAAAATACAGGCGTCTTCTTACAGGACATGGAGTATGGCAGGTGGAAGAAAGGACCTGTAAGATACTTGACACTCTCAACATTTCTCTGTTCCTTTTGCACACTATATTGCCAACAGTAATACTCAGGTTTGATCTGTCCTTTGCGATACTGCTGCCTGCATAACCTGGCCTCAGAAAACTTGGACTACCTGGCCCAGCAACTACGGTACTGTGTAGACATGCTCACACTCAGCCCAGGGAACAAAAAGGTCCTGACGTTATCATTGCATGAGCCTATCATCTCTGCAGTGCACCAAAGAAAGGGGATTTACTTGAGAAGCTGAATGATTTATTTTGTAAGAAGGGTGTGAGGAGTGGAGCAATTTTTTCTCTAAGAGCAGAACAAACACTGAACAGGATAAATCTCATCCAGTCTAAAGCAGTCTGTTAGGCTTCTTCTGCAGTCGGTGAAAAAGGACACACAACACTGGTGTAACACAGACATCTCAGGCAAGCATCAGCGTGGGGTGAATTGCAGTTAAGGTACCATTCTTTCTGCATTGATGAGGAAGGAAACTTAAACAACTAACTTAAACCAAATGTTTATTTTTTAATAGAAGCATTAAGGTGAGACTTATTTGCCCATAGTGTTTGAACTAACTTCATAGCTCTAAAAAGGTTGAAGTTAAGTTGACACAATGTAGGCGTATATCCGTAAGCATCATTCAAGTGCAGGAGAGAGAGATGAAGTTGTGTCTATAGACAGAAAAGAATAAAGCAAATATATATGTATATATATTAATTTTTCTTAGAGGAGAAGTAAATTTATGTAATATTTACTGGAAGGAATATATATAGAAACATATATTTGTAAAGATAAATTAATATTTACAGTTTTATAATAATAATTATAAATAATAAAAATACATTTGTAAATCTTTATATAAGGAAAATAAGATCATGCTTCGTAAAAGCTGTATGTGGCATGAGTATACTATTTCCTTTCCTTACCATGTCATTGAGAAGTAGGCATCATTATCAAGACCAGACTTTGCAGTGTGTTATTTTATATTTAGTGACTAGATCTACAGAACATGAAAGATGAACTTTGGAGTTGCCTTCTCACATTGTGGTAATGTAGATTTTAATTTGATGGATTAAAGCTGTGCCTCATTTACTCAGTCCTGTGGAATTTAGAATTAGATCCATGGGTCATAAATTAGGAGACAAAACAACTTTATTTGGCACAGTCTCTTCACACTTGCTGTTTTTAACCATTTTAGTGGAACCGAATGTCACTATCACTTAGCAGCAACTGAAAGATTGCTTCATGTAGCCGTGAGAGTGTACAGTAACAACCAACTGCGTCTTTGCAGGTCAGCCAGTCTCCCAACAATATGGAAAAACTACACTGTACACTTAATGTGAGGGATTTTTTTCTATTTTCTATTTTGTAGGATATTCTCCAGAATTTGAAAAAGACTGAAAGACTGAACATCATTCTTTTTTTTTTTTTTTTTTTTTCTTGGCATAATAATGCTTTCTAGTTACTGCAAAAGTAGCTTTGACAGCTTATCAAAATATCATTGTTTGATAACAGTTTAGATCAAAATACCTGTGCCATGTACAATCTGGACAGAGATCTAGAGCTGCTTGGTCAATCAGACTAGACATTTCCTCCCAGCTTGCACTGGATTCTGATGGTTTATTTCTTGGGCTAGTTTAGAGGTTCTCAAACACCTTTTGAATCTGCCTGTGTGTGTGTTTTAGCCCCCAGCCCACAGGTTTAGCTGCTGGGTTCCTAGAGCTCTAGCCATAGTACTGCCAGATCCGGGAAGAGACTGGGTTCACACGGAGATTCAGGAAGCTGATGCCAAGGGGTCATTAGCAGTCATTAGCAGGCATCAGTTGTGGTACTAGAAAAAGCATTGAATTGCCTAACAGTGATCATCCAGTGGAATTTTAGGTGATACAGCTACTCCATCAGCCTTGCCTGTTGTATTGGCTAGCACTAATCAGATGGCCCAAGCACCAGATGGCATTAGACACCTGTCTGGGAAACTGAGTAACATCTTAACAGCAGGAGGATGATATTGAAGCATCACCCCCAAGAGCAAAATGCTTCAATATCATTCTATTCGTCTTCTAAAAATCAGTGTCACCAGAAGTAAAGAGTCAGAAAGAAGTGAGAAGTAAAGACAGACTTGTCCCACCTATGCCACTTAACACAAAAATAATAACAATAACAATAATAATTAAAAACAAACTAAACAACAACACAAGAGAAGACCCCCAAATTAGCAGCAGGTGACTTATATGTCCCTGCACTACTGGAGAGGTTAACTCCAAAAAGCAAAATACATGTAGGTGGATTAATGCTTCCCTGTGCATGAGCTGGCCTCTTGGCAGGCTGCGCTGGCCCAGTAGCTTGTTCACTGTGCAGCCCAGGTCATGTAAACATGTCCATGTGCATGCAACAAAGCTCCAGGTATCAGCACCCTGCCATGCCATTGACTGCAGTTCTCTGCCAATGCTTCTGGGAAAACAACTTAGTATTAAAAAATAAAAATAAATAAATAAATAAATAAGTAAGTAAATAGAACAAATATATTCTTTTCACATTTGTCTGAACTCCCCTGGTTTTCAGACCCCTCCATCATCATTTTGGACCAGTCATGTTCTCCTCAGAAAGCTTTTCAGGTGGTTAAACACAAGATACCTAAATATGCTAAAAGCTGAGAAGTGCTTGGAAGAAGAGACAGAGATTCCTTTCTCATTGTACCAGAATACCACATACTTGAAAGATATACAGTTTTTAACATTTCCACGCTTTTATGGCACTAAAGATGGACATTTCAAGCCCAAGCATCCCTTTTATTGAGGATGCTTTAAAACAATATCTACATGTGTGTAAGGTTAAAAATGTACAACATAACGAATTTAAATGCAAGTCATATCCTAGTAGAAAAATAATTTAATTGGAAAAAATGGCCACTTCATCAAACTGAGACTAGACCTCATGTGCGTTCCAAAATAAATCTTCCTTTCACATAGACAGGGAAAAACTATTTTTTAAATGCTCTTCGGGATGTCAGGCTAGATTTTCAAAAGTTTCAGTATAGTTGCATATATTCTAAAAGATACTTATCATTAAATCATTCAAAACTGTTTTCAAAATGTAACTGATTTAGCCTGCTAGTTTAAATTTTGGAATGGCCTTATATTTGAAACTGAGTTGGTGTGAATAAGAAGTGAAGCATCATGAAAAATGTTGAAATGAGATATTTTGACTGCTTTGAATTTTTTTCCCAAATTTTAATATAGGAAAATCATTTTTTTTTCTGCATTTCTGTATTTAAAATGTAGTATAGAAGATTTCCTCATAAATTAGTGGGCTGAAGGATCATCCAATGATGCCTGAAGGCGACTGTTGATCTAAAACTTAAATTTCCTGCAGCCGCTGTAAAGATAAAGATCCCTTTGCATCCTGATACTGTTTCCTGTAGCAAAACCTTATCAACACAGAAAACAAAATTATGAAAATCATTGTCCTGCCTAAAGTGAAGAACAGGAAGGACCTACATTGATATCAGAGTTTGTTTTAAAAGAATAAAAAGGAAAAAGCAAACAAATTCAGTTCAGTCTGTCACTACCCCCAAAATCAGGCAAAAATATCCCCAGTCTCCTTTTTCAGTAGTGACAATTTGTGAGCTCTGATGGACTGGAGGTCAATCAGAGACTTCTAGTGGGGAGAGAGCCACTGATCAAGTTGTGTATGTATTTATAATGATTTCAGTATTAAGATTTAACATGCACTTGGACAGCTTTCTCTTACTTTGGCTACAAGTTGCATTTAGACTGATTATTGGACTATAGCCACATTTTGTACCAAAAATGAGCGAGAACGAACACTTTGTCAGTGCTAATAAACAGTATTCTTTTTTTCTGTTTTTGTTTGTTTGTTTGTTTGTTTTTTGTTTGTTTGTTTGTTTGTTTGTTTGTTTTTTTATTCTATCTCTATTTTCATAAATGCAGGCATCCTTACCGCTCGTATCCTTCTGATCCTGTCTTTAAATTCCAGTATTCCTTTTAGTGAAGCAATAGTCGCATTAAATGATCATTTGAATTATTCTAATTTCATCAAGTTTAGTCTGGCTGTTTCTTTTCAGTGCAGTAAGAAGAATTGAATTATTAAACCCTTTTGTGGTTTACTCCATTTCCCTTTGAGCTGGATGTAATGGTGAGCTGCTTGGATGGTTTCATGGTCACAGACACAGTGAGACAGCTGGCGCCAAACAGGGAGCCAACTCCAGCTGTGGGATGTGGCCAGGTAGAGGCAGTGGGATGTATGTTGGTTCAAGTTACTCATTTTTTATTCTGGCAGGTATTCGTGATGTGGGATGTGGCATCCAAAACCTTTCGCTGAAATATTCCTATTCCATCATTAAAACAAACTGTTTTAGTCTGATTTCCCACTGTATTTGTTAAACAAGCAGTTAGTAGGTCTGTAAAAATAGGTGTCTTGTCTTCGTATGGGGTCATAGTCATATTTTGGGAATTATGTAAATTAGTGAATCTTTCCAAAATTAAAAATAACTGCTCCCTGTATTACTTAAGTTATTAGCAGACTTGATGTCTTAGGAATGTATTTATATGCTGTGCTAAATCTGATTTTTCATTGTGGTCTTCTGGGGTGTTCAAAGAGCTCTGAACTTCTGTCAGCTTTGCTGGGAGACATTGTTCCCCTGAGAATGGTGATTTCTGAGGATGGAAATTCTGAGTCTCGTTCCCCAAGAAAATAAAAGAACAGTGGTAGTGTTTCAAAGATATGTGAAAACAGTTACTTATTACAGGATTTATTATTATAGATTGCTTATACACTGAGCCCAGTCTCAAATACAGGCTCTGTCAAAGGAAATCAGTTAAGGCTTTGGCTTCATTTTAATGTATTCCAGCAGTTCAGACTTCATGCAGGAAAAGAAAAATAGCCTTTTATCCTGCCTGTCAATTGTTTATCATTCTGCACTCTATTTTATTGAAACTTTCGTGTTGTGTATACATTGTTTTGAGTAATACCAAGCAACAAAACCACGGGAGCTTTTTTCTAATTCTCAAGCACTTCTTTTCCATCTACCTTGAAAAATACTCTTATTATAGGGTTACCAGACAAAAGAGCTACTTAGCTAAATTATCTGAGCTACAGCCACAGCCGTGCTCTGCAGCACAGTCACAGCATGGAGGGGAACCATTTTATGGTCACGTAGTAGAGAAAAGAGACTGGGGGGAAACATGTCAGAAAGGGACATGCTAATGGCAAGTGACAATAAAATAGTTACCTTTGTGAAGCATTAATTGATTAATCATACTTGAAAGCAATCTACCAATGGCTACAGAAAAGAAACCTGGAAAATTGTTCCCTGACGCTCTGGGGAGCAGTGCCTTTCCCAGCTCCTGTAATGGGTTACCGTGCACAGAATCCATTTGCAGGTTACAGAAAATCCCAGTCCTCAATTATTGACTCTGTGTGAGATCTGAAGGGGTAATACGGATCTATTGCTGTCCCTTTTGACACTTCACCACCTTTGCCTTACACTGTGATTCAGTAGGTACCGTGTGTAAAGTGTGTTGAGGTTTGAAGTGCTAGATACCTGGGGAACTGTTCAAAACGCCAACCTGGCAAATCACTGGCCTCAGAAAAGCATCAGTACTTTTAAGCAATAAGCTCTTTTACGAATTGTCGTGTCAAGTGCCACCTTCAGCAGTGCCATTCCAGTCATCCTGAGCTTCAGGGATCTTCTGGTACAGGTAACTTTAATTCCAAAATTAAAGCGTCACACATTACCTATGCTTTTTTTAAGATTGTCTGTTCCTGTAGCTGTTTTGTTTTGTTTTCTCTTTTTTTCTTCCTATTATCACAGAAACAGATTGTCATAGAGAAATGAAAAGCCTTCACCACTGTAAAGTCAGCAGAATTAGCTCTCCATTTTAAAGGAGGAAGGGCTGAGGTCTTTAAAATAAAGCTTAAGACCCTCCAAGTTTTAAGTAGGCTAAGCTGTGATGCAGTTTGATTTTGAGGATTCTTTGTCGAAGTGTATGGCTTTTAGGCATTTTGCCCATTAACTTGTAGAATTTCATTAGAGAGCTAAGCTGTCTGTCATGGTACTGGCAAAACCTTCCTTGTTCTTCACGTATTTGCTCAGGAGAAAATCCAGCCTTGGCTTTTTAGTGGCATTATATTTTGTTTCTGTCTCAAAAATCTTGTTGGCACTCTTTCTGATCTCTGGGAAACAAGTCTCCCAGAAAGAAAAGCTCATTCTGGATGATGTGTTTAATAGCAAAACTTCAACTTCTGACTTAGAGGAAAAGTCCTGGTGTGCCTGACTTGGAGGAAAGGTCCTCTCTTGCAGTTGCTGCCTGCACCAAGGGATGAACCAAGAGCCTTGCTCAGCCTCTGTGTGGCCGACTAGGCGGTGATTTGGAAATCAGCTAATGACCTGGGTAACTGAACTGTCTAGAACATTGTCTAAGGGATTGCACTATTTATAAAAGAGGATCCAGAGTTATAACAAAAATTGTAAATACACCTCTTTTAAGAGCTTTGAAAGATGTCTCGGTCCCAGGCATAAATCGTCTTCAGTTGCAGGGCGGGAGAAAGGGACAAACAGCCATTAACTTTCAGATGGGAGCCACCCTCCTTGTTCCACTCAGGCTGAGTTATGAGGCTCAACTAGGTGGGAGTCCTACAAAGAAATTTCTGTGCTCCCTAAGGACAGGCCCTTGAGGTATTTGCTCCCTTGAGTCTATTTTTAATTTCATCAAGTCTTTTTCAAGGGAACAGAATATTAGCTTTTTAGTGGAATAGGACAATAAGGTTTGGCTCTACTGGTGGATTTTGAAAGAAGATGTGGCATAGAATACCTTAACTATAAATGGAGAAATTCCAGTTATATTTCCATGGAGGGGCTGGGGAATACTGTAACGTGTACCAAGACATGTACATGTCAAACACGTACAAAGAGAAGACAAAAAGTCTTAGCTTTCCAGGAAAGTAGGTGTATTGCACTTGTACATTTACATAATTGTTTGCACGTGCCATTTGCATGTCATTTTTCAAACATAAACAGTACAACTAGGTGGAAAATGTTCGGTTTTTGTTTTCACAAACCATTTTTGAACTGTCCAATAATTCCAGTTTATTAAACCGTTTTTATTCCTGAAGAATATCTGATGCTACCTAAAAAAAGGGATTGCTCATTTCAGCACATAGCAAGCTTCTGTTGGTGTTCCAGGTCTGTTTCAGTCTTGGAGGCTGGGAATTGATAAAACAAGGTGGCAGGTTACCTTTCTGAGAAGTATTTGTTAAAAATTCTTCCACTTCCTTTCCTAAAAGCCATACTTCTCTCTTTCTTCCTCTTGGAGTTTGCTGTGAGTCTAGCCATACACATACAAGAAAGTCTTCCCAAAAAATGGCATTTTCATTCTTCTACTTTTTTTAAAGATAGCACGTACTTTGTATTTGATTTTTACAGATAGTGTATTCTGAAGCATATTTTGCTTTGTTTTCCTCATTGTGGGATATACAGAAAGTTCTGGCTGAATATGGGGGGCACTTCTTTACTGTGAGGATGACAGAGCACTGGCACAGGTTGCCCAGAGGGGCTGTGGAGCCTCCTTCTCTGGAGATATTCAAAACCCACCTGGATGCCATCCTGCACAGTGCTCTAGCTGATCCTGCTCAGCAGGAGGGATGGACTAGATGATCTTCAGAGGTCCCTTCCAACCTCAGCCATTCTGTGATTCCCTGATCTAATGGACCACTAAACACTGATTCATTAAAAAGTCATTGACCTAGAGTACATTTACTGCTTCGGCAATAGAGGAAAAAGTGCTGCTTTCCCATACTGCAGCCTTAGAGTGCATTTCACAACAGAAACAACTGCTTTGGAGGGAAAAATGCTTAATGAATAGATGTAAAATTTGGAGCAAGCCTTTTAAATTCTGCAGACCTAGCTGCAGTACGCTCTAAGAGATGTATATGAGAGATGTACATAAGAGATGTAGCTTCCTAAGTGCTTTCTATCCGTGTTTTCTTTCTCTCCTTCTCTTGCCAGCCTTTGCAGGAGGACAGACAGGGCTTTTGCTCTCCCACGCACTGACAGTCATTTGCCATGAATAATTCAGCAGTGGGTGCCATGCTGGTGGTTACTCCTGGGAATTGGGCTCTGTCACCTTTGTGACCCACTCCAGCTTTGCTAGCCTCAGGCACTCCTTTGGCTCCTGTTGTCAGCAGTCTGTGGCTGTATGAATGCTGAATGACTCGGGTGTGGGAAGGAGAACTCAGAAAAACAGTAAAAACGTCCTATATTTATATAATGATCCCTCCCTAACTTTGTTAGAGATGCAATATCCTTACAAATGGCTGTATTCAATAGCTCTTAATATACTGCTTCAAGTCTCACATATCCTCCTGAAGATTTTATATCCTAGAAGCATCTGTTTGCAGATGATGAGCTTATTTATGTGAAGAGTCTTGTGCAGCTCAGCCAGGGTTCCCAGTGAGCCTCCTGTGAGGATGGTCCCTCTCCAGTGACTTCAGGTGCATGTGGCACTGCAGCACATTGCACTACTGCCTTTTCTTCAGACTGTTCATCTGTGGTTTTAATTCCGCTAAAGAAGTGTCTCCACATGTTGAACTTCTTGCACTGGAAATGTCTCTGGTGGTAGGTAAGGAGAGGGAACTTCTTGCACATTCTTCCCCAGAAATGCAGGGTGCCCGCTCCATGAGTCAGCTGGTGGTGTGAATCCTGAAGCTTGTAGCAAGATAAAGGAGCCTTATCAGGGAGGACTTGATTTCAGAAATTTCACTTTTCAAAATGCTGTGTAAATGAAGGATATAACATTGCATGGGGGAAGATAAAATTATTTCCATCATTTGTTAACAATAAATAGGGTAATTCTATTCCATGAAAAAATTTTAAGGTCACAAATTTGTTAGAATTAAAGTTTTCCCTATGTGTGGGGTCTTTTTTTCCCAGTTAGAACTGGGAAGACAAAACATTACAAAATAAGAAAAGCGCTTTGTATCAAACAGAGTCATCAGCTCACAACTGTGATTATGAAAAGTGCCATAAAAACAATTAGCAATAAACAACGTGTCGTGGGAGGCTTGTAATCTAAATAAAAAGATAAAAGCTAAGACCAGCATTATGCCTGTGTTTGCAGATATGAACCTGAAGCACAGAGAAATGCGATGTTTTGCCTGCTGGGGCACGACAGGTGTGAGATAGAGCCAGGGGGCAGGTGGGATTCTTCAGTCCCAGTCCACTGCACTGACTTTAAATAGTTGTGCATTATGCTTTACACAATCTATGAAGTTAAACAAATTGAATGTGATGCCCATATAATAAAATCTGAACATTTTTCAGTACCTTAAAGCTAAAAACAGACATAAATATGAAATTTATTTTTGCATATTCCCATAGCCATTTATGATAAAATGACTATTACTTTTTTTTTTAATCTCCAAAATTTAGAATGCTCATTTCCTGAACCTGAGTTCCTACCTCATTCTGCTTTACAGCTTTTTATTCATTACACTCATACATTTGTTGCTTTACAGCTTTTTGCATTGTCTTAGGTCCTTGTGTAACCTTCTCTGCTTCTTTGTTCAGCCAAGGATAGGAACTGGTTTGCTTTTGACCTCAGGGAGTTTGGGACATGAAGTACAATTTAGATTTACAGTGAATAAAGTCTTTACAATAATGGAAGTGCATTAGTGCCAATTTTTAACTGAACTTGTTGATTATAAAATTAACAGGATTAAAATATGTCCTAGACATACAGAAGATTTAATGGTTGTTCATCTTGTTGGATAAAGTTTGCCTAAACCCCAAAACTCCCCTTTTCACTCTCTGTTGTCTTTTATCTGTTATCTGAATTTGTCATGCAATGAGAAGAAAAGTGCTTTGAGGAAACCAGGATGATGCAGGGAAAGTCTTCATTATCTAGATTTTCCCTTCAGCCAAAGTGTTCAGCTGTGCCATCTTCCTACTTCTCTGATCTGGCTATTTGAACAGGGTATTTCACCTTGACAGGCAGAGCTTATCTTCTTCTTGGATCGATATTTTCATTTTAGGGTAGAATGAGCTCATTGACGTGTGAATTCTGGAATAGTTTGTGTAAAAATATGTTATTGTTTGCAAAAAGAGAAGATGCACTGAAAGTCTTGAGTGTCAAAGACTTCTTTTAGGTAGTGGTATGTGTCTGAAAGGTGTTGATAATGGCATTAATACAGGGCCATTTAAATCACAGCTGGGTTATGGGATATAGCTACACAAAAGTGCATGCCCTCTGACATCAAATGCTAAATTAGGTTTCAGTTAAAATTTCTGATGAAGTAAGAGTTTTTTTTCCACCAGGAAAGACCATTTTGTTGAAATTGGAAAAGTCAGTTTTGACAGACCTTTTACAACTTAAGAAAAAAAAGGTAAAATTTTCAAAATGGTCAAAATACCCTCCTTTAACTTTTGAATTTTTGCTCATGATGATTGTTAAAACATTTTTAGTTTGGAGACTTAACTTAAAAGAAAATACTGAAAAACTAAACTCAAGTAACCTCTTTTTTTGACCTGCAGCATTTTTTTCAGCTTCAGTTTACAACTTGGCTTCATGTTTCACCTCTTCGTTCCAGTTCAGTACATAAAAATTTCTAAACATCAATTTCTTGCATGATAAGAAAATATCCACTTTTTCCCCACAACCTCAATTTCTAAGATAAGATGACAATCAGCAAGAAATTTTAAGGAATAAGGCTGGAATGAAACCAAGGAGCCCGTCAGCTGTGTCTTCCTGCCACAGAAAGGCTGTGGCCAAGGAAAGGGCCTAGGAGACACATATCAATATTTTTATATATTCAGTGTATTTTCAATATGTGTTAGGCTGTACTTACATCGTATCGTATCTGGTTTCCTTTAGTTTTTGTTGCTGAAGTTTTTCAAGCATGACAACATTCCAAGTCAGCTACTGAAAAAAAAGTAAAATACCTGCAGAATAGGTAATGTTAAAGAAACCAAAAAGCTGGACTGCCAAGCTGGCATGACTGCAAGGCAGCATGGTGTGAGAACAGACCACTCGAGGTAAGAGGGAGAAGACAAATTCAGGGTTGGTAGGCTAGGCAGGGAGATGAGATCTGGTGGTGATGGAAGATGCTGTGCTACTGCACGAGGCTAGATAACAGCAGATGTTGGCACACTGGCAAGGAGGTGTAGGGCAGTTACTATGGATTGACTTGTGGGAATGGCTCTAAAGGAGAGATAAAAGTTCAAGATGTGGGGTTTTGCCAAGTGTTAGTTTGGAAGGCAAGCTCCGTAGCTGAAATATTTAACAAGAAAAGTGGAAAAATCTTTTGAACTGTATGTGGGGAGCCAGATAGAAATACCAAGAGGAAGATAGAAAAAGTTCATGCCAAACAGGGCAATAAAAAGGTTCTTGACTATAAAATACATTCAGCTGAGAAGTAAATTCTGAGGGGAAGTGGAAGAAGCCCTATCATTCGAAATACCGAAACCGGAGTAGACAAAGCACTCGTAAGTGCACTGCAGGGAACAGTCTTTTTTTGGCAGGGAGCGAGACTTGGATGACCTAATAGTTTCTTTCCATCTCTATTAGAATCACAGAGCCCGAAGTCTCTCTCAGTGCAGTAACACAGCCCTGCTTGAAGGTTTTCCCAGTTTTGGCATCGTGATGTTGGTTACTACCACGCTGCGCGCTCCAGACTCCTGATTCGCAAAGCACTCTTTAATATCTCTGCTGACAAACTCGTTGATTAAAGAGAATACCGATAAGCTGTGAAGCATATTTTGGAGAACTTTTGTCACCAAATAGAAAACAAAATTTGCAGCTTTATGTAAATAGTTAGGCAGAAAGACATTGTTACTGTATTTCTGTATCCCCTTCATTACACGATTATTACAGTGCCAGTTGGTTATAGCTTGCCAGTTTTCATTCTGAAGTCAGATTTCAGTCCTAGTTTTCTATAGTAAGAGTCGAGGAGATGAAATCCATCCAATATATTAAATTGAACAAGAAAAAAACCTAAGCACATATTAATGTTATAGCTGCCTTTCATATTAAATCCCATTAGCTGGGCTTTGAAACATAAGAGGCTTTCTCAACTGCACATCGCCGGTTACAGGTTCTTATTTTTTAGAAAAAAGGACTAATTCTTAGGTAGCAGAGAAGAAAATTTTAATAATTACACTCTCTCCTACCCTACTATATAAATACAACAGATTAATTGTGCATCATCATTGCTTATCGCTTTGTAACAGTCCAATGATTCTTAAACATCTTTTGCCTCTCCTCCCCAGTGAGACATTTAGGTGGGAGAGAAAGCCCGCATTTTCCCTTCATTTGGTCACTCATTTATATTTTCCCTCTCAGCTTGGCTGCAAACCACCAGAAGGTGCAAAACTAGCTTTCAGGCCCAAGGGCAGCATTTTCATCCCATCCACTTGATTTTTGGGCTCTTTGCCCAGGCTGGCTCTGCTGCCATCTTCTCTTCTGCCCTTCCCAGCGTGACTCGAAGGCAGTAGGAAGCAGTGGGAAGGCTCTACACTCACTTTGTAAGAGACTTTTTTTCACCAGCTGGAGCACTGCAGAGAAACGGGACTTGCCCTTCCTGCAGCTCTGATGCCTGGGAGCACATTACGATTATTTGTGAACTCTAAATTTTGAGAAGCGGTGTCATAAGGAGCCCTGAGCTCCTTTGCCAGCATCACCTGTGTGATTCAGAGGTGGTATTTCTCCTGGGTCTGAGGAGCCCTAGGCTCTGCCTCTTGCCCACCAGGCAGGCTTGGTGCCGCTCGGGAGGGAGGGGAGGTGAAGAAGTTCTCAGTCATCTCTGCTGTCTGTTTGTCAGTGCAAAAATGGAAATCTCCAGGGAGAGGAGTGGGAACAATTGAATTATTTTAAGATGAGACAGAGCAAAACTAATTTTAAAAAACTATTGCATAATGTCCATAATTTATTCACTGTACTAGTCCCCATAGAGTTAGTAAGACTATTATGCACTTAAAATTAAGTATGCACATAGGAGACAGTAACATCAGAATCTAATGTTGCACTTCTATTTTTTTTTGAATCTCTCTGTGGCAAAATATCTTTTATTATTTCAGAGCTGTTAGAGGTTTAACAGCATGCTCCCAAATGTATTGTGAGCTTAGCCAAAGCTTTTTAAAATGGAGTCTGAGTTCTTGAGCACTACCAGAGCCCTAGCAGAAAACCTCCAAGAAATGCTTCTATGTTTAGTGCACTGCTGTGATATTTCTGAGGGGATACGAGGAGGAAAGCACATAGTGGGAGAGTTTTAACAGAATTGGAAACTGAGAAATTGCACCTTCTGGATCTTCATGTGCTAAAATTCAGACGAGGTTAAAGGAAATAGCTGGAGAAGGGAGCTAGAAGAGTGTGCTAGCAATAACAAGGTGGGAGGCACAGATGCTGAAAGGACAGGGGAAAGGGATGGTCAGAATTATGAATGTTGATTCATTTCCAGTAGTCACTCACTGGTTTTTAAATGTATAGCTTTGTTATACATGCTTTATTGTATGTGATTCCTACAAGGCCTGGAATTCAGCAGCCCATCGTTGATGCCAGAAAGGGAGCAAAGGCCAGCAGAATCCCTACAAAACTGGACAGCTCTAAGATATACTTTTCCTGCCCCAGAGTGTTTTTGCTCCTGATATCAAAATGGAATTATTTTTAAATATTATTAAATATTATATTTTAAATATTTTGTAATGTTTTAAATATTATATTAAAAATATTTTTTTAAAAGAATTATTTGAATCTCAAATTCAAATAAAATATTCCCTGATGTTGGTCACACTGTCCTTTTTGCCACTTCATATGGCTGTGTTTTTTTGTTTTTTTTTTTGAATTGTCTCTTTTTTAAAATCAAATCTATTTGTCAAATCTTGGTAAATAATGAATGAAGTAACTCTGTTAAAGGAGGTACCAAGTGTCTGGGATGGTGACTAGTTCTTCTAGGAACAGCCACCTTTCTGTAACTACAGATCTGAAAACCAGAGATGTCAGTTGCTTGAAAGAGTTCAGTTAAAGGTGTTTTTTTTTTTTCTGCACTAATAGAGATTTTACAGAAAAAAAAAAAAAAATATATATATATATATATATATAAAGGCAGAAAAGTAGGCATTAATTAACAACTGCTTTTTGCAATATTTGATTTTTTTTTCAATATGCATTGAGTTATTTTCAAACCATTTGTTGCATACTCCCAAACACCTATGATTTGGCTGGCCTTTTGAACAGCATTTCAAGTGTGCCTTATGTAGACATGTCCTTTATAGAGTAGCATGACTTAAGCCATGCATGTACACCTTATAGTGGAGCTCCTGGGTTTCTGCTGACCCACAGCAGCCCAACAGCTTCTGGCTCCAGCTGGGACTTTTGTCGGCAGAGCATGCGTGCACCTTCAGGAGGGCAGGTCAGGCTGCAGCTGCCTAACCATGGCTGCTCCAGGCAGCACCCCTTGTAGGGCACTTTGCATCCATTTCATCTCAAAATTAGTTAGAAAAGTGCTCTGAAATTGCTGGGAACTTGGGTTGTTGCTGGGAACTCATGTTTTTAGTGGGAGAAACTGTTCACAGTGATGTGCCCTGCCCCATCCATCAAGGCTGAGAGACTTCCCAGCACTGCAGATAAAACACTGTTCACTGTTCCTGCCTTGACCTTGACAATCACAGCTTTTAGATAACTTTTGGAGCAAAGAAATAGTAAAAAAAAGAAAAAAAAAAGGAAAAAAAAAAAAGAAGAAGAAAAAAAAAGAACATCTTTCTCCATCTCCTTTATGTTTAGGGGCTGAAATTGCTAAAGCTTCTTCCCCATAGGGACCTTTAGCCGAGGTCTCTGTGTCTCATCCCTCCTTCCCCAAACGGAGTGCTGCAGTACTCCAGCTATAAAAAGATGGCAAAACAGCCCAAAAAAGATGTATCCTGACTGCTCCTAACTGAGTACAGGTTTGTGATCACATTAACTGGATCCAGTTTTCCACACATCTACTCCTAGCTATGCCTGCCTGTGCCCTGTCTTCTACTGACATTTCTTCTTCTTTTTTTTTTTTTTTTAATTTCTTATTTGTTTGGTTTGATTTGGTTTTGGTATCTCAGGCTTTTTTTTCTTCATATTCAAACAGTTGAGGGGAGGAAAGGGGTAAGAACTGCTCATTTGATGGAAGCACAGATTTAGATCCGTTAAGCAGATTATGAAAACGTGCAGGAGTGGGAAGTTTAAGGTTTCATGGGCTGCTAGAGCTTTCAGGTTACCTCCCTGAGGATACAGGAATGCCTAGATGTTACCAAAAACTTCTTTGCCATCTACTGGCTGAGCCAATCAGCCATTTTAGGACCTGACAGACTCCTTCATTCTAACCTGCTGAGTATTTTTCTAATGTTAAATGAGGAATTTCCTTCCAGACCATCCTGCCACCCCAGGAGGGCTGCCATTGCTGTTCCTTTAGTGAGGAAATGAGTTACCTAAGAAAGGAAGAGAACAGACCAGAGAGTCACACCCAGAAAGGGTCTGACCTCGGCAGTAGTAACATTTTTCATTTGATATTTTCTTTTTTTGTTAATAAAATCTTTATCAAACACAGACAATTGAAAATAATTATAAGAGTGCTAAAGCAGACTTCATGCTGAAGCCTGGTTATGAGCTGTTTAGGAATGACTTTGATTTTAACTATTAGCTACTCGTGGAATGTGGTTGCTCACTCAGCTCGCATGCTTTTGTTTCTGTGTCCTGACTTTTATGATGTTCTTGTGGGAAATCAATATTTCAGATCCCTTTTGTTGTGAATAATTTTCTGCTTGGAATGCCATTTACAAAAGTCTATCAAAAATAAATAAAAGGCACCAATTACATTGGAAGACTTTAATATATAGGCAAATGTTCATGCACATCTTTTTTTCATTATTTTCCCAGCCATAAGTCTTGACTAAGATTAAATATTGGGCCTGAGTATGTTCTAGAGGATATAAGCTTCATCTGTTCCAAAAATAGCATTAATCTCTGCAGCCATCAACCCTTCCTTTTAGAAATAAATGTTAATGGAAATCAAATAAATGCAGCCATGTATTATGCATATTATTTTTACATGTGTTTTACAGAGTTCGTTTAGTAGAAAGAGGATCTCCACATAGTTTGCCCCTGATGGAGTCAGGAAAAGTAAGTACTGAAAGGAGATTTAAACATCTCTTTCACGGTAAATATTTTCAGTGAATTTCCATTTCTTTTCCTTCTTTAAATGAATCTAATGTTCAGAAAGGCTTTATCAACTGTGCAGACTATTCTTTGCTGATGGAGTTGCAGCCCAGCGGCAGTAACTGATTTATTACAGCTCTCCCAAACCCTGCATCTCACCATACAAACAGGCAACGAGTGCACTACTAGTACAGGCAGTTTTATCGATGCGGATCCATCTCCACTGAGAACCGGTCTGAGATTGTCATTGTTTCACTTGTTTACTCACAGATGGCTGCTGACCATCTGCAGAGGGACCCGGCGTGGTGGGCAGTATCGTTGTGGGGACAGGCTGTCCCTTTTCTATTTTAGGGTTTAACATCTGTCCACCTCTGTAGCCCGTTACATGAAGTCACTGGCAAGAGCCTTGTTCTTAAGAGAGCACATGGTGCCTCCAGGGCTTTCTTTTTGTTTCAGACTAAAGTTTCATATGAACAGGGCTTTTTTTTCCTATTCTGGTACGTACTGTCAGAAAGAATTGGAGCCATTTGTTAGGATTTTTGTGTTGTAGATGAACGTTTGATTTCTAAGTTTTTAATGATGGAACAGCTTTTACAAAGGGGTTTTGTAGCCTTTCCCAAATATCTCAAAATTTATTATATTGATTGGCTATTTTAGTGTTTTATTCTGTATGTCTACTTTAATTTTTTAGGGATGTCTTCTAGTTTCTTATAAAATGTTTTTGTTTGTTTTTGGTGAGGAAGTTAGCACATGATTGCACAAGTATCTGCTTTCTCATTGCTTCACGCTTTCTTTCAATAGATCCTGCCAGGAGTACGAATCATTATTGCTAATCCAGAAACAAAGGGACCCTTAGGAGATTCTCATCTTGGTGAGGTGAGTCATGAAAACTTCACCTTTGTGTACTTGGAACTAAATTGCAGGGATAAAGCTGTCAGCATGTATGCTAGTGGTTTACTGTAATACATCTTATTAAATGCCGGGTTAAAAAATTGCGAATGATGAAGACCTTTATAGTATATGAAGTGTGTAGCATGATATTCATACCATTATTAAAATTATTAGGAACATACTTGATAAATACTAATAACAACTTGTCTATTAAAGAATTTGAAAAAAATTGGCTTTCTCTAACTACATTTTCTACTTCATGCTTGACTAATTCCGATGAAAACTTACATGAAAAACTAAGTTTATTGATTAGTCTAATTTCAGCTAGATGGGTTTCTAGTGTTATTCTCTTTATAATCACTGTGCTTCAGTGCACTGAAGTGCTCTCATTAGCTGAGTTGAGCAAGGCTATATGTTTTTCCAATTTATTTTATGTTTCTAGAAAGAGAAAAAAAAACTTAAAATGTTATTTTCAATGAGCAATTAAAGTTCTAATTAACAAAATGAAAGATTTGCTTAGTCATAATTAAGATTACAATCTGATTTGTGAGATTCATTTGGAAGATTTCATTGCTATGAACTTGGAATATTTCCATGATACCTTGAGTTCGACGAAATGAATCCTTCTCCATACATAAAGGTGCCAGGCCACTACCTTTAAAATAATTTCAATCCTATTTCTAATGTTGTAAACAATCACACTGCACCAGTGCTGTTGGAGGTATCTGTCTGTCTGGTATTCGTGAAGGATGCCCTGCTGGAGCAAATTCACTGAACCAGACATGGGGAACTATGCAAAGAGTGCTGTGTCCAAAGGAGTTTCTGAAAATTGCCGTAGCCCAAGCAGAGCTCAGAGCTAACACAGTTCAAGGGGGCTGTGCAGGTCTGGGGCCGGAGGGCTGCAAGGAGGGTGTCCCTGTAGCTGTGGCTGCTGCATTCCCCTCCAAGCAGCACTCCGACTTCAATGAGGTCAGATTTGGGTCATGACCATGCCCGTAAATGGGTCAGAAACAGTTAAAAGGCATTATCTGCTGTTATGTGTATTATCTAGCTATGACTAAAAATATTTGCATCAAGAATTTTCAACAATGCTTTGTTCTGGAAAGCTACTTTAATTAATACCAGTATAATTGCTTTTAACTTAGATATGGGTTCACAGCACTCACAATGCCAGTGGGTATTTTACCATATATGGAGATGAATCTTTGCAATCGGATCACTTCAATTCAAGACTCAGCTTTGGAGACACACAGACTATTTGGGCTCGAACTGGCTATCTGGGGTTCCTGCGAAGAACAGAGCTCACAGATGCAAATGGAGGTAAGAGGTTTCTCCTCATCTACCAAGGGTTTGTGCACATGATTTGGATTAGGTTCAGGCTGGCACTGTGTCTCTTGGCTTGCGCTATCTGACATGTTCAGTCTGTGAAGCCCTCAGAACTACAAAAAAAGCCTTAGCTAAACAATCAGAAAATAAAACAAATGACGTTTTTTTCTTGCTGAAGCAGTTGCTTTTCCTTTTCCATACCTTGGGTGCTACAAAGTCCCTCCACCAGTGACTATTTCCAACTGTTAATGTGCCCAGTGCTTCAGAATTTGTTCCTGCAGTCATATCCACAGCCATATGTTCATGTACACAAAGCCCTGGTGTGCGTCTGGGCCCTGTCCTGACTCCAACAACCACCTTCTTCCTCTGTTATAAACTTATTTACAGAAACTGCCCGTTTCTTGAATGTCTCTGTCTTTAGAACTGCCAGGGAAGGTTACTGAAACACAGTGCGAGCAGTAGCCTGCAGGAGAAGCTATGGGGCATTTGGTTTTCCGTCACGAACATACAGGATTTCACTCTATCTCCTTCTGACATCCCTTATCTTGTGTGCACATGGCAGCAACCAAGCACTGCCAGGCACACAGCAGGACTGAAAGTCTCTACTTGGGAGCACGTTACTTGAGGTGGCTTTTTGCCGAGCACAGTTGTGTAGCCTTTTTGTGTTTCGTACTGATAGACCACCCTTGGGAAAATGCAGGAGTCTCTGACAATGAAGCACCTAAAGCATGTAAAGTGCTTAAATCTTCTCATGGAAGTTGCAAAATCTCCGTTCTGCTCCCACTTCTGGCTTCCTGTGCAGAAAGTTCTCTGCCCTGTATTGCTGGTAGAAGTAATATGGCCATTACATTACCACTGTGCAACTGTCTGAGTTAACATAAAAAGAATTAGTAATCCGCTTTTAAGTCTATTAGCAAATATTATTTCCTTTATGTATGACGTGCAGAAGTTTATTATCAACCTGATATCTTTTTAAAAGTCTCATTTCAGCCTCATTTATTTCTTTAGTCAATAAAAATTCATACAAGAGAATTATTCTTCAGAGCTTGCCATCTGTCTTAATGAGCAATTTGCTGGGTAGCACATAGCAAGTATTTCTTGCTTCTTGATGCAAACCTTTGTAGCACACCTTAACTGACCTTCTCAAAGCTACTGGAACAACATATTCCATACTGTTAGGGTCAAGTCCATCCTTTCTCTTTCAAAAAAAAAAAAAAAAAAAAAGAGAGAGAGTGAGAAACAAGAAGTCTATTGTCTACTTAGGGCTGCCTTAAAAAAAGAATGAGTCTTTTCTGTATCCACCTTCAAGACAAAAGGAATTTGTTTCACTGTATTTGGGTAAAGAGTTCCACCTTTCTTTGTCACATGGGAATAGTGTTTCTACATTCCTCTTTTTTTTTTTTTCTGCTTTCTGCTGCATTTCAGCAATGCAAATTGCTTATTAGTTTGGAAATTACTTAGGTGTTTCATAAATTTGAGGGTAATTTATAAATGTTACACTTATGTTACTCGCTTATTAATGTGAACATTTTTGTCACCTAGTGTTCTAGAAAACAGAATCATTATTATTTTTTTCCCCTTACAAACAGAACGCCATGATGCACTTTATGTTGTGGGTGCATTAGATGAAGCCATGGAGTTACGAGGGATGAGGTATCATCCAATCGATATTGAGACCTCTGTAATTAGAGCACACAAGAGCATCACAGAATGGTAAGGATTATATAACAGCACAGTTCTTATATAAAGCTGAAATATCTATAATGTCTGGGGTTTTGCTTGGATATTGCAATTGATCCAGGAAATGGTCTGTCAGGATGGTCACAGGATTTATAACTCAGTGGTAAATGCATCTTTAGGATGAAACTTTTCATTAGAAAATTTAATCAGGAAGGACTGTTTTCTGTTATCATTCAATTTGTTTCCTTTTTGTGTGTGTTTTTAAGTATGAGTGAAAGGTTAAACTCTTAATTTGAGAGAACCAAGCTGCTTTCAGGTAGGTCAGTAGCTGTTTCTTGGAGTTTGAGATTTATATTCTAACCAGGAAAAAAAAGACTCAAGCTTTAAGAGTGTTGTTATTAGAAGGAGTAAGCAAGCAAACATTTTAAATAAATGAACACGCTAATAAACTTTATTAGTGAACACACTGTTACTTTTGAATTAGTTATTAATAAATCAAGCAATGGAAATTGAAGCAGTAAATCAATGAGTTAATAGTGATGTTGTCTTAATCAACATATCACATCATCAAACGCATGCAGCAGGTAATCATTTCTTAAGGCCATCTCGAGAACAATTTGCTTTTCATTATTCTTGCATCAGAAGACCGAATCAGGTATTTGTTTTGTTTTGATCTAACCTCAGCTCAGCCTTTTCCTTTCAACCAAAAAAAAACTGTCATAGCACGTAGAGCAATTCAGCTAGTATAAGATATGACTCCCCATTTTTCTCTTCAGTCCTGTCTGCAAGGTGTGGCCTGTGGACTTACTAAGGAAGCCTAAGGACCATACCAGTTTCTACAGTCACAATGCTTTGCTTTTTTCTTCAATATCTGTTACAATTGAGGTAGTTAATTGCTCATCTGACTGTAACTGAGGTTTTACCTGATTGCAGGCTCCCTCAGTCGTTGCCACTGGTGACACAGTCGTCTTGTGCTGGCATTACGTGGGGTAGAGGATACTGGGTCCTCATACAGACCAGTAGGAACACTTAAAGGATACTGAAAAATGCTCCTTTCATATGTGTTATATTCTTATCATCAATGGATAGAAAGATAACCAGGGACAACTCTATTATAAGATGGCTACAGATTCATAAATCCATGTGTTCAGCAGTACCTGTTTGTCAGAGATTTGTGTGTCCTCAAAGTGTGAGCTCATGGGCAATGAATGAAGGTGCCATATCATACTGCAGAAATGGCCATCACTGGTTTCAGTGGCAAAAAAGTCTTAAATTATATATTTTCTCAAAACCACTGAGAGTTTTTTGGGAATACCATTCCACCCTTCCCCTCTCTTACCGTGAAAATCCTGAGGGGAATAGGAGCAACTCAAAAAGGGTTGGGGTAGGCTGGGAGGACTAAGGAGAAGAGCTGCTGAATTTCTGCAAGATGATTGAACTACATGCAAACACTTCTTTGTGCCTTAACTCTCCCCAGTAGCTGGGTGATAACATACAAGACACATGAATAAGATGTCAGGAAACATGTGATGCTTACTGCCCTTTGCTGAAAGGCAAACATTAAAAGTCTTCAGAGTTGTTTTTCCCTCAGGGAGGAGAGGTTTCTGGTGAGGTAGATTTTTCTGATGTGGTCCTTGCAGAAAATGGACACACAGATGTTCAAAGCAACATCTGGCTTGCTTATAGTGCCCAACCTCTTCCTACCCAGTGGTCCACCTAATCATTCCCTCAAGTCACCAGCGTGAAGTTTTCCTTTACAGTCATTGTCCTGACTGTCCTTGACTTTTCTCACTCAACTTCTCCTGGATATCCTCTTCTTGTCCTTGGTGAAGACTCCTTGACAAAATAATAGACAGTAAAATCTTTCCTTGTATATTTACCTTGTATATGCTTTTCTTTAGTTTCTTTCTTTTTGTTGGAGGCCATTGTTGTTTACTTTACAATGACCCATTAAGGATTTAACTTAATGGCGTTGATACCTATTGCAAACAAAAGCTACTGGCTATGTCCAGTCCATAAACTGTAAAAACAGCTTCAAAGAAACATGCTCATTTTGTAACATTTACCACTAGTGAGGAAAGCAGGGACTTGTTGACCGATACATGATCCTGCTGTGCAGCTTCTGTTATTGAGGATCTGTAAAGGTCATTTACAATTATTCTTTTTTTCTTAACAAATTTTAGCAGCACAAAATCAGCAACCTCTGACTTCAGACCTCCTGTGTCTCAAAATGTAACAAGCAACAGAACGGCACATAGTACATTTTCATTGTGATGTATAAGTGCACCAAACATTTCGGAAAGTGTTTTTAATAATGCAGAGTACCTTGAGAAATACCGTGTGTGTGTGTAATTCAATTAGAGCACATTGTTGGCTCCTGTTAGCTCCAAAGCCTTGAAGGAGGAGCAGTACATACTTTCCTTGAATTTGCTAGGAAGTGGTTTTCTCTCTGTGCATAATGACAAGTAGGTAAAGCTCCACAAGATATTTGGAGAAGGAAATTACTATGGGCCTATATTTCTGGAGGTATTTCAACAAATTCCTTGCTTTTCCCTGCTAGTTAGTGAGATGGAAGCAGCAGGAGGGGCTGTTCCCAGCTCACTGCACTGGCTGTGTTGCATCTGTTGGTTGTGACTGTGATTTCTTGGGAAAATCATGCCTGGTTTTGTTTCTTTATTCATTTGTTTTGTCAGGGCTAGAAGTTTAATACATTCATAAGTGATACATGCTGGCCGGTATAAATTCATCTCAACTGGTGGGAACGTAAAGGATGATCTTTTTTTTTATTTTATTTACAGTGGTTACCATTGAGTTGGAATCATGGCATATGAAATTTTTAATTAATTTCATTAACAAGTTTCAAAATAAATTGAGACCCCCTTAGGAGTGCCAATGACGCTAGGAATTACGAGCAGCTTCATGAAGGTTTGGGGTATCAGTCTGCTGGACTCAGACAAACCAGTTTCTCCCAAGCTGTGTTTTAGGGGCATTCCTTTTAAGTCTTTCCATGAACAGTTTTCCCAAATAACAAGCTAACAGTAGGTTTAAGGCATGGTTTCAACCGCTATCTAATATTTTAATAAAACCTCCCAGGCTTTTTTGTTAAAATGTATTTAGCATTAACTTAGATGCTTGTGCAGCTCACTAGAACTTCTGTGAAAACAAGATTACAAAATAAAATTCATTTCATAGCAGTACTAAGTCCAAAGGAGCCTGCACAACCTTTCTCTGAGTACACATTAGTTTTCCAGATCAATAAACACATAAGCCCATAAGAATTCTGTCAAACAATACTTTTGCAGAATCTGAAAATGAAATATGCTTGTTTAATAATAAGTACTTTTTCTCCCAAAGTCTGCTAAGCATCAACTTGGAACACATTTTCATAGCTAACTTTTGGGCAAAGGTGCGTTTCCAAAGCACGTGGATATTCAGAATTGTAGTAGATCAAAAGAGTGCACTTCGGTCTCAGCCCAGTGTTGACCTTAGTGTAAGCAGCTCTTTTTTGAAGTTAGCTTACATACATAACATGTTCAAGCTTTCAAATACTTTTGCTCAAGATAGTTATGGAAAATTATCCCCTGATCTTACAAAGTAAATGAGGACAGGGTTTGATATGAGTTACAGGTAACTGAGGATGGAGCACAGGGTTTGCTATAAGAGTGACATGTAGAATATAATTATGTATGCTACCGAATAAGGTAGAGCAAGAAATAACCACGGTCTGTGTCTTAAACATGTGCAAAGAAGAATGAGACTGCTCTTTGTGGATTCTCAGCCCTGCTGACCTCCTGCGAGGCTTCAGAGGCTGTGGAGAAATGAGAGGAGTGGGGAGTGGTGGAGGGAAGAATGCACCAGGCTTTTGTGCCCTTCCAGCCTCCCTGTGTGAAGGACAAAGGCTTGTCCTTAGCTAGAAAGATACCAGGTAACAGAAACCTAAATTTACTTGCTTTGGTTCAAAGGCTTAGCCAGAATTTTGGGGTCACTCAAAGCTTGTTCAGTGGAGACACCGGTGATGATGGTGTTTCTTTGACCGTCCCACCTGTTCCTAAGGAACGTGAAAACTCCTGTCCCTGTAAACCCGACAGAACTAAACCACAACCAAAATAAAGCAGCTGGTTTCTGTGTAAACCAAGTGGTCCAGAAAAATCGGAGCTCTTTTGTACCGAGCTCTGACCTGCCTGGACCACTGCCAACCCACTGCAGAAGGCAGGGAGCACACCGGCCTGGCACCAGGAGCACAAACGCCCCCTTCCCAGCTCCTGGGGAGCTCTGCACAGCCTGCAGTGTGCCATGCAGATGCTCCTGGAGCTCTGCACCCCTCTCCTAGGCAGAGTTTATCCAAAAAGTCTTCCAGGCTGGGCTGTGTGCCTTATGGTGCTTTATCACCGCCTTCTCTTCTGACCTCCTTTGCTCCCCTGGGCCGCTCTTCAGAAAAACCTCGAGGAAACGCCTCCACCCACACGTCGCATGCCTGCGTGAGCACGGCAGCGCTGTGACAGCTCCCGGGCTTCAGAGGGAACCTCAGGACTTCTTACTGCCTCCCTACACAACGGGCAAGGATTAGACTCGAGGTTGTGTCAAGCTTAGCTCACATCTTTATACTGCAGCGATACTGAAGTGAGAGCTACTGGGGCTCATTTTCCGCCCTGCCTGCAGACACGTTCCCTCCTGACACTTCGGCCTTGGGCCTCAGCGTGCAGAAGGAAGCAGCATGGTTGAAACAAGCAGTAAACAAGGTGGGATGAAATGGATTTAAAAAAAAAAAAAAAACAAGCAACTAATCCTTCTTTTTCTTTGATTCCAGTGCGGTGTTTACCTGGACAAACTTACTGGTCGTTGTAGTTGAGCTGGATGGATCGGAGCAAGAAGCTTTGGACCTGGTTCCTTTGGTCACCAACGTGGTCCTGGAGGAACACTATCTGATTGTAGGGGTGGTGGTGGTGGTGGACATTGGTGTAATTCCTATCAACTCCCGTGGAGAGAAACAACGTATGCACCTACGAGATGGATTTTTGGCAGACCAGCTAGATCCCATCTATGTGGCCTACAACATGTAGTCTTGTACCTTAAAGCTTCCATGGACTTTACCATAGATGTATAAAATTTTTTGGTGTCCACTAAAAAAAAAAATGTGCAGATAATATGCTGACACTCATCAGAACGGAACTGTTTCTATTTGGAACTTTTCAAAGCAGTCACGATTGGCAGGAAATAAAATGTGAAATGTTTTCTTTTACCACTAAATTTTAGAAAAGAAGGACTATGGGGTAAGGCCCTTCAGTTTGTTGGAGAAGCCCATTTTAAACATTTTTTTTTTTTTTGCTTATTGGACAATACTGCTTTTTGAGTAAATGTGGCTTTGTATTTTACATTAAGTAAGCTGAAGTAGATTTTTTTTTTTATTCTGCCCTCCAAATGGATTCTTTTAAAACAATTTACATACTAATACAAAGAGTTGTTTTCTTCATTTGTTTTAATATGTCGTAAAAGGATGATGAACACAAATCTGATACTAACGTAAGCCATTTTAGGTCCCACATCTTAGGAAACTATGTAGTGGTACGAGGAGAATTCCCAAAGTAGCACCTTTCAATTAGAAATCTAGCAGCTTTCTGTCAGAGATGCTGAAAGCACAAAGGCCAAAGAGCCTTTGCTGTTAGCGTTAGAATGGAAGAAATTTATAAATAAGGTGTATTTCGGCAATGAACTTGCAAATATCTTTGTACTAAACTAAAAAGATAAAATAAGTTAACTACTTCTTCTGTAATTATGTACAAAAACGTTTAATTTATTTTGATCTCTTTAGAAGTATAAAAGAGAAGAAACATTCAAGAATATTAAACTCTTGAAATGTTTGCTAATATAAAAACAAAGTGTTGTATTATCTTGAGTGGATAGTATCACATCAAATATATATATATGAAATATAAATTCACTAATGACAAAAGATTTTAAAGTTTAAAATGCAGTACTTGTCACTTGCATGGTGTCTCCCACTGTAGATAATCAAATGTTACTCACAAATTTTTTGAAAAAAAGCAATCCTGGATTGCTAAGTATCCCTGTCTAAAAGAATCCTCTAGATACCAGCAAGTGGAATTATTGCTGCCTTTAAGGCAGTGAATGAATTTAAGACTAAAAATGCACTACAATAATTTTTTTTTTCTTTGCCATGGAGGCAACAATAAATATTCGTGCTGGCATGTGCATACACTTGTTAGACTTAGAAAAGGCAGGTTGAGGAATAGCACTGTTGTCTAGCTGCAAAACTTTGTTGCACAATTTTTTCATTGTTTTAGTTGGTGTTTTTATTGCTATAAGGAAAACTTTTGGGGTTATTTGCACAGAGTTATCAATTTGCCTCTCAGCTAGGACACATAGCTCAGTGGCCAAGGCATCCAGTTTACATTTACAGAAAACGATTGTTTCGATGGTCTTTAATTTATTCCTTAACGGAGAGGAGCGTACAGTCACTACAACCAATTCAGCACAGATCGTGCATCTGCTAACTAGTCCCTAAGCCAATTAAAACATCAGAGGAACTGAACTGCCTGTTTTAAGATCCACAGTCCCAGGGTCTCCGACCTGAGGCTGTCAATGGGAGAAGAGTAGGAAAACATGCATCACAGCTGCCTTCATTTTACTACCTTTGGATAAAGGAGAGGTTTGATTTCCCAGTTCTGCTGTCTTCCCGGCACCCCACACCCCTTTTTTAAAAAAACTTTCCCCTTTCTTCATGTGGTTGTAACTGAATTGACCCAGTTGTGGTCAAGAGTGGGATTTACCAGCTGCAGTCCAAGAATGCTTTTCTTATTGTCCAAAATTACGTTCATGTGCTGGCTCTCATTACCAGGTATGCATGACTAAGATTGTTGCAGGGCAAACATAATCACGTTTATATCACGTTTAAGGGACATATTGTGTCTGCCTTTGCAGAATGCTGTACAAGAAGTGGACCCCTGCTAACGATAGTAGTTTTGTTTGGCTTCTGAGTCTCAATGCTGGTTGTTTAAAATCTTTTTAAAAGGTGGGGACATTTTAGTCTGCATGTACAGTACAGAGCATCTCACCATGTCAGACTTGTTTTATTTCAAATCATCTTTTCAGACTTCACTGTCCTGTGAATATCCCTATTCATGCTCTGAAGACCAATCCTAGATTTTGTCAACTTCATTTTCTGCTCCCTTTAAAAAGAATAAAATCTGTTTTTAATGGCAAGTCGCTGTAAGGTTTCAGACAAGATGTTGATTGATTACAAACATAATTGCAGTGTGTGAACTAACTTGTGAAGTCCTGCTATCGCTGATCTCAGTACTGCAAAACAAATTTAGCTGTCATTTAAAGCATCACTTTAACCTTCACGAAGTCAACTTTGCATTTGTAGAGAAAAAAAAGAACTGCAATGCAGTTGTGAAGCGCAGTTAATAACAGCTCTCTTCTGCAACCTGTCATCCGTGGTTGTTAAATTCTGAGTTAAGAGAAACGATAAACTGAGTTTCTGGTTTTGTTGTGCAAGCAAAAGGAAGGAAACATTTAAGCACCATCAGACTGAGCAATAAAGAAGGATTGTTCTGTATTAGAAATCGTACTGTAGATAAACCATTCATGAGAATGTATAAAATGTTTGTCTTGTGACCTTGTGCTTTTGAAGTCAGACAAAACCATGTAATCAACTCGATGCACATGCACAAAACAGAGGGTACACAATGAACATTTAAACACAAAACTAATCAAACAGGAGCAGATTCCTCATGGTGCTTGTTTATTATATATATTTAATCCTGCTTGACACTTTACCCAAGGGAAGACTGTCCCTTTTATCAGTTGAATGTTAGCAGCGTTATTTCATAGAGTGTGGTGACTGGTTAGAGAAATTCATGTAACTCAGCCAATCACAGTTTCAAACAAAAATTTTTATGTGCAAAGGACAGCAACCTTCTTGTATGTTAAACCACCAGTACGCTTTGTACATCTGTGATAACGCCTGTTTTATATTCAAATGAACAAATAAAAGCTTTTATTTTTGTTGCTCTGAAAATATCAGTTTCTTAATTAGTCATCTAAAATTGAGCTTCCTAGAGCTGCCTAAGCTCAGCGGAGGAACATTGAGAGCTATACTGTAATTTTATTTTGTTTACCTCTCTTGTTGCATAATTTATTAGTACAAATCATGATACTTTTAACAATGTTTAAATACTGGTGTGGGCATTTATTGCTGAAAGACTTTCATATGGCAACAAATGTTTTTGTGAAATGTTTTTTTAATTCTTTTTAATATATTCAAATATACTGTTCACATTTTTGCTGAAAGTGTAAAGATTATTGTAAGCTTGGTAACATTTTGTGAGAAGCAATAACAAGCATTAGTACTGTAAAACTCCTCAAATTTGTCACATCACTTTTGTTGCAAGGTCTTGCTACCGGCACGTTTCCAATCAGTCGCTGAAGTTACTGATCCAGGTGCTACATCTCTGCTGCTGGAGCTCTCTGCCAGTGGAAATACATGGGGAACTGGCTTGTCACACGTGGGCTTGAACCTCTGTATCAGTTCAGACGCTTTGGCTGGCCAGACAAAAACACGAGGAAATGTGATCCACTTATTTCCATTGGCCCTTTCCAAAACCAACCAAACAAACAATGATTTCAGGGCTTCTCTGGTTTGCAGCCAGTAGCAGCAGTGTCCACAGAGAACAGCTTTGGACCAAGCCCTGATTTTCAACATGTGATTTCAAAGGGTGAGGTTCGGAGTCCCTCCTTCTTGGGTACCCCATCTGAAAAGCCAAAGGTATAAAATCCAAGCTCCAGTGGTCAAATTTCAGGCAGCAAGTCAAGGGAGGGAGGGGAGGACGGCTGGACAGCAAGTACTTAGTTCCTGATTCAATTTTATAAAGCGTTTTATTACAAAAAAACAAGGGCTTGATGTTTTTATGATGATGGTGATTAGGTTTTTTATAAGGTCAGAATGCTCTGAGTACACATTTTAGAAGTCATTTTGGCAAATGATGCCATAATGCTTGAAAAATGGTGGGGAATCTCAACAGAAAAAAATGTAGTAAGGTTCCGTGAATCATTTCCTACATGGTAAGAACTGTACAATTTATTCATTAAGTTGATACTAATAAGGCAAAAACAACTAAAAAAAAAAAAAAGTCTGATAAAAGACCTTGCAGCTTCTTCTGTGCACCCTTGGCCTGAGCTGCCAGAGCGCGGTACAGCACACGGCTCCACGACACGCTGGGCAGCTTGGTTTCAACAGAAAGCTCCACCTCTTTCATCCACCTTTACTTATCAGGGGAGCACAGAGATCAACAGCCTCCCACCAGGCTCCTCAAAAACAAAAGGAGAGGCTCTGGGGAAGCGGCTGGCCTCCTGCAGAGGTTTTCCCATTCGGCCCAAGGCGCTGTTAGGCCACGGCAGAGGCCTCAGCGCAGCGCCAAGCAGGCCAGAGACAGGCAGTGAGGCCCAGGAGGGGCGGCCTGAAGTCACCATGGGCAGGGACCCGCTGTCCCCAGGGCAACAGCCAGCCCTCTGTTTTTCTATTTTTATTTCATCTGGGGAGAAAATTAAAGAGTTCACCCTGAGCTATTGGTGTGATCCCAGGTGCTTCCTTGGCAGACCGCCTTCCCCAAACCCCTCATTCACCCTGCTGTCATTTTGGCAGATTTAGGCTTTTCTTTCCATGGGTTTTCTGTTCACTTTTAAGAGCTATCGCCTTAATGCTCTTCCAGGAAGCCTCCCAAGCATCGCCTCACTTGTGCTGTACCTCATGGAGGTCACCATCTTTGAAACAGCAGCTCTTCTTTCCTCACCCAGCAACCTGCCGCAGCTCATTTCTGTACCTTTTTAGCACACCTCCCTGTGCTGGATCCTGCGTGGCCTTTCAGAGCAATCGCCCATTCCCCAAGCAGGTGACAACACTGCCCACCCCTCAAAAGCTGTGGCAGGAGAGCTCATGCTCCTTGCTGCTCCACACGGCCAAGCTTTCTTCAAAGCCAAAGCCCTGTTGTCTCCTGTATGATCCACCCGGGGAAACCAAAAGGCTTTGTCCCAGGAGATCCCATAATGCAATTAATAATAGTTAAAAACAACAACAACAACAAAACTGGTCTTGGTTTAATTTCATGCTTTGGTAGTAGACTTCATACAAGGCGGTGTCTGGTGGAGGAGTCCAAATGAGGGGACGAAGCAGGTGGACGCGCGGTGCCACCAAATGGCTTCCAGCTGCAGGTGGGGTCACACATGACCTGTGAGGTTGGAGAGATGTGACCATGCGATGAACTTGAGTTCAGCAAATGGCAAGAAATTTGGCTGAAATGCCCTTCAGGGCAGCATTGCTCCAACAAAAGCCTCTGGAAAACTTCCCCTACCCTTTGTGAGTGGCATTGCACAGGAGCAATCCTGCTCTGAGCAGAGGATCACGCCAACCCAGCAGTAGATTAAGAGGTTGCTAAGAAAAGATAAAAAAACAGAGGATAAAAGAATGTCAGAGCAAATAACCCTTCCCCCTGGAAACCAACCAAACAACCAAACAAAAAGCTTGGTACTGCTTTGGATCCAGTTCCACTCCCTGTACACTCAGCCCCAGTGAAGTCGTGTTAATAGATTGCAGAGCTGGCCTGTGTGAAAGATGCTCAGGAACATCCTGAAGGGGATCGGCTGCCCCACTGCTGAGCTATGAGTCCTGCTCAAGCACAGCCCTCAGCCACTGCTGTGGTGTGGTAAAAATGGCTTTGTTAAAAGTCTGATGGCAGTGGCCTGTAAAAGGGCAGATTTCACCACTGTGCTGAACATCCATCTGCCTGCTGCAGCCTCTGGATGGGCAGCAAATCAAAACGGCCTTTCTCCTTCTCCTCCTACCCCTCCTCCTCCTCCTCCAGGTGCTGACACAGCGCTTTGTGTTTCAGCCCCAGCAGCTGCCTTTTGGCAGAGATCTTCCAGGCCTCAGGATCTCACAGGGCTCATCAGTCAGCAAGCTGGAAGACTTCGAACCAGCATAAAAATGTCACAACAATTCCTGCTCCGAGGAGCTGAGCCCTAACCTCCAGAAATATATTCATCTATCCAGTTATTTATTTGTAAGCAAGGGTTGCTGCAGGACAGGGCCCTCTGGGCACTGCCTGGCTGCACCAAGCAGTGGCTGCAGCAGGTAAGAGGGACAGGAGCACACCCTCTGCCTGGGGAAGTGCTGACAAGAGGGGAAAATTGGGTGCAGAAGCAGTAGATTTGGGAGAAGCTGTTACCAGAAAAGATGGAGAATTGGTTACATCTCTGCAGAATGTTCTGTATGGGGAGTGACCCCAGGGACCTTCTGCTTTGGGCCATGGCTTCTGTACCTCAAGAAACCCCACACAGGGCGACTGAGTGAGCACAGGAGGGGCTGCAGCAGTCTGTTAGCTATACAGCAAGGGGCTCTGTCTTCCCCTAGAGGCAGCCCACGCCAAGCAGAGCAAGATTTTAAGGGAAGGGATGGTGGCACAGGTTCACATGGGTGTTGCTCCTCGTCAAACCCAGGACTGCAGGCAGCAAACTGAGACCCTTCGGAAGAGTGGGCTGGGGCTGGGCCAGGCAGTGTGTGTGGGCACAGTGGTCGTGGGGGCTTTATGCTGGGCCGGGTTGCAGCTCAGTGATATGGAGCTGTTGCCAGTTCCCAGCAGCTCCCTTCCACAGCCATGGGGTGCTTGTTGGTGTCAGCAGTTCTGGAAGAGAGGCTCCTGCACAGGTCAACACTCAAGGCAGCTCAGATGAGCCTTGTAGGTGAGCACCTCAGGGCTGCAGCTCCGTGGGCTCCATTTGCAGCCCTGTGGTGGCTGATGGCACCATGGAGCTCAGAGCAGAAGTCCCGCTCGTATGGCAGCTGCAGGAAAGAATCACAAGCAATTGCATTAGGGAAGATCTGCTGATCCTCCCTTTCTTCAGAGGAAAAATAAAGGGCTTCCTGGCACTTGCGGTCTTCACATACTTGTGAGAAGTTAGAGAAAGGCTCGGTTGCTTGGTCAAGTGTCAGAGCAGCCAATGAAACATGCATGAGCCATGTGTGGCAGAGTTTTGAGCTGTGCTTTTTGTTCAAGGAGGAGCCCGTGTGGCTCCTCAGGCCCAAATCCCCAGAAAGCCTCCAGGGCCTGAGTGCCTTTGGCAGGCAGGGCCGCAGCTCAGCCCTGTGCCAGGCTCACTCTGGGGTGCCTGAGGCGCCTTCCCTCCTGCCAGCAGGGGCTAGGAGCTGCTACAGGCAGTGCACTGACTTTGTTCATGTGTGTAAGGAAGCCACTTGTCACCTCACAGGCCCTGCCTCAAGGGATGAGTGCGCACCCTCTGTGCTGTGGCTCATGAGGTAAGTCAGGGCCTGAGGCTGCACACGGCATTGTGCGGCCTCCTCAGGGCAGCGAGCTGCCTGCTGAAGGCACTTCTTCCATCAGGGAATGAGTTTTAAAAACAAACAAACAAACACACAAATAGTGCTCTGGCTTTTTAACGGGCATTGTTTCCTGCTGCAGACGTGCCTTCCCGAGCACTGCTAAAGCATTTCACGCAGCCAGCTCCACAGCGTCTTCATGAAGAATTTGGGTCTATTTTTAGGTGCCTTTCTGGTACAAATCCTATTTCCACTGAAGCCTAATGCCAGCTTAGTTTTCACTTCCAGGCAGTTAGCGGAAACTGACCGCTGGCTTTGCGAGCACACGCATATCTCACCCTTTTGGCACAGCATGTGCTCCCTCTTGCTTGCTCTCTCCCTCTCCTTCTCCCCAGTTCCTCAGCCTTGCTTCTGTATTATGAATTATTAGTCTCTTTTAATGTGAAAATTACCTGCAAAGCAAACCCCGTGTTTCATTTCAGCCCATCCATTGCCATTTTCCTTAAGCAATCTTTCAGCACTCAGCCACCAGCCCCAGGGGAGCGGCAGAGCCAAGCAAAACTTTGTTTGCTCTGGGTTCTCCCTCTCGCTCTGACTGCCCGGTTTGTAATGTTTAGCAGCCCGGCAGAGCATAAAGTAGTTCTAATCCTTTCGACTTAATAAAATATGGCAGTTTTTTCAGGGTTTTTGGAAGATTTTTTTTATTTTTGTTTTTCCTTTTACATTAGGTGTAAACATCTCCTACTTAAACCTAACACTACTCTACTTTTCTCACAAAAGGATGGTCCTTTCCACTTGCAGTCGAATTTCCCTAACATGAAACAACGAAGGAAGGGCCCTTCTGCTTTTGATACTTACGCCCCTAATCTGATTTATGAACACATTTGGAAAGCACATACACAACTTGCGTATTAGCACTCACTGAGTGAGGCTAAAATTGGCTGGGTAGCCCCTAACTACCGGCAACAAATCCCAAACATATTTCACATAGTCCTTTAAGGGCTGGAAAAGCAAACAAGCCCTGAACTGGGCAGCTCGCTCCACCTAAAGGAAGCAGGAGGCAGAAAACTCCCGATTTAAAATAAAGTAATAGCCAGAATTAAGAAGATAATAGGAAAACATCGATAAAAGGAGAAATAATCCCTTTAAGAGCGATGCTCTGGGAGTGCTGGTGGTGAGGAGGCAGCAGCTCGGAGCAACCCTGCTCATTCCAGCGGCATTTCCACCAGGGATTTCTGCCAGTGGGACGCTGGTGCTGGGCTCGGGGGCCAACTGCAGCTACTGAAAGGGGAAAAAGCCTGGAAAAGGCAGCTGGGGGAGGGTTACTGCCTTTTCCTGATCCCACTTTGTTGGTTTGATTTGGTACAAGTGCTTAATTTGCAATAAATGAGCTATGTTGGTTATTTGTGCTTGTTAACTTTTTAAATAAAAGAACTTTTAGCAAGTTGAATGAATGACATTTGCAGTCTTGGGTAAAATGCTAGGACTCATTTAAAAACAGAGAAGTTTGGATAGCAAAATAACAAAAGGTATTGGGAGGGTATCTTTAAATACTTAAAATATAGTGGTTTTGGTTGTTGTTGTTGTTTGTTTTTGTTTTTTCCTGTGTTTGTTTTTTCCTGTGACAAGAAGGTCTTGTGATTTCCACAGAGAAACTCCGGGAAACTAATTCTCAGCACCCCTCCTGCAGCCCTGAAGCCCCGAGGGGGCTGCAGGACAACCTGGAGCCTTGTTCCCAAGCGGCCCCTCCTGCTGGGTGCCATGGCCATGCCCTGCAGGCACCAGCACCCGTGGGGCTGTGGCATGATTTGTGGGGCTGCTGGGCATTAAGTCCTGCTCCTGAAGGCAAGCGCGAGATGTTGCTGGTCAGGGCTGCACCTGTGAAAGAAGTGCTGGTGCTGTGCAGGCTATGGCTGGACTTGGGGAAGCCCCCTCAGCCCCTCCAGGTTAAATTGTTTTATTCCACTTGCCCCAGGTGCAGGATCATGGCAGTGGTGGCTGGGGCCAGAGGCAGAGCAGGGCCAGGGGGTCGGTGAGCCACAGGCACACAGGAGCTGGCGTTAAAACCAGCACTTGATGGACACGGCCCTTGAAGGCTGCTGTCCCTGAATGGGCTGAAAAAACTCATTTTTGGTGCCAAGAGCTGTGGCTACATGTCTAAGCCCTTGCACGAACCTGCAGGCAGACCTCGAGTCAGGCAGCAACAAGGTCTCCGTGAGCCCAGGCACGGCCACCCCAGTCACGACCACCCTTTCTAGGAGAGGAAAAGCCACAGCTTTCTAGGAGAGGAAAAGAAAAAAATCAGCCCAGCGTACGGCAACCAAAGGACCCTGGGACAACTGTCCAGAATTAACAGACGCTTTCAGCAAGTGTTTTTTTTTTTTTTTTTTAAATACATTTATTACCCAATGTTAACACATTAAATGACTCTATATATTGCTAGTCAGAGCAGCTTACAAAATGCCAGAATGCATCATAAACTGGACAGCCACAATGAATAATTACAATGTGCATAGTGGCTAAGCTCAACACTTTAATATAGCTTTATGATTTGCAGAAAAATTAATTTTAAATCATGATTCCTAAAACAATCAATTGTAATTTTACCTAAAACTTATACAAAACCAGGCCACAATCTTTTTTTTTTGTTTTGTTTTTTTCTTTAAAACACACAGTTTTCACGCTGTAGTAACTTGGAAATGTGCAACCGTGTCAACAGAGACAAAAAAGCCAAAGTAACACGAATCTTACTTTCATGCAGCTATCAGTTAAATATTACATATTCTGGAATGATTTTACACCAAAAATATTTCCACAATAACTTGCTTTCATAGGGGTGGATCGAAGTTTTGGAACTTGTAAAGTAATCGAACAAGATTGAGTTTTAGTTGTGAAGTGTTTTACAGTCACAACACAGAGGCGACAAAAGTTAATTACACATTTATCAGGCAATAATGTAGCTGTGGTAATACAAGTTACCATCTACTTACTATTTTTTTTTTTCCAATCAGCTCACCACTTAATTTCTGCAACATATTGGGCGTTATTTGGCAGTATCTAGTCAATTAACTTATATCACCACTGTAAGTAAAAAAGATCAGGATTTCAATGGCAGTTCACAGAAGTCTTAGTTATATTTTCATCTTTACAATGACCCTGACAAATCCTAGAGAAAACTTTTTTAAAGGCTTTCCTCCTGATTCTTCAGCTTCCATCGTTCCATCATGTAATTGCTTTCAATAAATATCAAAGATCTAAATAAATATTTACAAATTATTCCTCTAACTTCTCAAAAAATAGCTGGATGATTAATGGGCGTATGACTCAGTCTAAGACCAATCTTTGAAAGAAACTAAAATGCGGAGACACTTTAAAAGAAAAGCTATTTAAGTAAGCTTTACATCTATTTAAAAAATTGTCTCTGAACATGGATGCAATTCATATATCTATATATAAAACAAACAAAAAAAAAATCATTTTTCAACTATCGATCCATTCCTATTGGTAATGCTTCTTAATCCAGACATTCCGCAAAATACAGACTTTTTACAAATCACGGCATCTTTAATACAAGAAAATTAACATGCATTATTCTTCATTCTGAGTACAGTGATGGAGCTCATTATTAGGCAATGACCCATTACTACAAACATAACGGCTTCTGTGAAACTTAAGTGCTTTTTCTCCTTTTATTATCAAGTTACAATGGACCAGGTGACACCAGATCATAGGCAGTCAAATGACATTGGATTGGGGAGGCTGAAGGGGGCGCAATAAAGAAATTTGTAATGCCTCATAATTCCACATATGAATAAAGGTAGTTGTTTTTTTTTTTGCTTTTTTTTTTTTTTTTTGGCTTTTCTTATTCTTGTTACAAGCACTCATGTTAGGACAAAGATGAAATGTGCAAACTTCAAAATTTAAATATTCATTTTTCTCTAAGATCCAGCTCAGTAAAAGATTACCCCAGTTCCCTGTGATTTTAAACTACAAGATCAAAGCTAATATTTTGTTATAAAAGTTATATATTGAAAAGAAATAATGAAAATAAAACACAGTTGGGAAATATTTAAGAAAAAATACGCAGGACTAGCACCTGCTGTGTCAACCCTGTTCCCTAAATTCAATCATGTACCCACTGGTATAACCAATAGATAATGCCTTTAAACAGTAAAATTAAGCTGAACAAAACCAGCTCAACAAGGTTAAGAAATAAATGTTACATCAAGGTAGTATGCTTCACTTTTCTGAAACAGTTCTGTAGTTCTTACATTCAGATCTAGTTTTCAAATGTTCCTTTTGTTAAACTTGCATGGTTTTTTATTTTTAGATCTGCTGTTTTTAAAGATTAAAATCTCTGTAAAACCTAAAAATGTTTTAAAATTTGCTGAAAATGCAACAAATTCTCTAGTTTAAAATTATTTAAAGTAACCTGCTCCCAGAGATGTTAAATTCGTTTTGCTGACAAAATTTTGGAGGAGCACTGAACAGAAGATTGAAATTACTGTGCAAAATTTCTTTTACGAAAAGTGTTTAAAGGCTGGTGCAAAATGGGAAGCAAATTCTAAACAATTTTGGCTTCTTGGAAACAAAAACCGCTGTGTCTGAGAATAGCAATCATCGGGGTGGTTTACTAGGGGAAGAACAGCTCTTTCATCTTTTTCTGCGGCAGGTACGTTTGTGTTCAGCATGCCAGTGCTCCTGCTGACACTTGATGGAGCAGTAGGAAGTGTTCCAGCAGCAGTGGTACATGGCCTCCTCTTCACAGTTGTAGCACTGGAGAGAACAAACAAGACGAGATTATTGCCCTTGCAGGACCCCTCCTTAAAACACACTCGTGTTTTCACCTGCTGGTGGATTCACCAGTGCCCACGGAGCAATACATCTCTTGTACTTAGGCCTGGGACATCCAAACACAGCAGGGCACTTTTCACACAAGCTGAGAAAAGCAGCAATCTGTAGCAAATATTCACTAAGTTTTCATATTTTCCATACTTTGGATTAATGCTTTTGAAAAACCCATCTCTCATTTCAGAAAACTCACCTCTCAGGGCAATGGACTGAGATTTTTCAGCCACACAACACAAGAACCATCTTTTACTCTACATTTGTATAATGACATCCTGATCTAGGTCTTAAAAGCTATGATAAATCAATGGTCACTACTGGCACAAGCAGGTTCTGCACAGATTTCAAGATCTGCTTTCCTGAGGTTTTGTTACAAGCTTGATCTGTCCTGAGGCTGATGATGGCGCTGCAGTCTGATGAAAACAAGACCTCCTGCTACAGCAGTGCTACTGGGAATAGCAAGAAAGTGCCTTGACCTTCCTATCTTTCAGAAGATGGGGAACACAGGAGGGCTACGTGGGGTCTTGGGCTTTGGCATGGTTGCCTGCATGGTACAAAATTCCTGGAAGAAGACACGCTGCACGGCCCCTGATTTCTGCAGAAATACCTGGCTCTGGGTAGTGCCAAGGCAAAGAGGATTTCCACCCTGGGACATGCAGAGTGCCCCCAGTTCCTTGGTAGTTGGGAATAACCCTGTGGCCTCTGGGGCCACAACAAGGTCAACACTGCTGGTAGTCAATGAGGAGGTTGCACCCAGATAGGCAATGGGCTCTGTCTCCCGCTGGTTTTATTCCCCTTAAAGGAGTGCTGCACAAGCATTAACATTCTGACAAAACACCACAAATTTGAGTGGTGTTACTGCTAAGGGAGCTGCTTAAACTCAGCACCCTTGAAAAATAGAATCTAATGATCTCAGATTTGTCCTTCGGAATTTGGCATAATCAGAATCAGAGAGTGCTTTTAAGAATCCAGTCTGAAACACCCAACATATGCTGGGAAATGGATGGAGAAATGTGCAGGCTGCATGCACACCACAGAGTAAAGCAGGATTTACTTTTCTTTGCAGTCTAGCTACAGCATTAATAGAGCAGAGAACTACAAAGAAAACAAACCCAATTGCCTTGAAACAAAACAAAAACTTAGCAAACCTACACACTACTAAAAGGCACAAGAAACTGACTTTTACATTGGCTAAACCAGTAACTTTATTTACATCAGCGATGAAGGGACTGCCCGAGCTGCAGGAGGAGGGAGCCTCTCCACTTTGTTTTTATATCTTAGCTCCAGGGAAGTTTATACATACAAATGTCTGCAAACAAGTGTCCTCTCGAGGCCTGTTTTCCTGTTTTTTCATGTTGCTGGCTGCCTGTGAGCCTGTGGGAGCCATTAGGATCATCTGCTGGAAAGGTGCAGGGAACAGCTGCACCTCTCCCTTACACACAGCACAGGCCTCAGCCCCGAGACCAGCTCACATCTGCTTGCTCGGAGAGATCAAAAAAAGCTAAGACAGGAGAGGACAACTGATCTGCAGAACCTGCCGTTCCTTGTACACATGCTGGCCATATGTGTGGGATGTATATCTCCCCTTAAAAAGGAAAATAAAGCGTCAGCTGAGCTGGCACCAGCATATGTGGCAGAGAAGGCAAAATGCCAGCCAGCCTCAGGCCTCCTTCCCTTTGAATCTTCCTCTGTCTAAATGTTCTCAGCCACGTGGGGGTTTGTTTCAGACAGCACCCATCACGGACAAACTCATCCACTTCAACCTGTTGCAAGTTAAAATAAATATACACGTAAGCCTTATTGTAGGAGACAGAGGTTAACAATGAGCTATGCACCACTTTAAGCGATGCTTATGTGCAAGTAAAATAACCAGGAGAAACTACAAAAGAAACAGAAGGGGAGCAGCGCTGCAGCCCGGGTTCTGTTGACCATCACACTGCAGACCCATGACCATTATCTCTGCCTTTTCATTTCTTCCTTTCATTTGCTATTCACTGAGGGCATCTGTATGAAGTCCAAATTTTCTGGAGATATAAAAATGAAATTTGGTTAAGCCAGGGGGACTGGGACCAGCTAGAGAAACAGAAAATGTGGTTCTCTAACCATGAACTAGCTCCTGAGGGCTGGGAGTGCCCTCAGGAGTGCTCGTGTGCCTGTCTAGCACCAACAAAGTGATCCCTTTATTCTGACCAGATTTATTTTTTTTTTTAGGTATAAGAAAAACACAGATAGAGTATGAATAATAGCAGCTGCATTCCCAAGCCTAGACATCTGCATTACGCAAAACCAGAGGTCTCTGGTTCTAATTAAAAAGCAAAGCCACCAAAACTCATTTAGTATGTGTTAATTACATGAGATTTTAGTAAGGAGGTATCATTATTATAATAGCAGCGTACAACAGTGGTACTGTCACCACAGACACACCAGGGACTGTCATTAGTACCACCGAAAGACAAATCGCTGGGGAGTTGTGTAATTGGACCAGCTCCAGCCACCCGAGGCTGTGTGTTGGCAGGCAGATCCATCAGCCTGAATGCAAAGGTGTTTATCCTGCCCTCCCTCTCCCACCACATGAAAACCAGCTGCCTGCACAAGGCAATCATTTAAGGTGGTAACTGACAGCTCTGGGCCCGTAGGAAAAGGTGAGAGTGTCAAACGCTCCTTGTATCTTTAATTGTCTTCCTTGGAAGGAGGCATCACGCACGTGATGGTAAGATGCAGTGATGTGGTACCACGGCACTGTAAAGGACATGGTAAAGACACATTGGAGAAGACAAATGGAAGCCTCAGGAGTGTCCTTCCTAAATTCTGCCTTCGAAAGACAAAAAGACAAAACCAAAACCAAAATCCAGCTATAGCGAAGAGCCCAGGCTCATGATCAAGTTGTTGTGATTGAATTACTGCCTGTCAGCTGAATGGGGCAACAGTTCCCGTGTGTACACAGAATGTGGCAGATTTGACATCGTTTTATAGGGGTAAAAGCCAATTCAGTTTCCCTTTCATGTATCACAAGTGAAAACACGCATGCAGACACGAGGGGCTGGTGACTAATTAAACACAGTAACTTGATCAGGTTTGAGACCTAAATAACTTCTGGAGTCTGCAGAGACAGGTACACAGGGAGGAATTTGCTAACTGAGACACCCAAGCACTGCAGTATCACGACACACACAGTAAAACTCTGCTAGGAACAGAAATGAAAGCTCTACAGGAGCTCAAAAGGTATTTAAAGTAATTTCTCTTTATTAAAAAAAAAAAAAAAAAAGTAACTGTGATAGGCAGCAAACTATTGTCTCACTTCAGTACGTCTCTCACTCCTCTACAGAACACAGTTTTCTCTGCAGGGGGCACCGTTTCTTCTGTAAGAACAAGGAGTAATGAGGCTGAACACAAACAAACAGCCCTGAGCAGGGGAAGAAAAACTTGCTGCAGCCCTGAGCCAGCCCAGGCTGTCCCCAGGCAGCAGCAGCAGCTGGGACGGTGGCCGTCCATCAGCTCAGCTGAGCGTGCCATCTTGTGGCAAGGCACCGGCACATTTCTCAGCTACACTTGGCAACACAAAAGCTCAAAAGTAGGTGAGTGGAAACTCCTAGAGTGACACTCCTGTATTTTATACATGGCTATTACAATGCAGTGTGAATGTTCGCTTTCATTTCCTACTTCTCTGAAAATTATCAGAGAAATAGACAATGTTGGATGTGTGCCAGGCTCAGTGATCCTCAGAAAATGAGTTTCCATTCATACTCTGCTAGAGACTAGAAGGACAGTGCTATAGGACTTGCAGTGTTTGAGCAGATGCTGCACAGCCATCTGGGAGAACACACTTTGGGGTTGAAAAGAAATCACAAAACAAACAAAAAACGGAAAAGTTTGCAGCGTGTAGTATTGCAGGATGGTAAGTTGGATGCCTGTTTTCACTTTTCTAAAGGACATGAAAACATGCTTTTAGCAGGCAATACTACAGATACGGGCTTAAAGCCTGAATAAGGAAGGGAAATAAATTTTAGAAAGTCATGTCTTAAATATGCAAGAACATAAAAGAGCTGCAGAAAAAGCTAGGTGAGGAAAAGGCCAAAATTACATCAGTATCAGCATTTTTAGCAGGGGAATCCAAATAGATACAGACAGAGTTTGTACTCTCTAGGTACTCTCCAGGCCTTGAGATCAAAGGAGTGTGAACATAGTGTAAAATTTATCTGATATGGAGTACAATTGCATGTGTTTAGCAACATTTAGAAACAATATTTTGATATGAACAACTGGTTGGACTCGAGAAGATGGTCCTATTAACACTACCTAAATAAGATGAAAGTTATCAGAACCTGGAGGTCAAATATGGAGGTGAAGAAAACTCAAAAGCTGAACTACAAAGGAAAAAAAAAAAACACAAACACATTATAGCTGAGAAACAAGTGAAAAAGCAACGCTATTAAAAGGAAGAAAACACCTTCAATTGGCCTGCAGTCTGCATTATACATTTCCAATTATTGTCTGGTAATAAATTTTTGAGACTTACCCACTGCTTCTTCTTGGTCTGGGAAATCAGCTGCTTGTGCTGGCCTGCTAGCTTCTTAATTTCTTCTAAAAATTCTTCTTTGCACTTCTCCTTTACCTGCTTACATTTTCTGTCCATCTCACCTTGTGCATTGGCCACAGCTTTATTTACAGCCTGCCTTTTCTCTTCTTCCATCTCTGTACGCAGCTGCCGTAAGAAAGTAATTCAGCAAAGCAAGTCAGTGCATAGCTATTGGAGTAAACCTATCTTTAAACCTCTACTGATGTGCATGGGGGTAACATAATTAGAGATTTCTTCTATTCAGAAAAGAAAAATCTCCTTTAGAGCTATAACAAAACTTCCATCCCATAAGAGATGTCCACAATAAAAATGTCATTATAGTTCTATTCTGCAACACAACTACAAAAACAGCTACACAGGTTCCATGTACATTTTCTTAAATATCAGTTTAAAAAAATTATGAATTTATTTATCTCAGACAAGTACTTCTTCTTTTCTAAATCTACAACAAAATAAATTTACAGCAAGGGCACAAGAGAAAATACAAACATGCCTCAGTTCAGTTAGAGGTATCTTTTAATACTCATTGTCAGTGGGATTCCTTTGCCCTTGCTTATGTATGTAAAAGTTTGGTGTTAGTCCTACAGGACATCTAAACCCCCAACATTCATTTCATAGTCCTTCCTCCAGGAGGAAATTCTTATCTTGAGACAGGCATTTAAGGGAGGTCAGATAAATCATTCTCTGTGTTGTCCTGCTTTCTCCAGCCAAAGGTGACCAGCTCAGACTTAGGTACCAAAATTTTTGACAGTGTATCATTAGATGAGAAAATTCAAACAATTTTCAACCAATCTAATGTTTAGGTCAGAAGATTGACGGAAGAATTATTTACGAATAGCATTTAAACAATGTCATTGTTTGCAAACACACTTGACAATGGAGACAAAGGAAGGCTTTGGAAAAGGATAATCATGAATGAACAATCACTTTCACTTCTGGATCACAAACTAACTCCACTGGACTAGAATCAAAAAAAAAAAAAAAAAGCAAGAGCTTCCTGTTTAAACTAAGGTCTGTTGGTACAGAAATGGCCTGAAAAGCAATACTGACGACTATTTTTATGTGGTCTCTTTGGAAAAGGGTTTTTACCCAGTTTCTGAAGAGTGGATGTTACAAAAGTAAAAAGGAATGTGAAAACAAACAAACAAACAAACAAAAAACAAAACAAAACAAACAAAAAAAACCCACATCTCTTCTGCTCAAACCAGAGTGTAGGTGGTGTTCGACAAGTATTACCTTTTCCACTGCCTCTCGCACAACTCTCTCGGTTTCTCTTTTGTGATCAGCTTTCATCCTGTCCTTGAAATCATTAAAGATTTTGGTGTATTTGTCATGGCACATGTTCTGACACACTCCATCGTTACTGGTCTGGGTGCTCCGATGCAGCATTTTTGGAGAAGAGGCACTTAACTTCTTGGTCTGAGTTGAGACTGAAACTTTTTCAATGGGCTGAGGCATTGTGGGAATTTCCTGGCTCGAACTTACTGCTTCAGTTTCAGGTTCTGGCTCCTGCAGAGAAAGAACAAGCTCGCAAATCCAGATATCAGAACTGAACAAGTTAACTCTCAGCTGCCCCGGAGAAAAAATGTTATCTGACTAACAACAGGGCAACTAATATAAAAGGTGTTTGTTGTTACTGGGGAGGCTCTGGTCAGGCTTTTCTGATCTCGGCTAGGAGCTCTCCTGAAGAAAGCACACACATGGCATCAGTATGCCACACTCACCACCCTCACTTCTCCAACCTCAATGAAAAGTACCACCCCTAGAATACCAGAGGCTATGCTGAATCGCTGCAGACCCACTGGCACCAGTAAAGGGTTTCCACATTTTTTTTCCCCTCCACCATTACTTCTGAAGAAACTGTAACAGTGTGGCCAAGGTGCCTGAACATTTTTGGCAAATTCTGGGCTTACTCTGGCCCAACAGGCTCTGCTGGAGCCTGTAATATTCCATTTATTTCATAGAACTGCTGCAAAGATTGATTAGTACTTCAAAGGTGCTTTGAAGATGAAAGACTAATGAGCGTCTAGGTCTTGCTTCCAATAATATAGAACTAGACTTGGATGACCACAGAAGCTTTCTGTAATTACACAATTATCAAGAAAGAAATCATAGTTGCTCTAGTGTACTGTACCGAGTTTAGCTTCTCATGTTATTACAGTGTAAAATCAGTTGTTTCTGTTCTTCAGAACAGATAGAAGTAATATCCCTGCAAACTGTTGGTGATATTTGATGTGTCTGAAGACACTGATACACATTGTTTGTTTCTTTCAACTTGTAATCTGTGTGATGGGGCACTTGTTACACCAACCAAGAGTCTGTGTGTTCCCTTTTGCAACTATTTTCTCTTTAATAGGTTACTCTGATTGACCTTTGGATCACTGATCAAAGGTAAACAAGACTAAGAAAGCAAATGTTAAGACAGAAATAATGAAGCAAATCACAGCATTTGCTTGACAGAAAGTGCAATTAAAATGATGAGACATCGTAAAGTGTAGTCCAAGAAAGACACCACTCTCCCTTTCTGGCGCTCAAATATAGTTTGTGCCTCGGGGAGCTACGGACAAGGGAGGTGTGCCACTACCACCACATCGATGAAGGTGCCTTGCAGAGCTAGCCCCACAGGATCAGATACAATAGGGAAGCACGTGTCCAGCTACTAGGAGAGGCAGTAATTGTATCTCAGGCACCAGGGCAATCCCACATAGCTCTGGTGCCAAAATAGCCAAAGCCTGCTCTGGACTCTGTAGTGGGGCCCTGAGCCCTGTGCTTATGTGCAACTTTTTCTCAGTGTTCATAATGCAGCTGAAACAAGGCCAGGAAAATGTACAAAAAAGTTAGGAAATGCTAGATTTATGGCTGTCTCAGCAACTGCCCTCTTGTGTACAAGCATAATAACACAGTTCCGTAGTTACATGAACATAGGTTACTGTTTCTCCCAGTTCACTGCCTGTGAGTTAGATACATGAGGAAATAATTTCTGTGGGCAAATTGGGATATGACATGTTATGAACTTAATATTCTTGATCTCACAAGACACTTTTAAATTGCTGTTTTTTGTTTAGTTACTAGACTAGCTGAATTTGCTCTGAAGAGAACTGTTGATTTATTTATGATACAGAATATTACCACAGTGACACCAGAGGCTTGCATGTAGCAGGTATGATTATGTTTGTTGGCAAGGAAGACCAAGCTCTGGGGCTAGAATTTCTAAGATTAATTCTACAAAACCAGTAAAAAGTGACAGAAGCCAAAGGAGCATCTATTACCATTTCAGACTTTCAGTATTTTGCTATCTCTGCAAACGTGTAATTGAGGTTACTTACTTCTTTTTTGAGTTCCATACTCTGGTTACGTCGTCCTTTCTTTGCTCTTGGTTCCTGAGTAACCTTCAGCTGTGAGCATTAAGGAAACAATACTGAATCATTCCAAACAACACTTCATATTAGTAGCATTCACTGTAACATGACTGATGAACATTTTCTTTGTGAGTTTTGCAATTGCTTAATATAGCAAATACAAAGTTGAATACAGTTATTAAATGAGAAGCATGTACAGTAAACTTTCCACATTATCAGTGATGACTATAATCTGATAAAAGAACAAAACTCACAAGTTCTAATATTCAATATGTATTTGCCAAAATATCCTTAACCATTCTTTGCTTCATTTCACATGCAAATTAAATTGGTTTTTGGAATATTCTGATATCAGCAACTCATAATTAGGTAGCAGATCTTGTTGAAGCCTGAAAGTAGCAACTATCAAAAAGAAAATGTATATAAGCAAAGACAGTAAGATTATCTGGACTTGCTATAATTTATTGTAATTGTATACATGGAGGGTCATTAAATGTCATGGCTTAGAAAAAAGCCAATCTCTAGCAAATAGAAACAAGGATAAGATCTAAGTGAACGGTATATTATCCTACAATTGCTTATAGTAAAGTTCTTACTCCTGACTTTGAAGCATCCAGTACTAGCTAGTGTTACTGATACAATACTGCAGATTATTCTAGAGCTCTGAGTTTGATGGCTACTCCTACTGTTTCTCCATCTGGGAAACCAGTGACAGAGGAATAAGCATTAACCAAACGAAGGATGAATGGGTGAGACGGAATAGAAAATATGCAAATGGATACTTTAAAACTTGAAAGACTGGCAAAACTGTTAACTTTCATAAATATTATTTGTGATTGTTTTCCTGATTCACTCTACACTATTGCATGACTATATGCACAACATTAAATAAAAGGGGCTACAAAGGGCTAGCTAAGCAAACCAGGCTAAAAAGAGAAAATAGCTTCGGTAAGAAGCATCCCCTTAAAGCAACATTCAGTTTAATAAACTGTAAGATTCTAGCCACAAATTAGATGATACACCTGTTGGACCAAAGGGCAGAGGAAGTGGGTCAAAACACACCGATCTTTTAAAATACAGACTTAGAGAGAGGCTGGTGGTTTTAAATGAAGAAAGATGTTGCCAGGGAAGAGGTTGCCAAAAATACCGAGAAGCATCCTGCAAGCTATGAAAATCTTCCTGCCAAGCCAGTGAGTATGTAACACCCTCTTGGACAACGAATGACTAGCAAGGACCAGCTTTGATATGGGAATTTCCGTATGGCAATGCAAAGTTTTCTATCTTGGACCTCTGTGCTCTTCACCTTTGTTAAAGCAACATCATTTTTTATTGTTTTGCAGAATTATTTTTGAATTACTTTAATCAGTTGCTGGTCACATGCTCCTGAAGTGCCATGGTTGCACCTAACTTTAGTTGGACTGGCTGAAAATGTCACGGCTGGTGTTACTCAAGGATCTGTAACACAGAATACAGTCCAAAGGGAACACACTCCAGCTGTGAAAAGGCTGAACAGCTACGGGACTGTCCCTTGATGAGAGTCCAAGAAGGCAGTGTTGCAGTCTATCTGATATCCGTGACATTTAACTTGAACATGCCAGTTTAACTTTAGAAATCTTGGTCTGTCTCATCAAGGTGCTGTAGGTGACAAAGATTCTGAAACCTTCCAGAGGTCGACTGAGAAAATGAGGAAAGAGAAAAACTTTACATGCTTGCTATTACTAAGCTACAAAACATGGGGAAAATAAGCCTTTGAACCTTCTTACAGTTACCATAAAACTGCAGACAGAGCACAAGGCTAATATAAAAGTAGATTAATCAAAGATACGTCATTTTTGTACCCTATAATAAATTTTCCCTGGTTGCTAACATTGTGGTGGCACTCACTTGCTCATTGCTGGTGGAGGAGATACTTGACTCTGCCTCCTCTTCCCCTTTATCCTCATTCTTTGATTTCCAGAATCTTCCCTCACGAAGAAAACGCTGGTGCAGTTCCAGCTCATCACAGGCCTTCTTCCACCCCATACTGCGTTTCACATGCAGCCGATGGATGTTAACTGTGATATCTTGGATGTTTTCAGAGGGGATCCAGGCCCTTTTGAATACACGGTACAGACAGGTTCAGAAACATTAAATACAGAAGAGGGATCTTGACTTGAAATACTGACTTCAAAATAGCTGACAATTCCTATTTACACAGTCTCCTACGTTTGAAAAGACGTGCTGCATACTGTTAGACATTTGTGTTATTATAAGCACTTACTATCTGTGGGTGCTATGGCTGAAATTCTCTCTCATTTTTGATGAGCCACAAACCTCTCCCAGCACCAACAGCACTCCCATCTCCCTGCTCTCTTGCTAAATGCCCTGAGTCAGGCACAGAAGCATCTTTATTGAAGGTTCATTTTCTAATCTGATTTAGCCCTTGACCTCTCTACTAAAAGTGTCAAGGTATCTGCCAAATTATCACTTGGAATATAGATACTTTGTGGCTGGATCCCGTCTATCAGGACAGAGCTCATACAGGGATCGTCATGCTCTTTTGAATTGAATTCATGCCAGTGACTTGGTTCCAAAGGTACTTTGTCCTCTTAAATATTTTCAGAGAGTCCTCATAGAGTTAGATGGGCAGCTCTTGACATTTTGAAAGGTTATACTAAGCAGCACTGGATATTAAAGAAAAAGAGTTACTGCCATGCACATCTACATAACAGAGTAAATACAGTAACAAATTAAGTATCTGTGGTCAGATTCTCAATTCTTGTAACATAAATATCACTTCAGAGAAGTTAGAGAAACAGTTCTAATGTATACCAACTGGGAATTCAGCCTTTTATTTTTCAGTGCATTAACTAAGCAATGACTCTCTAGTAACAGGTATTTTGCCTTTTCTACCAGCACACGTTTAAGAAAAGTTGCAAGCACCTCATCCCACAATGGTCATGTTACTTAATAGTTTGAAGCTGTGTGAACTTAATGCCAAAACTACTAATGAGGGAAGCTGCATTTGCAAACAGATTCAGAGTAAAACATTCTGTGATTGTGACACAAATAAAGATCCTTTACCCACTTTATGTCTATCAGAAAATCTTGGTAGTTCACAGCAAATGAAAACATGTTATATGGTGTGCAAGTTATGCTAAAGGCAATTTAAATAAACAGCCTCATATAATACCATCACTGAATACTCTAGGCTCTTTCGGGATGCTCCAAAATTTTCCATTTTCCCAACAACCATAAGTTCATTTGCAAATATCTCCTCTGCTCACATATAAGCATATAAATCAAACAAGAAAACAAACAAACAAACAAACAAAACATCAGTACATCCACTGCTATAACCCTCCCCAAACACTGAACAAAAGACAACTGAATTTGGAAGTAAAAGCTGTGAAGTTTCCAATCTGAAGTTTTTTTTTTCTCTGAAACTGCAGACCATCTCACAGCAGGAACTCCATCAATGTTCTAGCATTGAGATTGAAACATTAGTGATGTATTATGCTATTAAAACATAAAATTGTAGTGTGCCTGCTCACAAGAGAATATTGCACAGTCAATACTGCTGGTAGTAGGAGTACGTTTCTGTCCAATTTTTACCTTGGCCTGGATTAGCAGACTGCTACTGATTTGACAAAACAGTTCTGTGGACAGAAGTTCATTTGCTTTCTTTAATTAAAATGGCATTAAGTAACATCCCTATGGCAACTGTGGAAAGGGAATCTCTGAGCCATTTGGCAACTTTGAATGTGTTAGACTGAGCTTTAAACTTTCTGAAACAATTATGGCATCATACTCAGTCTTTCTAGCGTTGGCAACAAGCTAAGCCAGGATTTACAACATGATAGATGAGATAAACTCTTTTAAGTATTGTTTGGAAAAAGCAGCACATGGAATTAATAAATTACCTTTGGTGGTGATGGCCAAAAAAGCGAACATCGACTTGATTGTCCTCTTTCTGCATGACTTTGGCTGGCCAAAACCCAAAGCCTTTCATTTTGGCCCAAACCAACTCATGATTAGGTATCTGCAAAAAATGTAGTATTTATTATTGGATATGAAGTATTAGACCAATTCCTCCCACAAATATTTTACTGTAATACTATACTAGCATCTTAAGAACATGGTTGCTGTTTATGTCTAATGCTTGTTTTCATTTTTATTTCCTTACAATACACGTTTGCCTGTTAGATATATTGGTTGGATCAAAGTCAAAAAACCACAAAGTCTGAAAAGGGTGTAACTGTCTATTGAAAGCAGAGATCTTAAACGCCCCCCAAATTAAACTTGTCTTTCTTTATAGCTTTCTGCAGGAGTAAAGTTTTATTTCTGTAAGCTCTTTATTTCCTTGTAAAAGCATTTTAACTGCCTGATAACTGAATTTTATTATCTGTATTGTTACAGCTTTGAACTTCAATCAACATTTTGTTTGTGTAAAAAATCTAGATTTAGAGTCTTAACTATATATTTGAAACACGCTTACAGAAATGCACTTCAATGCACATTCAATGGACTAACGACACCAAAACTGCAGGTATTTATAGAGAAGAGCAAACAAATAAAAATCTGTGTCAGCAACATACGCAAGGATAGCAGAACCAATTGTCAGGTCGCGCATTTGACAAATAGAAACAGTTCTTGCAAAGTTGCAGTTCATCCAGCTGAAAAACAAAAACATATAAATAAGCTCCAAAAACCCTATTTCTACGACCTCACTAGTATAACTGTTTCTTAAGTGGTAGAATTTTTCAGTCCTGCTTTCTAATTGGGTGGAGTTACTTCTGTCTGTGTAAATGAGGTGTGAAACAGTGACTTGAGAGCAGATGAAAGACAAGCTGCAGAAACATTATTGGTGCTTTTGAAAAACAAGAGAGGGGGAGGGACTAATTGAATTCCTAATGATTTATTAAAGCTAAAATGCAAAGTATAGTTCTTTAAATTCATCAATATTTAAAGCAGATTCTGAAAAAAATTATTCAACTGTACAGAGTAAGGGTGACAGCTGCCCCTAGCTATATTTTTGGTCTCCTCTGAACATTGACAAATGTTTCAATGCCAGTTACAGAATTTGGTAGGAATCCCACTTCAGTTTGAAATTATACTAGCAAGTACAATTATTTCTACTCCAATCATGTATTACTACACTATTTCAAAACTAAAAAAAAAAAAAGAAAGAAAAAGAAAAGCAATTCTGAATCAGCAGTTAGAATTTCACATCCTTCTTTTATTTTTAATGGGAAGGAATCATTCTCCTAGATTCTGAAACAAAAAAAAATAAATAGCTTGTCTATATTGTGCTTATTTGGTACTACTTACTTCATGACATGTGTCTTTGTAAAGCATCCTCGCTATATCAGCTTGTTCACTGTCCGCTATAAATTAAAAATAAAGACTATGAACAATCACAGTATGATCACAATGCTTAAAAAGACTTGCAGCTGCTATGACTTTCATGCTGCAATTGTCTTGCTTTAGAATACAAAACATAATTCAGCCACTTGGATAACCCTTCCATTTAAAATTTTCTAATGATCAGTTCTGTATTTGCTTGCTCTTTTATGTTTATATGCAAAAATACTGTTGGGAGCTTTTAAACTGAACAATACAAATATAAATCTGAGGAGCAGCAGCAGGGACACAGGGTTGCTTTTAATAAGGATCCAGTTCCTTTCTCTGGTAATGTCTTAACAATTGCCCTAAAACATGGTTCTCTGCTATCACCACTTGAAGGAACACAGGTACAATCAATTTCTGCTCAAATCACTGTACAATCAAATTCTGCTCAAAGTAATGCTTCAGAAAGTATTTATCACGATGGGTTTCCTTTTACACCTGCGTATTTCTCTATTAGCACATTCACATCTCTCCCTGTCAACAACTGTGGGTTGTCTGACGCTGCAAGTAGACTGATCTCAGTCTCCTCCCAGTTTCCTTGAGGTGTCTGTGGGGGAGAACCACATCTTTACTGAAATGATGGCTCTGGAGAACCTTGTTACTGGACATGGCTATAGCTTCTAAAAGCGGTGGTGGTGTTTTTCCCTTCCAGCCAGGCTGTCCCACCCTATCAAATAATCACTTAAAACCTTCCCAGCGGCTGGCAGTTTTTCTGATGACCCTTTCCTGATGGCACCAGCAGGGCACTTCTAGTGTGGATGTAGCTCTATATGCTACTGCATTAAGGCAGGTATTGCACACAAGCAAAAAAAAAAAAAAAAAACCAACACACACACCTGTAGTGCACATTTCTGCTGATACAGCACATCAGAGATTGTACCTCTTTCCACTCTAGAACAATGTATGTACACTGGAAGAAATCTGTAGTGTAGATTGACTCAGAGTTTAGGTTGCAGAACAAACAGGACGGCAAAGTTGTAAATTCCCACTGGCAGGCTTAGCCAGAAAGGGTGAAAATAGGAGTGTAGAAGGTGGGCAAGAGCAAACCCTGCAGTAAGTCAAGTTCCCTTGTAAGGTTTGTAAGGCCTCTCAAACGACTTTATCTACACTTTAGATTATATTATACCAAATTCAATCCTTAACTTGTGAGCTTCCTACACATAAAGATAAATCAAATAATGCAAGTAGTAAATGTAGCACTTTACCTCCATAGAAAATCACTGTGTTGTGTAGAAGCAGCTGAGCATCTGCTTTGAACTCCTCATAACTCCTGTACTTTCCTTCATTTACTTTCTATACAAAAAAAAAAACAACAACACAGGGCTTTGAAAACACTGTCAAAGTGCTGTACCTGTTTTATGCAAAAAAGCCTTCATGGAAATCTGCATTATGCAATACAGATCAGATGCTGCCTTTCCTGCATACAGAAGTAACACTCATATGTCTTTGACATGGTTTGTTAGTACCTGAACACTGGCTGCAGTGGTTCCTTTATGCAAAGCCTAGCAGTAAAACAGGTGCTTTCATGTTTGATTAAGTTAGAAAAAAACACAACATCCTCTCAGTTATAACAAGTCTGAGTAGGTTCATCATAAGATGTGACCTAGGACACTTGTTCAAATGAAGGTATATTCCCTGAAGTAAAGATTTTATACCATAAAATACATGCTAGTTTCAAATTGATGTTGACTGCTTTTATAGTTCTAGGATCTTCCTTTGACAGCGAGTGCTTTCTGATGAAGGCTGATTGCTTTAGTCTTCCAAACTCATAACTAAAGCCTACAGGGAGCCATCCAGTTCATTTTCCTAGCATGGTCTAGTAAGGAATGCAGTCTTTTCAGTTATGCACTATGAAGAATATATATGAGAATTCCAATCATCAAACAAAAAATCTTCATTTTCTGGGATGTTACCAAGGCCAAAAAGACCTTCTGTGGAAGTGGATGAAGGTGACACAGCGAAAGGGAAGCCTGACCAATTTTCAGGTTCCACCAGTATTGCTGGTACTTCAAGCAAGCCAGTAGTGGTTGTCTCCAAAACCGTCAGTGTAGCTATTGTTTATCCATATGTTTCAATAACAATAATAAAGCAAAGGCTTTTTACATCTGTAGTTGTAAAGGACAATATATACTAGCACGCCATAGCAAGCGAGTTGCAGCAATGAATAGGTGAATATGCCATCCATTTTGGCCATGTGTAGTTCATTTACATGAGTCACGATCAGACCTTCAGTTCAGAAAAAAAGGAAAAAATATCTACTAGAACTTTATTTTTGGAACCATTAATGCAAAACATGCAAAAAAAAAAAGTCATTTTCTGTGATCAACAAAATGATTGGTTCTTTATGAGTCATTCAGATGTTTATAAAGTTGACATCTAAACAATGTCTCAGTGACTAAAATTGGAATATGATCAAAAACATCGGGCCAGATATGCAAACACAGGCGCATAAGTCCATACTCAGTTACTTAGATAAAGCATACTTCAAAAAAAAGATTTCAGCTACCTGCAGCTCCTAGCAAAATCTTACTACAAAATGGATTGAGGATATTCTGTGTCTGAAAACTAGGCACCACTCAAGATGTTTTCGCTTGGTTACTTATTCATAAGGAGAAGTATGAAATTTTAAGGTCCAATATTCAATGCTGGCTACTATACTGAAATACTCATAATGAGGAGAATTAAACAGGATTAGTGTTTTAGTCCTTAAGGTTATCTTCACTGATAAGACACCATAAACAATGTGAAAGTTAGAAAGCAAATCACTCTACCTCCTGTATAGTAGGAACATCAACAGCTGAGTGCACCAGCCTCCGATACATTGGGTGTTTGTTGTCCTTCCCTTTCTTGTTTAGATCTATAGCCTGAAAGGACCATGAGACAGTGCAAGTTATTACATTGAGAATCTGCTTAAAACATACACAAAAGATTAAAAAATTGCAATAGCTTGGAATATTTCAGGTAGGGAACACACAAAGCACAACTATTCCTCTACAGTCTTACACATTACATGCATCTCAAACCTGAAAAATGTCCATTTCAGAAGAGCTGACCCATGTCTTCAGAAGAGTTTATGCCCAAGGCATAAGCTATTCCTGCCAGAATGATACTACTCTAAGCAATGAGACATGATAAACGTATGTTGAAATACACACACTGCTTATGACAAGGGAAATAAAATGACACCCTCTTGTAGCCCTCCTTCCAGCACAGTCACACATGACCAACTGCAGTACATCCCCTACAGTGCAACCCAACACTTGGATAAACTTTCCTGATTCAGACTCACCCGCTCCTTCATACGAGAGACTATGAACCGCAGGTATGTGCTCATCTCTTGTTTGCTTGTGTTTTTCTTCTTGATACTCTGTCAAAGAAAAACAGGACCATATTATTATTTTAAATTTGACTTCAAAGTTCATCCATCAAAAATTTTATCAGCGTCACAACATTTTTTTGAAAAGGTAACTTTGGATCACAGTATATATCAAACATTTTTTTCTAGGGAAAATATTTTCTGGGAAATCAGTAACATTAACACATCATAACAATCATACGTGTTGCTTTGAATTATGAGGACTTCAACTATAGAATTACAGATTTTATTTCCATTTATATTCATACTATTTTGTCAAAACCTCTCACATAAAAAAGTGTATTAGAATACAGTAATGAAGAAAGGCATTTTAGGGAGTATTTTAATTATTATTTTTAATTAGCAAGACATTTATATTTTCAATAAAATAAGAAATAATTTTAAAAAATTATATCCATTACTATCTATAAATTATGTGCTTACTAGGCAAACAGACTCTGTCTAGGATGGACTCAAATACAGGATTGCTCTAGCCAGTAAAAACTCTTTCTATCGCTCAAGAAATATCGCAGTTATTATTTTTTGCAGTTCTTCCCTCATGAAATCTAATTCAGATTCTGGAGCACAGACTGCTTCTTTTTAACAGTTCAGGACCCAGAACTTTTCATCATCTTGGACTAGTACAGAGTCTCACCCCCACCCTTCAAAGTCAATCCAGGCTAGTGGGAAGCAGAAAACATGCTGCTGAAAAGCAAGTGGCTCTCAGATGCCAAGTGTGCTGCTACAAACCAGCCTTTCCAACCTCTGGTCACAGCGGCTGTGCGTACAGCTCTGCGTGGCCTTACAACAACTAGCTGAAGAGTGCTATCTCCTCCTTGCTCTTGCCTACAAGAGTTCTCCAAAACAAAAGCGCAGTGAATCAACAGCATGGGTTCCAGGCTTATTATCCTGCAGTCATTCTCAGTCTCTATAAAAAATGTGTACTCCTCCTCGCACGTCTGAATACGCTGAGTGCCAAGCTGAGTTCTCCCTTTCTCATGCATCACATCACCACCTGTATGCAAACTGCGGGGACCATACTCTTTCTGCTACACCTGCCTCTTCAAATTTCCATGGTCTTTAGCAAGATCTGCACACTTATGCAGATGCTGCTTAGCAAACAATATTACTTATGATGCACAAGAAGAAACAGAATCCAGTTTTCTATGTCCTAATAGGTAGCTACGAGAGATAAGAGGCTTATGAACTATTTTAATCACTAGGAGTGTGTTACTTTTAACTGAAGCATTCATATCAGACCCTGAACATATAGAGGGAGGAGATATGTTGAGTACAGAGCAGCTACTGTTACATATTTACTTAGCAGAGTATAAGTTACACACTACTACAAAAATAAAGAAGAAAAAAAAAAAAGAAATTTGACCAAATCTCCTCTGCTTATATTCCTCATGAAAGACACTGACAACCCTGAAATCACAGGTTGGCTTTTGTGCTACAGCAAGCATGTAAGCTATTCATCTCGGGACTGTACTTACTACCTTCTTAAATTAAATCAAAATTGCACACAGCACTACCAAGGTAGGTGTTTATTCAATTGCTTAACGGTATGCATAGGATTATTTCAAACTGTGCTGAAATGTTTCTACCTCACCATAACATGGCATATGCTGTACTGTTAATTGCTTCTGCCCCATAACGATGAACCTACACGGGTACTTCAGCATGCAGAATACCACGATAGCTTGTTCCTGAGAGGACACTGCCACTATTAGGTAAAATGCAGTATTGTGGAAAGGGCCAGCAGCAGGGCTTTCTAACACTTCTATCACATTTAAGCATTATTTTCACAGTGTTAATCATCCCCAGACCTTCCGCCCAAACTCTGGAATGAGACAGACTTCTACTCTGTGCCGTATGTCTGAATCACCTTCTGTATGTTCACGTTGAAAGTAAACACGGCACGCAGCAGTCTGCCTTGAGAACGTGCACGATGCTTGCATTCAATTCACCTAGTCAGTTTTGCATAAAACAACAGTCCTACTCCAATGGAAACCTAAAGGTGCATTAAATTTTCTGCATTATGAAATGCCGCTGTCATGTTGTCGTTTTAGACAAGAGAGTGCTGTGTGCTTGCTAATGACACAGCATTTTAACAGATTGAGACTTATTAGGACACAATAAAACTGACTTGCAGAGACTAGTCCTCTTTTTGTGACATGGCTCTGAATTTATCATCCAAGTATTTCGAAATTCATGTGAACCTTTTTTCATGCCTGCTGGGCAAGACAGTTTGTGAGAGAATGTGTTAAGATGGATGGTTTACAGATTTATCCTTCAGATTGTAATGAAAGAAAGATAGCTGCTTTTGTATCATTACTGATGTCAGCAATTAATATCATCCTAAGCACCAATGAAAATGATATAATTAGCTTGCCAATTTGGGCAAACTTGATTTTCTCCACTTTTCTTTCAATTCCCTACACTGATTTATTTTAAGAAAAAAATCGATCTTCAGGTTCTAAATATTGAAAGGTAATGAATTTAGGGAATAGAAGCCTACCAGCAAGCAAAATGTCTTTTTATGGCAAGGTTACTCACCCTCTGTAGAAAGTTACAATCAAACCACTTTATTCATTTTTCAGCAAAGATTAGCCCTCTAGGATGTACCACTAACACATTGTTTGGAAGATGGCTGAAAATGTGTAATTAAAAGAAAACAAAACAAAATAATAAAAAATGAAACAATTATGTATTTTGAAGACTTGCAGTGTTCTTGGGGAAGCCAAACTCGAAAAACTTCAAGCAAGAAAATAGACAATATTAGATGGGGCATAGATTTACATAAAATCTAATTGTTTTGCTCTGACACAATAAAATGTACCCACTTTTGGGCCCTTTTATAGCAAGAGTGATATAAAAGCAAGTACAAATGCAAATGAGGTCTCTTAATTTCCTACTTTGGGGAAAGGCAAACAATGATGATGGCTTGTGATTCTGTAGAAGTGGTAAGATCCACTGCACATCCTTTCCCCCAGTCAGATCTACTGAGACACACTACTGCAACCCTTGCTCAATTACAAGTTTATTTCAAAGAGGCTGCTAAGACTCAGTTCAGCCCAAAGAGAAGTTTGAGGATCTTTATACTAGCAGATATACTCTTTGTAGGACATATCATGTTAATATAAGGATTGCACTTGTTCTGGCTGGGGTGGAGTTTATTTTCTTCACAGCAGCTGGTATGGTGCTGTGTGTCAGACTTGTGACCAAAACAATGCTGATAACACACTGATGTCTTAGTTATGGCTCAACAGTGTTTGCACAGCATCAAGGACTTCTGTGTTTCTCACCGTATCCCCAGTGAATAGTGTGCAGGAGGCTGGGAGGGGATACAACCAGGTAGATGACCCAAACTAACCAAAGAGATACCCCATGCCATGTGACATCATGCTCAGCAATAAAAACAGAAAACCGAGTGTTTAGGGACATTAGCCATCTTTTGCTCAGCTAATAGCCAGCCTTTGTTTGCATCACTTGTTTTATTTTCTCTCTTCTTCCACTTCTCAACAAGTTTTCTTGCTTTTACTCCCGCTTTCCTCTTCTCCTACCCCACTAAGGGGCAGAGGGGGTGAAGAGAGTGAACAGCTGTGTGGTGCTTAGCTGCCCACCACGGTTAGGCCCCAGCAAGGAGGCATTTTAAATCACACCAATTTCTTAGAGAAATCCATGGCCTTTCTGCACTGAATCACAGTAAACTGAAAGGCTTGGTCAGGCATACATGTTTACATAGTGAATGCAGGAGTGAAGCCATAAACTTGACAACAGCAATCCTCATGTAGAAGATTCATGAGACCTGTAGGTGGAAGGCCATGGCTACAACCTAACTCTGCTGGTGGGTACAGGAAATATTTTTATATGCTTTACTCACTGTGCCCCATCTATTTCTTAGAAGCTGGTACCTGAAGGTTGGATTTACATTGCTGTTGGTATTCAATATACCAAACTAATAATACTGCTTGGCTGTTAAAGAAGGCAGCAATACACTGCAGCCTGCAGGTGTGACTGTAAGTAACAGTCACTTCTGGTATGCTTATAGTGCAGGAATTCACCACAAGACTACACAAGGCTGGTAGCAGCTAGGGGGACTTCCAAGCAAGGCTCTGTCCTACAGGAGCAGTTTATAATGGCAGTGACTGTCTTTCACACCCCGAGTTAGCATGTAGCTGTCAACTCCTGGGGTGACTAGGTCACTATGCTACAGTTTCTGCAATTTTCCTTTTGAGAAGGAAAAAAAATAGAGACTGCATGGTGTAGGTTTGAGAAGTGCAGAGTTAGTGGCAGCATTCTGTCTAGCTATAACCAACAAAATTACATTTTCTCCTTTCAGTCTCCCATTAACCAAATTTTTTCCCTTCCTCCCTCAACCATCAAGCGTGCACACACTGAAAAGCTCCATGTATGGGTGAGAAAAAGTTCAGTGATGGATTAGGTGAAGGCTGCTCAATGACAGATACACATTACTAAGTCACCAGTTCCATTTTCAGAAGCAATTCAGGTTTCCAGGGCTGCATCCACTGAGGAGAGCTATGTGTACAAATCTAACATTTATCCACTGTTGCTGTTTACAAACTCCCTTCTTCACCCACAGGCCCTCGGATTTTTTTTTTTTTTTAACTTTTTTTTTAGGGCTTAAATTTACAGAGGAATTTGGTGCTATATATGGAAAGCTTTACTTCTCTGCCATCCTCTCAAACTCTCTGCCCTGAGTTAGGCCCTCAGGTTTTCTGCACCAGTGAGAAAGTTATGCAGGCACAGAGGACGGGTCACAGAGCAACCAGAGCCCTGACAGGGAACAACAGCCTGATCACCAAAACCACTGCCTGGGAAGAACACAGCATAAGGCCTCCCTCCTTCAAGACTATATGCAGTTACATGAGACTTTTCAGACAGTTAGGTGCTTTTGGAGACATTACAGCTGAATCCACAAGTCAGTTTGTACGATGCTTTCAGTAGCTCTGAGTAAGAAGCACCACATAAATTAAATATGCTTTTATGTGCACAGAGAAGCTGGCAGGAGGCTCCTCTACGTGGAGGCTTCCCAGTTTTCCCACTACTGTGGGAAAAAATGCTTTATTAAGTATGTCCTATGCAGTGTCCAATTCTGCTGTCTCCCTGATTTACTTCAGGGGCTGTAAGGTGAACGGGAGAGGCCTGCTGAGCACGAGCACCTCCTCAGAGCTAGGCTGTGTGCACCAAACCAGGTGGTGCTACCATGGGTCCTGTACTAGGCCCTCCCTTCACCACCCAATTCACTGCTATTTGTTGTGTACAAATGCCAGGTGCTGTTTAGGGAATGTGTCATGCAGTTATCGTACTGGGTCTGGCTGGGGTAAGTTCGTTTTCTTCATAGTATCTCTGTGGCGCTATGTTTTGGATTTGTGACCAAAACAGCATTGGTTACACAGGGATGTTTTAGCTGTTGCTGAGCAATGTAAGCTGTCAAGGACTTTTTATGTCTCGAGCTGCCTTGCCAGCGAGGAGGCTGGGGGCACTCAAACAGCTGGGAGGGGACACAGCCAGGACAGCTGACCCCAACTGACCAAGGGACATTGCACACCACAGGACATCAGGCTCACCAGTAAAAGCTGGAGGGAAGGAAGGGATAAGTGGTAACATTCATAGCTACACTGGTTGTCTTCTGTTAGACCCAATGGAGACCTGCTTTCCTGGAAAGGGATGCAATTTGCTGCTGGGAAGTTGTGAATGAGCTCCTTATTTTGCTTTGTTGGTGCGCACAGCTTTCACTTTACCTATGAATCTGTATTTAGCTGAACCCACAAGTGTTCTCGCTTCTGCTCTTTTAATTCTCTTCCCCATCCCACTGGGGGGAGGTGAGTGGGTCTTCAAGGCTCAGCTGCCTGCAGAGGTCAACCCACATGAGTCATCTAACAAACTCAAAGAATTTGCCTCTTCCATAGCACCCCATAAAGTCAACATAATTCTCCACATTCTCTCTTCCATTCTTGTATTTTATATTAGCTATTGTGACTGATCCCCCATCTAACTATTTGATCTGTTTCACTTGAGTACTCTTCATATTTCTACATTTGTAACCTTCCACTGTTTGTCACTCTCACTTGTCACATTTTGTCTAACGTTGATTGTGAACTGCATGATGGTGTATTTTTTGTACCCTATGAAATGCTCAGCACAGTACCAGAACTCAGAAACAACCTATTTATAGAATATGTATCAGCACAGCATTTGATATCTTAAGATCTACAGTTTACTTCACTTGCATATACATAAAACAGAGAAATACTGAACCACCCACTACAATAGATAAATTGGTTATAATTCTTTGTAAAGCACAAGCATGGGAGATCAATGCATGAGCAGATGACTGCAAAAAATTAACTAGGAGTCAAGTGAAACCATATGAATAATTCTTACTTTCTGTTTCACAAATAAAAATGTATTCTTCTGGGACAAACAAAGTAATTATGCAGAATTTTTCCTCTCAAAAAAGTACTTTATTTAATTATCTTTTTAAAAAAATAAGCATAGTCAGTCACCCGACACAGGATCAGTTTTCTGCTATTCAGATTTTTGTATACATCTAATTTCTCAAGCAAAAAATTGAGTATTTTTGCAGTACATTCTGCACTTTCGAGGTGCTAAATTAACAACTAGAGCAAATTAATTTTCTGTTTTTATCTAACCAAAGAGCAGCAACAAATGTACAAGTCTTCTGCATCCTTCAGAGACCCAGTAAACTAAACCTGTACTGAATGGACCGTTCCAGCAGTGGGAAAAGTCTAATGTAATCTCTAAGCTCCCTTGATACCGTTCTCCTCTTGTGACCTGTCTACCAGGAATTTTGCTGATAATACCAATTTATTTCACTTAAGACAATGATTAGTCAGCAGCCAGGGAAAACTTTCAATCACCACAATGTGGTTTGAATTGAACTTTGTTTGACTCTTGTCTCCTGCTGAGAGTTATGTAGGGTACAAAATATTCAGATTGGTATGGTAAAGTTAAAAAAAAAAAAAAAAAAAAAGCAAAAAAAAAAAAGCCAGGAATTAGGCATTCTTGCTTATGGATGCAGTGTAGAAAAACTGCCAGCAGGGAAACAGAGTTCAGAGCACAGCTTGCAAGGAACTGTTATAAACGGTATGGGAGAAAAAATATTTTAAAATTATGAACAAATCCTTAGCAATGTCCTTTATACGGTGTTTCTGAGTAGTCAAGTGTGCAAGATAAAGCTGCACAGGTTGATTGAACCAGTACAACCAGCAATTGTGAAACGAATAACCCAAAGGCTTGCTAACCTTGGCAGCATTACAGAAGTAATCTTTACATAAGAATGAAGTGCTCTTAGATTATTTCTCCCAAAATATAAGGTTTCAAACATACTTCTATTTCACCTCTGTGAAGAGCTTTGAGATCCCCTGGTAAAATGTGCTATGTCCAGTCACGAGAATAAACCATATAAATATATGCATCTCTTTGTCCCAGCTATTACTTTTCTTGAACACACATATTTACTGCTGATAATGCAAAGTAAATCCCATTGCCCTTATGCAAGATAGTTAAGCTCTGTTATGTCCTCTGGATATCAGCCAGAGCTCTCTAAACTACCATAGTTTTTTGAGTATAGGCCTCTCTATCTCTTTTAAAATAAAATCAGAGCAGTCAGCTCCTCGGAAGGTGGGGGGAAAATACTGGAAGGACACTGCAACCTGACACCAGGATATGCTAATTCCCATGATGAACAAGACCTTTCCCTTGCTTCCAGAGACTGTGCAAGTCCCAGTTTGCAAAATTAGGGCTTCAAATGAGTTGGATTAATTACCAGGAGAGTAGAAGATACAAGCACAAAGGGAAAAGGGATGCCATGGTATTCAGGATGGCAATATTCTTATAAGTAGGTTGATCATTATCTCAGGCACTGAGCAAGCCAAAGGTCTCTGGGGCAGGAAGTATGTAAGAGACCCTAAAACCTCTCCTTAGACTTTGTGTAATAAAAAGGGAACCAATATGCAAAAAAAAAAAAAAAAGGAACATTGATTTTTGGCCTAAGTTTCATAGCTTTTTCTTAAAGGTAAACATTTGTTTAATATCACTGCCATAGAGGATCTCAAAGCTCTAGGATGAAGGCCAAACCGATCTCAAAGCTGACCCCTCTACATATCTGCGCATACTGCGTGCAGTGATTCAGCTCTTCCACCCTGATGACTTCCAAGACAGATGTTTTAAGTCACCATACAAGGTGGCTTAAAATGTCATCTAAAATTGTTTGTAAACTAGAATGGAGATGGGATCTGGTTTATCTAAGCATTTACAAGAGCTATCAATATTTATTATGAGAATCAACCGTTATTAAAGAGATTTATTTAAAAATCTAAAAGCAATTCTTCTATATATGACCATTTGTTGTTTTTAACAGAGGGAATATTGAGTAGCTAAATTAAATGATGGTATTTCAATGCAGGAAGATACAGTGCATGTCCTTATTCTTAACTGTTCCCTGCCACCACTATTTCTTACTTCCCTTTCACTTGTTGAGGCAGGCTCAATTTTCTTATTTTCATTATTTCCTTAAACCCTCAGAGCTCCCAAGCTGAGGCAGAAGTGTCAGGTTTTTACAACTGGTTCTAAGGCAACAGCAGTCAGAAAGTATTGTTTTGAAACAAAACAATCCACATGTTTTAAAAAACTGCTTCTCTGCACTAGGAAGCACCCGAAGCCTTACACTGCTTGCAGCACAGAAGGTCGGTCCTCCACAGCTAGATCTAAGCTTTTACCAAGGGAGTTGGAGTTGGAGTTCCCCTCCAGCAAGCCAAGGCAGAGGGCAACTGGCAGACTTTTATGCATTTGAATACCAACAATTTTATTTTAATCATTTGTATGCATTTTTCCCTATTTAAGAAAGCCTAGAGATGTGGTTCACTGTGGGAGGTTATGCAGAAATGACAGCTGTAAGGAGATGTATCTGGCTGATTCAAGGCCAGGTACCAGCAAGCACTACCATGACAAATGTCTACTCTTCTAATAACGTGTAGTCAACATACCTGCTCATTCTTCTATGGTATATATGAAATAACTGTCTCCCTACCACATTTGTAAGAACAGCAATTGTAAAAAAAAAAGCAGTAGAGATACAGATGCTAGGGGTGAAATGCATATTGGCTTTTTTTGTGCCAATAAAATGCGCAGAAGTGAGAGGCAGGATTTCACCCCATGGCTTTAGATACTGCCATTGTCAGCAACATGATTATGGCTTTATAATGTGAAATATGATTCCAATAAAATATTAAGAATGCAGTCATCAAAATATAAAAAAAAATACATTATGATTCATTAGAATGAGATTAAGTAAAAACAGTAGCATCTTATACAGCAATTTGTTTACTCGTGTTGAAGATTTCCACCATATCCTGCATTCATACATTGCATACATCCGTACACACATACCCACACAGTATGTACTGTGTGCTTTCAAATGCATAAGTAAAACTTGCCGGAGTCTTCAAAAATAACCATCTGCTACATGCACCATATTTTGGTATCTCTGTACAGATGCTCTAGATATGTACCATTGTTTAAATATTTGGTTCTTTATCCATTAACCTGGCCAGACCATCTGGACACCTTAATGAAACTATTAATGAATATCAATCCTCTAATCAGCACATGAAAGCTCATAGGTACTCACCCTGCAAACTGGGCACTGCCAGTGACTACTGCTGTCTCTAAGCCTGAACTCATCAGACAAACACTTGGAATGATACACACGAAAACACAGGTCACATATCAACACCTCTCCAGGCAAATGGCATTCAAAACAATACCAGTCATGATTTTCTGTTTCCCAGTCCTACAAAAAATACAAAATATTTCGGTATGATATTCTGTCAAAATCTGCAGGAACTAAGAACAAAATTGATATGTCTTGAAATCCAGCAGCAATTAGACATTATAAACAATTTAAGAAGTATATAATGTTTAAAAAACAGGGGAAAATCTACATGCTTAAAGATCTTCATCAATTTAATACATACTAACTCCAATAGCATGTGAATGCCAAGTTTTAGTTTTTTTCAAGTGTCTGATTAGTAACATAATTTCAAATATGAGCTCTGTCCACAGTGAAAAGTGGGTTTGTTTTCTACCTTTGTGTAAAACACTGTTGTCAACCTCTCTGTATTAGACTACAAACAAAAGTTTGTGCACCTCAATAGACCATACCTACTTCCTTGGACTATTTCCTCTCGTTTTGATTGTTACAGTATATTGCCAACTGTATTATTCAGAAGGGTGGCCCCTTCCAGTCTTTACTCTCTTAAAACTGACAACTTTTCAGTATCAAAGTGTTAGTCACAAGGAATAAATGAAATCATGAACCTATTACTGCAAGAAATGTTTCTGCTAAGCAATCCCAATACAATTCAAAAAATAGAAACAGTTTCACTTGCAGTGCCCAACAGCACTAGGCTTCTTCCTGAGATGTCCTACAGAAAACAAAGGATATGGTTCTGTTGATGCACAGATGTCTTTAATACACTCTTTCTTGAAAATTCAGCCCCAATGGCCAAATTCTGACCTTTGAAACATGTGCATAAGCTTTGCTGAAGTAAATGAGAGCAGCATGCATATAATTTGGAGGAAGAATTTTGCTCTAGGAATCTGTAGTGCTAAAACCAGACAGAATTGCCAGTGGCCACCGTTAAATGTTTGTGTTATCTGAAATGCCACACTTTTCCCTACACTTGGAAGACAAAATAACTGTCACATCTCAGATAAAACTCCCTATGCCTTTTAATGTCAAATGTCACTTTTCAATGGGTTCAGATCTCTGAAAAAATTTACTCCTGCTCTTGACTAAATTATCTTGATAAAAAACTGGCCAAGCTATGTTTAATGTCATGCTGTAAAGGTGGAGTTAGCAATTCCCACCAGTGGCCAGACCAGGCATCTGTGCCATCCTCCCTTTCCCATGGCTGGCAAGTGCTGTCACCTAGGTTGGGGTAAGAAGTGACACGAAGTGGAGCTGCCAGGCCCTTAGGCTGAAGAGCAGCTGTGTCGTGTAACTCGTCTGAGCAGAGCCCCCCACAAATAAATGAGATTTCAGGACAGCCTCAACCCAAATTGCCTACACTAAAGTTTATGCACCATGAATGTTGGGGCAGTAAGCTTAGGGAAATAAGAAAAAAAAAAAAAAAAAAAAAAACAACAAACCCTTAACCTATGATTTTTAACTCAGAACTTTGCCCTCCTTTGTTGTTCAGATTAACAGTGTAACTTGACTCTTCTACCATTTTTTTTTCTCATTTAATTTTATGTCAATTCTGTATACTTAAGAATGGCAAAACAATACCACTTAATTTGGCTATAAAGAACATATTCTCATTTCACCAAATCTTTCCCCTTCCACAAAGTCCGGTGGCAGAACATGTTGGGAATCCTTTCTTTGCAATATTTTAGAAATAACTAAAGATACTGCATTGTAGATGCACTGGAATTATCTGTAGATTTACAAAAATCAGGATAAAGTATTGCCTTAAAATTCTTTTATATTTAGTGTAATATTTATCTTCTTTATAAAACTACCAAAAAAAAAATAATCAGATAGCAATAAAAGGCCAATTAAGCAAGAAAGAGAATCAGTTTTGATTAAAGTTTTATCCAGATAAAAATCAAGTGGAGAAGAGCCCAATAGGTTCTGGCTACTGAGGAATTTTACCAAAGTATCAGGATTCCAGCATTTTTTTTTTTTATTCGTACTAGTTACTTATTGGTAGATCCCAGATATTCCATTGTTAGGAAATATACTGGCAAAGAGACGTGGAATTTAATAAACATACGGAAATATATTTGCTGGCAAGAAAAATCATGCACTCAAGCCAGAAACCATGACGTTAAATAAAACACCAGAATAAGCTTCCCTCAGTATTCCCACTCCAAAGTTTTGAAAACATCATTATTTCTAAATATAATCACCTAGGATTTTCACGGGAAAGATTTTTAGTTTAATGCAGTATATTTAGTGCGTAAATATATATATACATAAAACATTCATTTATGCAATATATCGGTAAAGTTAATTAAGAAAATAAAAAAGATACATAGCCCTTGTGAGAAGCTATACTATTGACTTCAATAGCAAGGTCAGAGGCATTAATTTTGCTCCAACAGCAGTGCAATGTTACTGCTTCTCTTGGTTTACTTCGGTTTGGATGGGAGGAGAATGTGCTCCCAACAGATTTTATTTTATTTATTTATTTATTTTTTTCATGCAGGAGGTCAGATTCATTAAAATAGCTCAAACTCTGACTGCCAGTGCTCGGGCTAGGCCAGGTCAAAATGCTCCGCCAGCTGCAAACCCGGTTAAGTCTGCATTTATGAAACACACCACCAGGTGTCATCAGCCACTCCGAAAATGACTGATTAAAGGGCAACCATTGTAACAACATCTTGAACTGTAACGTGTGAGTAACCACTTCCAGCCCCCAGGAGAGAGAAAAAAATCAGCAAACTATATACATACATAATGTAGACTAAACTCGGAATTGGAAGTGATGTGGATGATGGTGGTGGTTAATAGAGGAAACTAAGCTATCCTAATGGAAGACAGAAACGTAATAGAAAATATGACAGAATTCAAAACCACATAGTGCAAAAATTGTTCACCTTGTTTTTTGCTGCTGTCTGGGAAAAAGGCTGCATACCGTAGGCCTTTCAAAATAAAAACAAAACAAACTTGTATCTATACTGTGATCCATCCGATTATCAGGATATACACAAGGCTAGAAAGAATTCATGCACAGTGACCAGGAAATCAATCTGTTACTTCTAACATTTGGTTGCAAACATTTCCTCCTGCATTTCTTCAATGCTACCTAATGCTTTAACCAAATTTTGTTTCTTTTCAACATCCCATGTACCTATATAATTAAAAGAACCCAGCACCCCATCTTCTGCCCCATATATACACCCACCACCAGACCAACTTAAAAATCTTCAAGAATATTCATCATTGTTAATTAACGCACCCTCTGATACATAAATCTGTGTTGGGCATCTCAAAAAGACCCCTGTTTTTAATTTACCATGTAGGCAGTGACCCCAACAAAACCAAAGCAACGTTTCTTCAGTGCATACGAACAAAAATTAAATTATCGCTTTCTCGACAAGACTCACGGTCCTTATTTTTTTTACAAAAGGTGACACATTTTCCCAGGGCCATGCAGAACAAAGGAAGGATCTCCGCCACAGGGGCTCAATTTGCCAATCTCCTCATTCCCAGAGGAAGGGCAGGGAAAGCCCCTTAGGTCACGGTGCTGGCAGACGAAGGGAATCCTCCGCCGGCAGGAGCCGGCTGCCCAAGCTCAGCTGCACCCAGAGACTGGCTGCAACCCTCCGGAGGGCACAGATTTGGCAGCAGAGCTGCATAGCTCAGATGTACCAGGAGGCCTTCCCCCTCATTTTACTCAGCTGTCCATCGCATTTGTAGATATATGCATAGCGGGGCAGCAAATGTCTGTTTGGGGGATTGTATTTGATAGCCAAAGAGCTATGCTCTGTTAAGCAGAGTGGGATCTGGCGGTGATATGGGTCACTTGTGGTCACTTGTTCTTTACATTCAGATCAGTCAAACATGGTATCATAAAGGTCACTTTGTGCTGACATGAACAGCAGTTGAAATTTCTCAGCAACACGAATGAAGCAATGCAACAATTCTGAAATACAGCTTAATTGATGACTGACACATAAGCTTACTTTTCTGTGATTTGTCTTAAGTTGGTTGTCTTAAAGCAAATACATAAATTAATTCTGGAAATACAGAAAAATAACACGGAACAGAAAATGTCAGGCTATCCAGAACATTTGACAATTTAAATACAGATAAACCCAACAGAAAAGAATGAATCATCATGTCGTAGCCTTTACTGTAAAATAAAATATATAGTTGTTGTCAAGGAAAAGAATAATTTTAGTGCATAAAGAAAATGTCCATTATAATGCAAATGTACATGGAAAAGAAATGCTTACTCATTAGTAATGGAGATTTACTTAGCTGTAATTGAAATAGGGAATCTGTATGTTGGAGAATGTGACAATCTGCTGTACAATTAGCATACCATTAAGTAGAAGATGTGAAGCACATACTGACAGTGAAATTAACAATAACTTAGAGGTCACAACTGGAACAATTAGGTCACTCCCATACCTTACCAAGCCCATAATTATTGAAGAAAAAAAGAAAAAAAAAAAGTAAAAACAAACAGTACATTTTTATTTTCCTATAATTTATAAGTAGTCATAGCACATGAAAACAATACAACCTCCTCTTCAGATTCTGTCTAAAAGGACCACTTTGCCTTTTTATAATGCATATGCCATTAACATAACTCATTTCTTACCTGTTAATCTGTTTTCTCCAAGTCCCTTAATGGTAGCCCAGATACTCGGTAATAAGTCACTCTACTATCAGGTGGAGAGAGGAAAAGGGAGGGGGAAAAAAAGCAAAACTCTATTCTTGAAACTCCCCTTCATGGGGATTTGCTGGCTTCACACTGTTGAACTAGATTTCCCAAGCCATCCAAATTATGGCTATCCTTTGGACCCAAACAGTAAGCTAAAAAAAAAAAAGGGGGTCACATAGATGGGAAAAACAATTATAAGTCAGTTACTTCTTTGGCGCAATCATGTTTATTTATGAATAACATACATACAGTTCTGTTGTCCTAAATTCAGTATGACGCAAACGAAGAAAAGCACTTTCCATGGAGCTCATGGTTCCCAGCCTTTTCCTGTGTGGCACTGTGTCCCATAGCACTCTTTCAACTTTTTTTTTTCCAGGTGTTCTGTTTCATGTGCTTCTTCAGAGTTTCTTTGCTGCTTACCTATGTGCTGCTGTGGTGTTTCTCAGTAACTCTCATACACACTCGTGCACACACAGCTCCTTTCGGATCACTGCGTTTTTATTCAGACCTACCTGTGTGCAAAGTCCTGGTCAGCCCTGTAGTGTCTGTGCTTTAAACAGTCCCTACAGGTCCTGCTGTCCAACTAATAAAGAACTTAAAACAGCTTTTTAAACATTTAGTCTAGAGGAAGAGTATTAGCGGATACACTGCAAGATTTCACCCAGACCTTATCATAACAACACTTTTGGTCTGTCACAGTACAGGAATCTAGAATGGCAACGAGGTCCACGCCAGCAGAAAGAAGTCAGTTCCAAAATAAAACCTATTTGAAAATAGTAGCATGCTATATTTATTTAAAGACATTTTAAAATCGCCAATCCAAAACTTTAGTGGAATCTTTTCCTGATTATTCTGTAACCTTTTCAAACTAGAAAGAATCTCAATGAGTGAGTTCCTACAATTCCTCTGACATCTAATGAGATAATTGGGCCATGCTCAATTTAAAGACGTTATTCCTGAGGCAAATGTTCTGGATTCAGTTTCTTCAGGGGTATTTCAGGATTCAGGAACAGTCACAAGGAATGCTTCTTTCCTTTGATTCCTTCAGCTAAGAGAGAAGCTTTTAGAGTTTTGGATTCTGCTGTTCATGTCTCTTAGTTGGCTTTCAGTAACTCTTCATCAGAATCAAACAGAAGTTGACTACCAGTCTGTATCAAGTAGACAGATAGATCAAAGGAAATGCCTCCCACAAGGACTACACATTCCTTTCTCACATCTTGCATTTTGCAACCTATATCCATCATCATCTGCTGCTGGGAAGAACTTCCTATCTTCTGTACTTAATCTTTCATATTTCAAACTTCCTGAGGCAAATGGAAAGCCTTTGTTATGATAGCAAGAGCTGGTACTGCATTCTAGCATGTATATGTCTACAATACCATCACTCAATCAAACTTTTCTTCACTCAGTCCTCTCTGTAAGAGGTCCCAGGGCATGCTGCACCTGTGCACCCATTCACTTTAAACAAAACCCCAAAGCAATAGCTATTTCTAAACAAATTTTCCATTGTTAATCTACCAATTCCTTTCTGTCTTTTTTTCAGGCAGCATCTGAGCTTTTCCCAACCAAGCTTTTTGACTACACATGAGCTTTGTATGGGTAATTGTTAAAACTTTGCAGTGTATTTTTCAGTCTTGATGATTCACAATTGTAATAAACTACTGTAGGGGTGCACTATCTACAGCACTCCTGTCCTCCAGTACAAAACCTGAAGGAAATGCATCTTACTTACACGTTTGCTCTAAACAGCTACTACACGCTTAAATTATTGGTCTGTGCATCGACACTTCTCTCAGAGCATAAATATCTGAATCTGTCCCATACCAAAGCACTCTGAAAGGGGTGCAGACAAGAGCAGGTGCAGGAGCCCTTAAGGACTGCGGAAATGCTAAATAAACCATGCTCAACCTTGTAGTGTCTCCCACTATCCACTGGTTTTGCACTGCTGTTGAACTTCCAAGTGACTGCTCTGTAATAAAAGGTTTACAAAATGTGCTGTTTCATCTATGGAGCTGGACAAGGCAGATCCGTACTCCTTCCTTCAGAGGAAGACTAGCAGTTATGCACCTAGTACAAGCACAGTTTCCTCTTTTTTAAGCATGCTGTATCTCACTGGGTATAGTCCCCAGTAAGAAATCATACCACGAATCACTAGCAGATACCTTGGTTTTCAGGCAGACAGTATAGTGCATTAAATGCTACCTGGGTCTAACAAACACAATGCGTCATGGAGCACCATTCCCATTGTTTTCAAACACAGTGGAGACAATGCATATGTTTTTCTCCACAGGTCCTAGCCTGCTGTGAGGTCAATCTTCCTCCTGCCCTTTGGGTCAGCCTTCTCTTCATGACACAACATCCTCAGCTCCATCTATTTCTCAGCAAGCAAGAATCCTCCTGTAAACTTGCATTCAGTACCCCACTGAATCTGCTCTTCTCTTTTCTTCATCACGACGGGTAAGGCTCAGAACTGAAGAAGGCAAGATTAATTGCTTGATGGCTCAGAGGACTTATCCATCTCTGCAGCAGGTAAATAGCGAGCTAGCTGTTTAATAAAGTATTTCCCTTTTATCATTGCTGTACAGGATCCATACTTGATCAGGATGATGGCTTTACAAAGATAAAGCTTCTTAGATATCCCATGTTTTACATGTAATGTTAGAGTAAATTCAGCATCAAAGTAAGCTCATTTTCTCCCTAGCAGTTTCCTTGTATATACGTATTTACTAAACACATTGGCTCCTGTTTTGCTTGGTATTTTTTTCCTGCTGCTTTTGCTCATCAGAAGTGCTCAGCAAATAAGCAAGCATCCATCTCTCCTTCAAAGCCAAAAAGATGTCAGCAGCTAGAATCCCTTTATGAAAATTGTTTCACTTTATCTTCTCCTTCCTTTTCTAAAACCTTACTGCAGCAAGTAGCTACAATGATCTGTGCTTTTACAGACAGGATAATCTGTCCATTGCAAATCAGTTGCCTTTTTATAGATCCTCTCCTTTGATGACCTGGGCTTCATCTTTAAAATGGATTTCCACAAACTGACTTTGCAGGACGCTTTGTGGAATTCATTACTTACACTTTATCACAAAAAGAAATCCAAAGCAATAATGACTTCATATGTCCTCACAACTACCTAGACATCTTGCTTAACCTCAAGTACTTTATTTATTTATTATGGCTCATTTTATACGGATTTTCAGAATATCAGCCAACAACTAATTTGTTCCATTATTTTTAATTTATCTCACTTTAGAAATCATTTTTATCCTGAAAAGAGCATAAAATCATCAGTCAGGAGACAGACCAAAATCTCTTTCTCCGTAATATGTATTAAACACAGATGCATTTATAGGCTCGTGATAATCCATTTTCATTTTCTTCACTGATAACTGCTTCCAGTTCTGATGCACACATGCAAGAAGACTCAGGTTCTGCAGTGAATTCCAGAGCCTCTCCGTACTCTTTTGGCTTTCTTTCATTGAGCTTAATCTGCAAGCCCAAGTTTGTCTAATTAATTTGTTGCCAGTTTGTCTTAGAAGTCTTCTATTGCTGGCATGAAACCACCAAAGTCTTCTCTGGATTCCTGCCACGACAGGTAGATTTTTATTCCCTCTCCTACCTTGTAGTTAGGTTCTGGCCAGTTCAAGGTGATTGGCTCTAAAGTACAGAGCCAGTCTCTAACTCCCAGAGCTAACCAAGAGGGGAACTTTTTCTAAGAAGTATAGTAGCATGCCAGCAGCCAAAACAACTGCTAAAATCCCTCTGTGTTTATCATCTTAGCCTATAAGCTGTGTTCCTGAAGCAATGAATAAATCTCAGTTTCCCTCCCCAGAAGATCACGTTTGGGTAGCAGTAGTATCCATTATTTGAGGTGAGGCAATGCAAGCATTCTCCTCCAGGATATTAGAAAGAGAATATGATCTTAAATGAAAATATTTTTTTCCTTCTTCGTGTTCCAAGTGAGTTCAAGGTTAATAGAAACTTGCAACTTATCTGCTCAGAAACTGGATTCACTTCTGCTATTAATGTCACCATTTTTTACTTAGGTTGAACCAAGAGGAGGTTTGTAGGCTATTTTCATTAGGGAGATAAATCAGTGATGGAGTGAAGTATTTATTAGGTGCAGTGCCTTTTATTTCCACATTATGTATGTGAAGGTTTTGTTCCCTTTAGACACAGGATGAATCCAGATCAGGAAAAAAGAAACAAAAAACAAAAACCAATTGCTATTTCCTTGTAGTTCCAAGTCTCTTTCCAAGAAGCACAGTGCACAAATGTGCTCACCCTCCGCTCTTCTTTCTTAGCATATGTTTACATCGCTTTCGTGGCCACATCTTCTCCATGAGATTTTGTAGTGTTTTTCCAGTTGATGTTTCTGCACACACAGTTTCCTCAAACAGTAGTCCAACCTTTTTTATCTGAACAAACAACAAAACTTCCTACACAACTCGCTTAAACCTCCAATTTCTTGTCTTTTTCCCCTGTGTCATAGGTGTGGCTGGTACGGCTCCAGCTGTCAGTGATATGAAAGAATGAGGTCTGCATTTATTGTGAATGAAGCATGAATGTTAATAAGTTAATCAGCTTCAACAAAGCCTCATTCAGTGACCAGCATGGCATCACAAGAACCAAAGTAACTGCCAGAGATGCACAGCATTTTGCATCCACAAACTGAATGAAAACAACGCTACCACGTCAGGGTTGGCACAAAAGAAGTGAAAACAACAACAACAAACAAACAAAGAAACAAAAACCCACAAAATGCATATTTTCAGAACACGCTCAAGGTGGGCTGGTCTAAGTCATCTAATCCATTAAAATTGTTTGAGTCCCATGGGGGAAGCATTACGTGGACTAGTGTGACTAGTCTGCTTCAAACCTGTAAGCAAATTACCATTCTCCTAAACACCCTTTCAGGCAGCAAAAGCATTTTGTGAAATCTGTGAACAACAACATCAGTATCTCAACTACAGCACAGTGACTGAAAACCTTAAAGAAGAAGACAGCATTAGATTGACTGAATTTTTAACAGTCAAGTTGGTAAAGCTGGGAGATGCGAGCGAAGATACTGATGGGATTGTTCCACCAGTTTAAAAGAAGTATCGTCTCTTAGATATGCAATAAAGTGGACTCTTCTAGTGTTGTCTTTCGTAGTGGGAAGATCCTCAAACAATGTGAACTTCTACACTGACATTCAGTAGGTACAGGTACTCTTTTTAGGGGATGAAAACTAAGGAGGGTTTGGAGGGAAGATGAGTGGAGGGAAGAAATACTCCTGAATGCATGGGAAAAGGAAAATAAAGTTGGAAAATAATTGTTCATGATTCTTAACCTGTCTGGGGAAAGAAAGGCCACTGGAAAGACAGTGAGGCCATTCTCATGAGTTGCATGCTAACAGTCCTAATGCAAAGACAAAAGAGGGTCTTGGCTTCAACACAGCAAGAGTGTAATAATATTTCTCATCCATGAGGTGGGACTTCTGAGTTCTAATTTGCTTCTCAAAGACAAAATAGTCCATGCTTTGATGACTTGAAAAAATTTGTTTTTCTGAACTTTTACAAATGCACACCAGGATATTACACTAGTGGACACTTATTTTTGGCTCAGTAATAAGCAGAATTTTACGCTAGTGCACTTTATGATAATAATTTCCTAGAAAAATCATTTGCTTTTAGTGCACAATGATTGATATGATGCTGTTCTCTTGGCAAAGTAAGCTCTGAGTGATGGGTCCTTAAGAGGATGAAAAGACAGCAAAGAAAGAGTCAAAGACCCCCAGATGCTCATTTCCCTTGAGTGCCCTTGTGTGACCATACTGATAGGTGCCCTGAGCCTCAAAGCCTCCTCATACTTTCCCTGAGCTGTTGAATAAGAGATGGAAGCCAGTCTGAACTTTTGTCTCTCAAAAGTACCTTCATTAACTCTTTGCATCAGTGAATAGCAGATGTAAAGAACACTGGTTCTTTCAAAATAACTAAGAATCTGTCTGGAAAGTTCCAGCCTGGAAAATCCCCAGTTGGTTACAACATGAGAGGAACAATAACTGTCATGGTTTGGTCTGCGTTTGGCTTTGGATCAGTGAATTCATACAGGACTTCAGATTCAAGGCAATACAGATGGAGAAGACAAATAGATGTTTTTTTAAAACATTGAAGAAAATTTTTCTTCATTTGGTATGACATGTTCTTCCTCTTTGTGCTCTCTAGTAGTAAGAGCATTCGTGATGAAACCACTGGCTGTCACTATTGCTGTTTCATATTATCCTTCTGCCCCTAACTGAAATGAATGGGATGCACATTAAAATCATTCCTCAGCCTAGTTAGTTAGAAGCCCCCGGCTTGCTAGCAATAACTGGTAGCTATGTAGTTGTTTTGTTTTGTTTTAAATTTAAAATGGATTTGATGCTGTAAAAGATTGAAACCCTCACAGTGACCACTCTTAAGCTTTTCACAATTATCTTCATATTTATGGAGAGACTCAAGATGACATAGCCAGTTCAAAACAGCTTCTGGCTACCTAGCATAGAAAAATCAATACAATTACAAAAGCAATTAAGCATAGCGAGTAAGAAACCCAGACATTGCTCAATCTAAAGCAATTTACATTAACACAAACATAACAAACAAAATACTCCTTTCCTGTAGATTGATCCTAGCAAAAATGAAGCGGCAGCACATCAAATCACAATCATCACTGAGTGTGTGCCTAGGGTTAACAAAATAACCTACAAAACTCATGGTGCTGGCAGTGGGTTACAACAAAGGTTAAAATGATGGTAAAGCAGACAGTGTGAAGAGATGGATTATTTAGACAGACTCGAGACTTGAACATATCCAGAGTTACGTGGAGCAAGCACCAGTACTTTCTAAATACAAAATATCAGAAAATCCCCAGTATGAGTTGGCAAGTTCTGAATACAGGACTGGGGAAAATCACATTCTTCTAAGGTTTTCTTCAAACAGGATAGCAAGCAAACTGCCCTTCCAAATAGCATGCTCTTACACTAAACTAAAAAACCTTTACAGGGGAAGAATTGGAGAGACAACAATTTAGAGATTCAGAGAGGACCAAGTGCACAGAAAAATAATTGCAACTAAAGCCCAAAGTCAGACTTAACTGGCCACAAGAGTTGCTGGCTCTTTCCATAAGCAATCATTTAAATGATCAGAAAATAGACCTCTATAAAAGAGTGATCTCTCAAAAACATGACTACCTTAGACTTATTTTGGCAGTGAAGAAACAGCTCCAAGTGCCTTAACTAAGCATGAAGCCTTGCTCTTCACATCTCAGTAGAGAATTTGGCCACTATGAACTTTAAACCACAGCAGTGCTATGAGATATGTTGCATTCAAATGCAAACAATGGAACTTGTGTTACTAACGGATCTCCATTTTAGAAGAACACAATATTGTCTGGCTTTATGAACACGTGTAAATTGAAATTATACATTCATAATGCCTCTCGCTGGGTCACTGCAGTTTTATGACTTTAATCATGAGGAGAAGAATTAGCACATTAAATGCTGAAAATAGCTCCATGCACACTGTCTGTAGAAAAATCAAAAATATGTAAATGAGTAAGACATACCAACACTAAGAACTATAGCTAAACCCCCACAAAGCTACATGGCATTGGTGCTTTAATTCAATTTCTTTCATTAGGATTAGACTGACCACTATTTTACAAAGATAGAAGTACATAAAAATCATGGCATGACTAAAAACATAAATGAATAGGTAAGGACATTCATTACTATTTTCTTCAACAACTATACTCCCCTTGTATTTATCATTGCATTGACAACATCATTAACAACACTCATTTGCATTTTTTTTCCTAAACCTATAGAGCAAAGAGATCATTTCTTTTTTGTTCAAAATAAGTAACACTTCCAAATTCCAAAAGTTCTGTGAGAAATAGAAATAAAGCTTTTAAAAAGGAAAAGTAAATGTCCATTACCAGATTTCAGGACTGACATTTTCCTTGCAAGGCAAGAAGCTGCAGAGATTTTGTTGAATTGCATAATAATGTCATTGACAAACAGTGAAAATGCAAAATTACTAACTAAAATGCTGGATAACAATGGAAAATAATTTCTTCTCTCATTTATTTTGTGTCAAATGCATTAATCATCTGCAAGATGAGAAAGCCTGTAAGATGAGAACACATTTTGAAAATTTGCAAAACATCTGTACAGATGGTAAATGAGCAAACAAAATGAATACCTGCACAAGCCCAGGAAGTAAAGTATTTGCAGCAAAGTTCTTGCATAGCTACCAAAACTTCAATATTTGTTGGCATATAGTATGTTTGGCAACTGACTCCATACATTAAATTAGTTTTAGTAACATCTATAAAAATCTCTCTCCTATATATGTCTGAGAGAAAAAGAGGACAATTTTATGTCATTTTAAATCTGATCATTCTTTGTTTCCAGTTCTTCAGAACATTCATTTCATGACTGTCCCTTTTGAAAGGGCCTCCTCCTGATGCCCCCAAACGGTTTAATCTTTGCACATCAGCTAGCTCTTTTGTATGACATGTCTGAGTACAGGATACTTTGCTTCTTCTTCGCTTTTTTTTTTTAAAACCACAGCTTCATCAACATATTGATAGAACAATGATAACAAAATAGCATTTTTTTTTAAACACTTTCCTCTGAAGGCTGAAAGTTACCCTGTCAGAGATCATGTCCTCACTGCATAAATCTACCATTATGTCAACCTACTGGATAGGGGCAAATGTTTGGAAATACATAAGCAACCACCACAAACTATTTAATGAATCTTTCCCGAACAAAGCAGTGCTTTCATAATCCAGATGCTTTTAATTATTGTTACCATTGAGCAATCAATCCACAGTCATTATTAAAACCTTAAAACCAGTACTTTCAGGCCTTGTGGCAGCCTGTAGTCAGGTACCTACATAAATGAAACAGGTGCTCAGCGGTACCTGAAGAGCAGACAACTCATTCATTTATTTAAATATGGATTTAAAATGATAAGATTAAGGTCCAAAACTTTGAAAATTTAAAAAATAAATTATTTTTTTTTTAAAAAAAGCAAACCATCAAGCAAATATTCAGATAAAAAGTGTCTAGGGAGGAACATGAAGAATGTCTCCCTTTGCTAACTCCTGGAAACAGGTGGTTCTTAGTGCTATTCATTGAGCATGGTGCCAGAAAATGAGCTAAAATCCACTGGCATTTTTTGCACTGATGTGGGGGATCAGTCCTCCAGTCTTTCATTTTATGAGCTTTCGAAGTTTTTGTAGTACCAGCCAAACTGAGTTTGCCAACTGGGTCAAGGATTTGTCTGTAATTGCTGAAATTTGCTGAGTCTGAAGTCACTGTTCAAACATTACAGACGTATTTCAGAGTTCCATCTCCTACAAGTGGATCTCTGAAAACAATCCCATGTGTTTATCCTCACTGAAATGTAACTTTAGTTTATCGTTCAACAGTCATTAGCACCAGATCTGGATTACACAGAACTACAAATTGCATCTTGACCCAGTGCAAAGCACATCTAACACTATCCAGTTTGTCCAATGTAGAGAACATACCAAAAATCATCGTTTTGTGCCAATTATTGCAGAATAGAAAATATCTGATCTGATGTCAATGACACTTTGTTTCTCGTTAAAAATGTTTGAATAAAAGAACAAACAGAATGATTTAAAACCAAGTCAATACATTTTGCTTGATGCATCTGCAGTGTTTTGATTCAGTATTAGGATCAAGAAGTTGGAAGGTGGGTACTGTTGAAACATGGCCTGCATTGGAACATGGTTCCTACTAACACATAAAGCTGTTAAGTCAAGTGTGCACTGGTGTTCTGAACAACTGAGATGGCCATCGGATGTATGGACACAGCATGACCCATCAGGGCTTAGCAGTCATGCTGTAAATACAGACAACACTTCTAACCAAAAGGCTATTCATAACATGATTAAAGTTAAATCAAAGACAACTTTTTTCATTCTGAGATAAAATAATGACTTAATTCCAATGGGTCACCAGTAATTTATACACTGATTATCTTGTAAGTTTTGTTAAATAAATGTTGCTTGTAAGTATTAGAGGTATTTTTTGAATGACTCTTTGAGAAATGGCCACTGTGAGGCATTTTGATTCTTTTTCATTTTTTTTTGTCTTAGTAATAGAGGAAACAAAAACATTGAATACTTGAGATAACTGCAGATCTCAGACTGTATCATGTTGAGTCTACACAATTAACATCACCTCTAAACAGATAAAACTGACATAAGAAATACTTAGAAGAGCTAAGCTGGAATGTTTACTCCCAGGGAGAATTGCGAAAACAAAACTAAATACACCTTGGAAGCTCCCTTGAGGATTTCTAATTAAATTAGAATGAAAATCTTAATAGAGATGTAATGTCTATATTGCAATACTTCAAATTAGTACAACTGGGATAATTTTAAACATAATGCTTTCTATTATGGATACTTTATATTTCTCTCACTTTCGAAGAAAAAATAATCTACTGTTTCCCTTTCAGGATCTTATTGATGGCTTCAATACTGCAAAGAATCTTTCAGTGCCTTTTAGAATTAATTTTCCTGCAGACTTTTTCTGTTTTTCTTCAACATTTTGGTTATTATCTATGTCTGGACATTGTTGTCCATTTCACCAGTATTTAATACAATTTATATTCCAAAGCAACAGTTCCTAGTTCAAGTATTTTAAAGCTTTGCTGAACTGTTTTTTATTTGGAAAACATGATCTTGTAAATACAGAGAGCAGGCTTCTGAACACAGCAAAATAATTGTGCAACTCTTGTTCCTGGTCTATCAGACTATTCTCAGTTAGCACTGTAAGTACTTTCAACTTAGCTATGTAGGGACTGAGAAAAAAATGCTTTTCTTCCCTATACATAACTTTCAACTGTAGAACTGGATTTAAAAATTTATTTTACATATCCAGCGGAACAATGTCTGGATGCCTGTAACTAATTTATTATGAAAACTATTCCTGAATGAATGCCCTGGTGTTTCCAGATATCTGTAAAACACATCTTCTTGTGTGTGTTTATATATAACAAAATGTACAACATTTTGTGGTACTTTCAAAAGGGAGTAATATTGAAACTTTTGAAAGTGAATACTTTTGAAATGGAGTATTTTTTCCTTCCTCAGATTCAGATTAAAGCAATATTAATCAGAAATTCTTCATTTGATCTCTTTTAAAACATACCATCTTTGGGATTCAAGGACGTCTGAGGATTTCAAGTAATACCAATAGCATTACGTATACTATCTTCCTATACAACTTTAGAAGAGGTATCACTACATAAATTAGGCATGACTGAGCAAAAGACTTTGACAGTTTTTCACAGCAGAAAACTCAAGTTTGAGAAGAGCTCCTACGGAACAGAAAAGGTTAAAAAGGTTTAAGAGTGCATTACTTCCCTGTTCACAAGCATCAACACAGCATCTATAAATAACTTCAAATAGAAATTAAAACAAGTTTCATGCTAAGATATCAGAAATCGTGATCTATTTTCTCAAAGATTTTATACTCACAATCTCATCTCCTGGCAACCAATATCCTTCTTGTTCAATACCAGCTTTTGACCCTTTACACCCCACCGTCAGGGTTTCAACAATAAGACCATCTTTGACTGCTAAACTCAGCTGACGTGTGGTTTCTTTTGGATGCATACCATGGACTCGAGACATATACCTGCACACAAAGCACAAAAGTCCTTAACTGTTAGCATTAGGTTATAAAATACATCAGCAAATAAATACTCTTTTTAAATTATGTAAAATTGCACACATTCTAAGTTTTAGGTTGTTTATAAACCCTCAATATTTATATAATTTACCCTATTATTCAAAATCATCTTTTCTTCCCCTTGAGATTATGATGTACACATTTACAGGATTTCACTGCAATATAGTCTTCTACAGAGAAAACGATGAGACTCCAAAATTGACATGCATGCTGCTTGGACTTATCATTGCTGAACTTCCACCTATATTTGCACCCTTAAGGAGACTTCTTTAAATTAATTGAAACTTCTGTAATATTTCTATACCATGCTATATCCTATAGCACACACATTATAGAATGAGCCTGGAGATGTGCCAATAAATCTACGATGTGACTGTGAGTACAACGCATTTATAAAGAACGTGAAATTCATGCATCTTGTATGAAACCGAACAGCTAGAGTTACAGTACTAGGTGTTTTTTCTCCTTCTCTTGAGACAACTACAGTGACCACACTATGATGAACTCCACTGCTGAGAGCAAAACATACGTAGCCTAACGTTTGTATATACATGAGGTTCAGTTGCAAAATGTTGGCCTTTACCCAATATAATTTGTTGCTTCTAGACCAACACAAAATATTTACTTGGAATAAACAATCTAAAATGATTTTCCCTCAACAAAAGGCAACCTTCCTCTTTTAAGATCATTATACTTCTTACATTTTTAGCAGAATCCCAAGAACATCTCTTTGAGTCACTACGCATGGAGAAGTAAGGAGAGCTGTGATCGCACGCAATCGGCAGGTAAGTGAATTGACTAGGTCCTGACTTGGAATCAAGTGGAAATATCTGTTTTGTGAACATATTTTTCTAGTTATATCTCTCTTACAGTTACAGAGCTAGCTGAATTTCTCTTCTTTTTATGGTTTCTCTAGGTGCTCTGTCTTTACCTATCTCCTAGCAAAAAAATCTGTATTTGCCTGCTTTAAGACAAAGCTATCAGCTAAGTATCCTCTGTTCCATGGTTGACAACGAATTCCAGCAACCATAATTCTTTTGTGACTGTCATCACCACCATCTTCACAAAAAAAAATACATTTATTTAATATCAGGAGTAAATCTGAGGAAAACTTTATTTGAAGCAGAAGCATTGAAAGAAAAAAAAAAAAAAAAAAAAAAAAAAAGAGTTATATCAGTTCTGATTTTTACTTTTTTAGTAACAGGGCTGACAGGAACCGTTAATGCCTTAGAGTTATAAACTCACAAAAAGGGATGAAGACCACCCTCATGGCCAACCCTCCAATCAACCCTTCTCTTTGAGGACATGTTATTTTCTATCTTGTTATTCTAGTCCTGCATTCTCTCTCAAGCTTTGCTCCCAACTGGTTTACTCTGTTTTATTTATTTTTTATTATTTTTTTTCTCTAAAGGAAACAAAATGCATATAATCATATAACAAATTTCTGTTTGAGCAAAGTATATGTTTGTGTAGCAAATCACACAATAATCAGAGCAACACAGGGCATTTGATAAATTGCTGTACAGTATCAGAGGCATTTAAGTAAATGTAGAATATTGTAGGACCTTGGGAGGTTTTTTAGTGTAAAAACCTTTGGAGACAGATGCTACCAATTACTTCACATGCTTTCAAAATATCTACATGCTTTCAAAATATCTACCACAACGTGGTCCAAGTCTGTTTGGTTTCTACATGTTGCCACTACACAAAAAGTAAGTAATAATGAAAGAGATAAATAGAGAAAGAACAGCAGTGCAAGTCTGTGATCCAAGCTAATACACATGAACCTTAGGCTGGCTACCAACAAGGATCCTGGGCCAAGCAATGACTCAGATGCCAGGCACAGCACTTCAGCTCTGTACCATGCTGGGTAGACGCTCACCTGCCCAACCTGATCACTCTCTGCCTCTGTAGAAATCAAAACTCAACAGAAGAACCTGTTCAGGTGGTATTAAACATCATAAATGAGTTTTCCAAGGTCTCCAAATTCCAAGGAAGGCTTAAGCAGGCAGAGACTCAAACCTATTATTTCACTTTCAAATACTATGCAAGTGAACACCATCAGTATGCTGAGAAATACAGTGCTGAAGCTTCCAAACTGCCTGAAATAATGAGAAAAACTCAACTATTTATATATTCATGTTACATGCATTTCATGTGTGCGCATACACACACCTATTTATGCAAATACAAGCAAGGAGATCTTTGAAGTGAAAATTATCTTTGTCAATGTTTGCTAACTTTTGGATTTTGAGCACATTTCCATTTTAACATTGGATTAATAACTTCCTGATCAGAACCACAGCACTCTTGTCTTCTGCAGTTTCTTCAAGTCTTCAATAGTTCTCAAAACACAGCACACGGATCCTGTCATCGTCCCCATTTTACTGATGGAAAAAAATCAGCCACTGAGCAAAGTGATTTCCCTACAGCTCTACGACAGGCTGCTAAAGTTGTGGGAACAGAAATCCAGTCTTAACAGTGCATCCTGCCGAAGAGATCACTTAGTTTGCATAGCAGCACCCATAGTTGCAGGACCACAACCCAGTAAACTTCTTGAATGTAAGCAACATGTTTTGTGATATTTCTCATTCGCATTCCTGAACAGGCAGACATACAACACAGAACAAAAACCCTTAAACCCACTCCAATCAACAAAGAGGTTTAATCTGCCTGTTCTAATTGTGGCAGCGTGTGCGCTAGTGACAAGGCTCTAAACCTCCAGTTTCTCAAATCCAATCTGTGTTCTCAGCCAGAGTGCAAGTACTGCCACCAGCCAAACATTGTCTTCATTTTCCCCGGCTATAAATGAGGAGCAATAAATCCCCAGTGGCTTTTTGTAGAGTACTTAGTCAATGTTCAGACTGTGCTGTCTGGAGATCCAAAAGGGCTATGTTTTCAATTTTTTTAAATACGAGGCTATCAGCTTTCACAGCAAAGCACACATGGCTAGAGAGAGAGTTTTTACTTGGAATTGCTGTTAGAAAATTGCTCCGCCCCTAAACCCCCAAAGAATTTTCACTTTTATTAAATTCTGCATGGTGTACATGGAATAGATATTCACAGACTGTAAAACAACACTGGCAGGGCCTAGGTGAAATAATATCTGTTCCTTTTCAGCCAGAAGTCAGCAGCGAAACTAAGAAACTATTAAGGCATGGGATTTTAATCAGAAAAGGTGTTTATTTTTTAATAATGAAATGTGAGAAACTGTCTCAACGTATGAAACACGACGGATACAAAAACAAAGTTCAACTCTAGCCTAGAGACAGAAAACATGATGTCGGAGGTCCTAACTACCCCCATCAGACTCACTATGGGATCAGGGCGAAAACAATATTGAGATGTCTTTGTGCAGAAGTGGCAGTACGGATCCCAGGAGTGCAAGTCTTCTCCTGGCACTGCACGCACTGAAGCACGCGGCACCAAGTTAAGAAACAAAGGAGAGAGATAAAGAAATTCCTGCTTGCTGTTTTCAACAGGAGCTGGTTAGCCTTGCCACGGAGACAGGGAGTTGATGCAATACTGGTTTGTTATGCTCCTGCCCAGTCCTCCCTATCGCCAGGCTGGGCGGTGTAATCCAACCCCTACCCTGCTATTATGTAGCCAACCACGAGAAGTAAAGCAAATATGCTTTCAGATGAGAGGACAAGGCATGGAGAAAAAGTGAAATCCCCTAAATCAGCAAAGCAGCCCTAATCAGTTAGGGGGCTGAAACAACCAGTTCAGAATACAATTCAACTGTGCTAATCTCTCCCCTATAAAATGAGGGTCTGTCTGATGAGAAGAGGAGGCTTGGCCTGATAATCCGCATATTAAATTCCAAATCTCACCAAATGAGGCTGCCAGTCTGCAGGACACACACAAGCAACCAGCGAATCTTCAAACTGCTGTTCAACATTACAATATTTATAGGTCATTTTTTTTTCTCTGCTCACAAACTGGCAGAAGAAACCTCCTTGAAATTAGCACAGAAGTGTCTAGCAAAATTACAATTTTTGTAATCAACTTCTGAGAGCCCGCTAAAGTGTGTTCTCAATTATTGCAACACTGCTTGGAAAGCAAGGGATAAGAATCTTCAGCCTGTTTGTGGTTCGTTATCACCCTTCAAGAAAGCTCTGCATCATCACACCATTGAATGTAAATGTGCTGACCTTCAGAAACAAGCCTCTGCCAGAAGAATCAGATAAATGCACACATGCACACAGCTAACGTACGTGCACACCTGTCCGATAGCAAAAGAGAAGTTTGAGAGGAGAACAGTGGAGGATAATCATTAATTACTGACAGATAGGGCGCGTGAGTGCGAACATTCAACTGTACACAAAAATAGTACACAAAAATTTAACACAAAATACCAATTATTAAAATGTGAAACAATAATTTTAAGCTTATTTGGGACTGTGCATAAACAAATGTCAGGATTTTTCTTCAAAATTAGCAGCAATAAACAATCATTTTCTTTTATTTATGAGCTTTGTTCTAGTTATCATCCTGACACCACAGGCAGCTCAGAGGCTCAGCACAGCTGGAGGCGAGGGCTGGCACTGTACTCACTGGCCTTGCAGCATCCCAAACCCCATGGTTACCTGCTGCACACCCCACCTGAGCTGTGTGGCAACAACAGGGGAGGACTGAGATGCAGGGAACCTGGTACGTGCCATCACACCGTCCCTCCTTCTCAGCACCAAACTGCAGAAGCTCTGTGCCGCAACCAAGTGGCAGCTGGATCTCGACATCTCCCGTTGCTGACCCAAACTGGGCCACAGAAGAACCCAAACCCAACTGCAATACATGCTTGCTCCACATGCAAAAGGAGAAATGATAAAGGACCCAGTCTGTCTGCACAGGAGCAATTCACGCTTACAACTCCATAACTTTTTCTCAAACTAGCCAGTCTTCAGCATGCCTTTCTGTCCAAAGCCTCCATCTCATACACGTGCTTTAAAACATACCTTAAAACTTAAGGGGAAGGTCTGATTTGATCTCAGGGGTGGGGAGGCAGCAGACTAGAGCTGCAATCACCATGGGAGCACAACACAGACACAAAAGTAGCTGGCACTTGCAGGGGATCAGATGGTGAACTTTTCGCCTACAGCTGTCGTGCAGCTCACAGCTCCTTTGCTTGGTGCCGTACAAGACACAACACGAAGCCAAACCCTGTCCCAAAAAGCTCAGTATACATGGCCACCGAGCGATGCACAGGAATAGCAAACTTGGCCCTCAGAGAGACCTCCTGAAGGCAGCTGTTGGCTCCTGAGATGCAGCAACTGGTTTACGTGGGTGCCCCTGCACTGCGGTCCAAAAAACAAAGCTGACAAGGTATTTAAATAAAACCCTCAGTTGAATGGACTCATAAAGAATTGTATTTTCAGCCATCTGAACTTATCAAAAGGCGAGTACTGGAAAAACGCAAGTATCTCTGTAAAAGGCCAAAGTGAAATACATATAGGAAACAGCTGCCTTACGTAAAATACCACAGCGTGACAAGTGTAGATAGATGCTAATTTTAGTGGCAAACACTGTAATCTTGGTCTGATCAATTATCTTGATGGTGGGTGCCTCCACCCTCTGCTGTATGAAGGCAAGTAGCAGGCTGCTGGCAGCAGCTCTCCATCAGCTAAGCAACTCGTCCAGGAAAAGACAGAGGTCTTGGGCTGTCCTACATGGAAATCTTATCTCCCAACTGAGATCTGATAAAATACGGCAGATCCCATTAAACTCAACAGAAAGACTGCCATTAATACTACGGGTTACCTACAGGTATATAAAGATGTTCTAGATGTGGGGACAGAGCTTAAGGAATAACACATAAAATGAAAGTGTCAAAAATCCTTAAAAAAATCCTTTCTGAGTTTTATACCGTGTTCCTACTTCTGCTGATGCATTTTGCTTTAGATTCAGAGCATGACCGCAGAGAGTTCACGCATATTTTTTCAGACTTTTTTTAATTTGAAAGAATAGGTCACTTGATCATACTGAAAGTAAAAATGGAGGAGATGGCTGTGACTTTTAGCAAATACAGCTACACAGCATAAGAACTTAAAATGCTGAAGCCCCAATCTCAGGAATCCAACCAGCTATCTCAGTGGAGAGCCAGGTGAAGATCTGTGCTCACTGTTGTGTATCTCAAGTTCTCAGCTCCGAAGCGTAGGCTGCCTGCTACACCCAGACGGAGTGCTGTGTTTGTTATAAATCAGCTTTCACAACACACAGGCTAAGCATTATAGGTATTTGTGTTTCAAAATAATATATCTGAAATAGATGTTCCCTCCTTGCCAGAAACTGAGAGCTGGTCCAAGAGCTGAAGACAATATAGATGTAGAGAAAAGTAAAACTGCTTACATTGGGAATGTAACAGCACTTTTTTTTATTATTTTTATTTTTTCTTCTAAGCTACCTTTTGATATGTTTACAGTTATGGATATTTTGATTATGGATTAAATTCACTAAGCTAAATACGACCAAAACATAACATTCTTCTTCTGTACTTCCACTCCACAAAGAGACTCACAGGTATAGGAGCAGGCTGCGTTTGATTTCCATGGCACCCCACACAGCACTAGCAACCTGCATGGGCCACACGGCCATTGACGGAGCTGGTGCCAGTGCAAGGAAACACTGCTTAGATTATCTGCATTTTGTGGAGTCCAAAATTCCAAATGGACACAGAGAAACTGAGCTATACAGAAATTATGAATTTTCTTTTCCTTCTGACATCGGTGTCTGCAACACTCACCTTGAAGGCACATACACTAGCCAAGTAGGATGTGGGTTTTTTAATGTTGTTTCATCTCTCTGTCATATTTTAGAAATATAGTATTTGCATGAATACAGACTCTGATTTTGTACAATTTAAAAAAATCAAAATAAAAATAGAATGCATAAGCTTGATAGTGATCCAATGAAGCACTGCAGTTCAGGAAACTCAGATCTGCCTGATGTTTCTGCTCCTGCTGCAACAAAGCTACAGAATAATCTTGTTTGTGCATGCTTTCAGATACCCCAGGCACCATGCAGTTTCCTATAACGTTAATCACCTGGGTCATTTCTGTCAAAAACATTGTAATTTCAATTCAAGTAATTCCTTGTTTCAGTAATTTAAATTCTCTCTCATACAATTTAAGATTGTGTAACCCACCAATATGACCATGGAAAGCAAGTAATTAAGGCACTGAGCTACTCAATCCTTATCAAAAAAAGAACAATCTCCCTTTCAAAACTACTACCACCTTCTTAAGGAGGAAATTATTTTTAAAAAGGGCTCTGCTCCACCTTTTCCAACCCAAAAAAATGCTTATATATGATATGCTGGTGGTGTACACACGTGCGCACCGAGCACTACCAGCAAGGAGGAGGAGCAGCAACCAGTCGTGGCGTTGCGTAAATATGTACAACTGCTTGTGTACACGCGGTCACAGCGCCAGCCAGCATTTTCCTGGGGAAGCACTGCAGAGACAAACAAATAATACATGACTCAGAATATAACATCCTGGCTGATACCTCGCAGATTAAATATTTAGTCAGCTCATATTGTGCGTCTCCGTTCAAAACACGCTTAAAAAATATACATTCCAGTGCTTTCGTGATTCAGTTTTTCAGAGTTTTCTATCTAATTTAATTTCCATTCTTATCTGAGTTTCAAACACATCACACTGTCACACAAATGTTCACATAATTACCAGCTAGGGAACAGCACAACAGCTGGAAAAGCCATCAGGGCAGGCCTGCTGCTTTTGGTGATTATATTGTTTGTATGAATGGAAATATGAAACTGCAGCCTAAAATAGATGGTATGAGGAGTGCTCTGGAGATCACTCTCTCCCCACTGATTACAGAGAAAGCCTTGATGAGCACTTTAGACCAGATAACAACCTGTTAAATAGCCATATCGCACTCGTTTTTATCTTTCATTTCTAATAGAAAACCACATTTATTTACAGCAAAAAAAAAAAAAGAAAAAAGCTAAAAGTTTCCCTTTTAAATATTATAAAGATGTTATGATTCAAGCAAAAATCAATCCTGCTTGTGGCATAAAAAGGAAATTGGTTTGCTTTCAGTAATTAGAAATTAAGGTAGTCTGTTAAGTATTCTTCTGTGTAAACTTGCACAACTTCAACAGGAATACTAACAGAAGCATGGAGTACTTCAAACATTGTGTCTAAATGAAAACGGAGATGGCGATTTTCAAGTCAGAAATACTTCCACCACTTTCCTTCTGAATAGTTACACTGGAATTAATAGTTTGCATGTACTATCCAGGAAAACCGTTAAACATTGAATATTACAATTTTCATAGCAACATGCACAGTAAAGAAAGTTTAAATGAGTTTGCACTCATTGGCAAGCATCAGACATGGAGTATCACTGTTGTTAATAACCATATGATTGAGCTGTTAAAACGAATCATTTTATTTATGCTCAGACCAGAGATGACTTCACCTACTGACCCAGTGAAGAACACTGACCTTTGAAATAAAAAAACCAAACTATCCTACTACCATCTACTTCATTGGGTTGGTCGTTTTTTTTACGTCTTTATTTAAGCACCTTAATTAATGTAATTAACACAAAATCACAAATTCAAGAAATGGTGTCTATTGAGGGAAGAGCTTGATGGGAACAGTAATTATTAATACGTATTATAAACTCAAGATGGTATTTTAACCAAAGCTCCTAATTTAGCATCTTTAATTCTCCTACTACACAGAACAAATGTAGCTATGTTCTTCACAGTCTTTTTCCAAGACAAGTTTACGTTTTTTTCCTGTCATCTCTGCTTCCACCCTCCTTAGTCAAAAATGTCTACAAGCAAATCTTAAACTGGACTATTACTACCAGCAACATTCAAGATACATACCATCCAAAATAGAAAATTATAATTAACTCATAAGCAAAATTAAGACTAAACCAATATTATCAAATAGATAAAAGCTTTATTACCACTGTAGCTATCTACAGGTAACAAGGGTGAAATATAATGAAAATCTCCCATTGTGAACGTACCAGCACACATAATACAGAGATTTTACATATGACCAAATCAGCAATTTTACTGACAATTTTTTTTTATTAAGTAGTCAAATGATCCATTTTAGATTGCTTTTTTTTGTTGTTTTATAAACATAATGATTTTTGAGCAACCTGTTCAAAAGAGGACATACCTGTTTTTTCTAGGATGATCTATGACTAAGGATTTACAAGCTTTAAAACTCCAGACTTGGTGTATTATCTTGGTTTAATGTAAGAAGTGTTATGAAAACAGAAAAACAATACAAAACAAAACAAACCCATTGTTTTCTGGCTAAAACAAGGAAGCGAAGAAGTTTATTAGAGTAAAAGAGAGAGGACAGCAAAAGATATGGAATAACGGAGATCGACTTAGTAGAATCAGACAGAAAGAAGTAACTTGTCTTTGACTGTAACTGAAAGCACATGAAGTAGTATTTAAAACTGAGTTTTCCACACTGTCATTGCCTGGTGATGTGTTTCCATGTTTGTTTTCTGTAATGAACATATGTATAATTGAGCCAACCCAATACAAACTGAATTCGCTTTTCTCTGAGGTGAATACTCAAGAGACACTCAGTCACTAGAAGCAGCTTTGTGGCCTGCTGAGGAAGTTGCATCACGCTGCTTAGTGTCGGACTCCACACTTTTGCTTACCCTCACATAATCAGAAATTGCTATTACACTGCAGGGCACGGAAAAATCTTCACTGCACTGTTCCTCCTCCTTTCTCAGCTGGTAGAATGTGAGCTTCCTGAGCATCTCCTTCAGCATTCACCTGTTCCACCACAGTACAACTGGCCACGGTTTGATTAACATATACTGGATTCTGAAGAGTTGCTCTTAATAACGCTATTTGCTCCACATGGTCGCATTTAAAATATTGGGATAATGTAAAAATGTGGCAAAGGAGCCAGTAACACTGATTAGAAGTGAACTCAAGCAGCCGCTGCATTTTTATGGCTAACAGGAGGATGCTTTATTTCGAACCATTGTTTTCAGATAAGCCTGCTCTTCAGTAACAAAAAGGCAGATACATTTAGAGGAATGACTTGACAAAGGATAAGAAACCACCAGAGCAGAAAAACGTATCTAAGTTTCCATTTCAGTCAAAAATATCAGGTGCTACAATAATTTTGCTCATGTAAAGTTAAAAAAACAGGATTATCTAGTTCTAAATCCAGAGTAATCTGCTCTCCTAATCATTCTTATGGCTTACTATTTTTGTTTATGCATGACTATTTAGTTGCAACATGCAAAATACTAGGGAGATTTAAATTCTCATCAGATGTACTATAAATAGTGACAAGTTTTTCTAACAACTTTCTGAGCTTCAAATAAGCAATACTGTAAGTATCTTGATTTTACAATTTTTTTCTTGCCATTGCATTACATATTCTTATTTATACTCTCTTATGATTATTCTCTACCTGTTCAAATTGCTCATTTTCTTATTTATACTCTCCTATGATTATTCTCTACCTGTTCAAATTGCTCATTCTCATCTTTGCTCTAATCAGTGCTTCTAGAAATTGATTTCTGTTAAAGCAGACAGCCTAGAAAGAGAACAGCAGGAGAATTAAGGCAACAGAAACAGATTTATGGATGGGAGAGGCCCTTAACTTTAAATATCCTCAGGGATTGACTAGAGAAATTTCATAGAGTGATATTTGGAGAAGAAATCCTCCTCATAGGACTAAATGTCAAACCAAGGGGGTCACATACTCAATCTGCTAGTGACTCCACCTCAACTTTGGGACCAGAAAAATCTCATCATTTTAAAGTAATCTTTCATACCAAGTAATTCTTTTCTGGGATGCTATCCCATCAGTGCTGATTAATGTCAGTCAGCACAAAGCTAACAAGGGACTCACGGAGACTACTCTCTGTAGGCTTAGAATCTGCTCAGTTCTCTCAGATGACCTGACTTAGCTGCACTTATATCAAATTAGAATGTAATAAAAATGAGTCCACAGCATAAATATGCAAAAATGATTTATGTCCACTCAAGGACCTGGTACTGGACCGTCCCATTTGAATACCAATTAAAACAGTTGAGAGTCTGTGTACCTGTTTGTGAAAAATACATTTTTCTATCACAAATGTTGTGAAACGGCTGACTGGTGGAACTGAGTTTCATCAAAAAAACTTTAAACTTTAAACTTCAGTTTAAAACAATACAAATTCTTCAATTACAGCATATCAACATTATCCTAGCTAATATTCTTTCCATCAGCTTTATCCTCCCAAAAAGTTGGGATACCTCTACCCAGGGGACTATGGTCACTCTGTCTCATTCCCAAAGTAAACCATTCTCAGGCTCCATTCTGGAGAAAGCCAACTTGTTCCCTCTGGGAAGAAGGCAAAGCATGGCCACGAGGTTAGTTCCTCCAGATAGAGAACATGGACGTAAACCACGCCAAGACTGACTCCTCCTGCCCAGGGCACTCCAACGCTGTTCCAGCATGCTATGTGTCCTCAGTTGCCTTCATGCCATGCCCGATGGCAAGCTACACAAGCCTCCAGCTTCAAGAATAGTGTTGCTGTGGGCTGTGTTATTTTTGGCGCTTAGAACTGAAGAACCACACACACATATAAAACAAACAAAGAATATGTCACAGCCAAAGAAACACTCCATGAGCCAAAGGCAACGCAGCGTGGTCACATCATATCTGCTCCAGATGGTGCCAGGGCATTCCCTGTCACGGTACACAAAGACAGTACAGAAAGAGCCTTTACAAGAGAGAGGGAGAGAAGCCAATCAACTAAATAAATCATGTATCACATCAAAGGGAGAGAGAAAAAATATAAGGAAGTATGGATGAAAAGATTTACGTTTCGGTTCTTCGCATTAGTGAAGAAGCCATGAAATGGTTTAGAAACCAGAAGGATTCTTTGTTTACAGTGGCAAACTCCTATTTGTCATACTTGTCAACTGGGTATTTTAATAACATTACCTTAACAGATAATGAACTCCAAACTAATCATAAAGATCACAATATGTTCATAAATTGCTACCGAGGAAACCCAATACCTTGAGAGAAACAGGGCAAAAAAGGTATTAATAGTTAATTAAATCTTAGGAGTCCGATTGCCTGTAAGGAAATTATAACAGAAGCACAGAACGGCTGAGGTTGGAAGGGACTTCTGGAGATCAGATGATCCAACCCCCCTGCAAAGCAGGGTCACCCAGAGCACGTTGCACAGGATGGCATCCAGGCAGGTTTTGGATATCTCCAGAACAGCAGACTCCACAACCTCTCTGGGCAACCTGTGCCAGTGCTCTGTCACCCTCACAGTAAAGAAAATACTTTAAAAGAAACTGGAAGCCTAGAGTAGCCAAAGAAAGAGAACTTTAAAAACGTGTCTGTACAGAAATACTTACCAATCTGCTATGCTAACTGTCAATAATTTATCCTACTCATTTAAATATGCATGCTTTTTTTTTCCCAGTGTATTTTAATGCATTTTATTCCATAGAATCAATTTTTGAGGTTACCCCAAATCCAAAACAGATGGAAGATAATGAGGAAAAAACTGAGAAAGTCAAAGCATAATTATCATTTTTAACACACTTTTAGGATGAACAATTTGTCAAGCTGCGCTCTTGACAGAGAATTCGTAAGATATGGGAAGCCATTTCCCTGCTAGTGTTTACAGCATAACTAATCCCAATAATACTCATCTAAATAATAGTCATATTAAGGTTAAATTATTGCAACACCAGGCCTAGACAGAAAAATAATCACATTTGATAAATACCTTTTAGAAATATCATTTTGTTAGCAAGTAATTTGGTAGTTTAGAAATGCCAGATATTTCTTGTAGTTAGATTTTTAGATGATTATAATTGAACAACTCGAAATAAACTATGACAATATAAGCTGGGTCAGAATATTTATTTTGCATATTGGTACGAATGTTATCATGCCTTCAGATGAGCTTTACTCTTACATAAAAATGCACTGAACACACTGGAGCCTTTGTAACAACAGAAGAAATTAAATATAAATATATTAATAAAGTTCTTCTCAAAAGGCAGTTTGCAATTTTTATACTAATTCCTTTACATTTGCTGCACTTATTGCTTGTTAGCATTGATTTTCAGTCCTTCACTTATTTTTCAAGCTACGGCAAACACTTATCTCCTACCAATGGAAAGTAACTTCCCAAGTAAAATGTACCCCTACGTAAAATGACTAAAATTGTAGAATTCCTTTCATATAATGATTTGGTGATTGTTTTGGAGACATCAGGTCTGTGCAATACGGTCTCTTCCCTACCAATCCTTTAAGTATTTATATAATACTCCACTTATTAATGTCATATTCTTGTCATTTTTCCACATATATTTTTAATTCCTTCAAAAACAGATACTTTTTTGTTTCTAAATACTGCTCTGTATGCAGTGAACTTTCCAAAATAATCACCAACAGTTCAATAAGCTTAATAATGAATTGCTTAAAGGCTCTAACTTGTATTTTGAAATTTTCCAAGTGAAAACTCTTTCCTCAATGTAAGACAGTTTTCAATCAGCTACTAATCATGCATTTTTCTATTCTTGCTTTTCCCCCTCATCAATTTAAATAGCAAAGCGTACTTGATTTAGTTGACTTTTAATTAAAGGGCCTCTTTCCTTATAGGTTTTTCTGACAATATCAGAAGTACCTTCTAGTGCTCTTGGCTCCTCCTACACCATCCTCCTACTCTTATGTTCTCTACAGAAAACGAGTGTCTAGTTCTATAGATTTTTCTTGCCTACTTCCCATTACCAGTATCTTAGGGAAGTCTTTCTTTACCCCAGGTATTTTTTAATTATTATATAAAGTACACAGGTTACATTTTACATTATTTTAATGTGTTACATAAATTCATCTTTTTTTTTTATACTGAGTTGAAACAGTTCATTACCCATAAAGTATGAATATTCTTTTTACGCTACCAGCATTTCCTTCCTGATCATAAGAAGTAAATGCTGTCTAATACATACAGTGGCATACTTCTATTCAGTACCAGGAGGCCAGAAGAAGCAAGAATTAAATGAAATAAACTGTGAAAATGAGAAAGAGAGAGAGAACCATACAGAGTTTCCAGTTAGAAGAAAAGATGATTAATAGATATGCCTAAAAGTAGCGAACGATATGATGAAGAAGACATCAACATATCATCCTCCAATGGTGTCTGGACTAACAAGTCACAAAACATACAGGACAACCTGTCTCCAGCAACAAATAAAAAACCCCAAACCACAAGCAAACAACAAAATTAAATTATGAATCATCTGTTCAACTTATAAACCGCTATATGATATGGTAGGATGACTGTCACTTACCTTAAATATGTAATCAAAACCAAACCAAAACAAAATAAAATAAAAAAGACACTGATTTATCTTTGAAGGAATGGCAATTTTACTTGACCAAATGATCCTTAAGCCTGAAAGAATACATCAGTTTTTCAGTTCTCATCAGAAGAGATATTCTGATACCCCGCTAATTTCAGACCTTTATTTTGAATATTATGTAATCTGCATTCTCATTTTCTAAGTCATCTGTGTTTCTCCATTAATAACTAGAAGTGGAAAGCAACTCAGAGACCTTTGTCTTTTCCTTCCTTGTCAAATGTTATCTCCTTAAAAATATCGTATAATCGAAACTAGATACCTTCTGTCACTGATGTGCATGTTGAGCATTTACAGTGTCCTAGCACATTTTAGATAACTCTTTACTGTTAACACCTTGCACCAGAGAGACAACAAACCATTCCAAACTTTTTAATGATCTTCCAAACTTCTATAATATTCATCTTTCTCAAAGTACTATGGCTGCTTGCATCTCTGTTTAGTCATTTAAGGTATTTTTCTTCTGATTACAGATGAGTCATACAATCTGGATCAAGACTGTTTAAAAAAACACCAACCTAACCTTCAGTTACTAAGAGCAGTACCCCTTTTTCTAGTTTTTAATTACTTGTTTTCTCAACCTTGTTTGTAATGATAGGATTTCTCTTCCCTAACTTCACTCAGCTAAATGTTACTTGCACCATCTTAAAATAGGCATCTTTTATAAGAGTGGGATGAATCCCCTGCCAGACGTGCCTGTCTCTCTTTATTACATCGAAAAAAACATAAACAGCTACCAAACTCAGCTAATATATGGCCTGGAGCAAGTCATTTGAAACGTTAAAATGGAAAGTGTATAGCATTAGTTTACCTACTTATCTCCTTGTAGACATGATGCTAATACACATAACGTTTTACAGCATTCAGAAGCTCAAGTGCAAGCTCAAAAATGAAATTTCTTAAAATACAATCTCCCTCTTAAGCCTGCTTGGAATTCTCTAGTAAGGTGCTTTTTGGTTTAATGGTGCATTTATTTTTGTTGTAAGAGCCAAGTACATACTAATTCACCTGGTACATCATCTTTTTTCTTTTTTCCTGCTTATTATTTGCTATGTTTGGACAACCTAAACTGTTCCACTTCTACTTATTAAGCCAGTTTTGCCTGTCACTTCCACCCCACAGATTCCAAACTGTGTCAACAGACCATATTATACTGATTTTCACTTCATTAGTCACCTGCACTGTTTATATCTCTCCCCTTTGGTGGTCTCTGCCCTCACTATCAGTTCACATTGGTTCTAGCAACTGAAGAGCTGCCAACTGGTTAGTTTTGTTCTTTTAAATTATTCATATTGATTACTTGGACAAATGTGATGTGCATGTTGGCCTGGAAATGCAGACAAAGCAGAGAGGCACAAAACCTTCAGCTTTTATTATAGTGGCTAGTACAAGTTATTCAAAAAGCTATTTTAATATGTTAGACCTTTTTGAACATTGCAAGCTCAACAGAATAAACAATAAATATTTCTCTGTATATATAGCACCTACTACATCATGAAGAATACTTTAATATTAACAATAGTATTAACTATAGATATAATACACCCATGTCTTCTTTAATAGCATCCTATGCCCATCTCAAAAAATATGGCTTGTGCAACCAAGCAGTTTGACTTCCTATTTATCTTTGTTTTGCAGAAAGGAGTTCTCCACTGCTCTCAATAAGTTCTTCTCCCAGTGTGTAACTCCTGTCTGAGATTGTCCCGACCCAGGTGCAGCACCTTGCACTTAGATTGTTGAACCTCATTAGGTTCAAGTGGACCCACTTTTCTAACTTGTCCAGATCCCTTTGGGTAGCATCCCTCACTTCTGTTGTATCAAGTGCACCACTCAGCTTAGTGTTACCTGCAAATCTGCTGAGGGTGCACTCGATCCCATTGTCTATGTTGTTGATAAAGATATTAAACAGTATTGGTCCTAAGACAGACCTCTTCTCTTTTGGCCAAGCTAGCAAGTAACTCTAATGCAATAAATTCAGTTCAAGTACTATAAAGATTGTGTATTTCCTACAAACTTATACAAAACAAATACAGGCTGAACAACATCTCATCTCAATAGATTAAATCTCACTTTGGGATCTTTAGGTACTCTGTTATAATTAGTGACTCAGCAGTTTGTGTAGCTTTTTCACAGTCTCTCATTATATTTAATGTCTCTGTTTCTTAGGGCTTTTAATATCATCAAACTTTCCCCTCGTTAAGATTTTTTTTTGAATAGATCACTTACTTTGTAATACGGTCAATGTTAGCAATTTGCTTCTGGTTCCGGATTATTTCTATAGCTGCCCAAAGATGCTGGATAGCCTTTGTATCTGCCTGTCGTCTCTTCGTTAAGCGTGCCATGACCTGTTTACTTGGTCAGCTGCAGCCAATAAATAAAAAAAAATACATCAAAAAGTTAATCATGAATTATGAAATGGATTACATGATCATCTTACAATAAATACACGGAAAAAATTCTTAAGAGCAATCCAATTTGTATACAGCATCATGTTTTCTTATGCTTAAAGAGTAGTAAAAAAGCAAAAAAGCAGTTTACCAGAATTCCTTCCATATCACATAATCTATACAAAAGACAAAAGGTGATCAGTAAATTATCAAACCAATAGCAAATGACTTAGCTTATCAAATTGGCTACGAAAAGTCACGTAGTTCACATATCTACTCCCTAAAATTTGGTAAAAAGCATAAGCATAAGTCACCCTAGTCTGAGGTGTTCACAAACTCCTGCTTTGTTCTAAACCCTTAAAAAGGGCCAGTGGCCCTTGACTTATATAATTCTGGGTAAGTATGCACTCTGACACAGACAAAAAGCTGCATCCACTGTTTAGTTTACGGTATAGTTCTCCAATTTTTAATTTCAGATTTTTACCACTTAAAACAATAAAAAAAAAAAAAATCCAGAAAAATGCAGAAGGTATATTTTCATAGATAATAAATATTAAAAAAAAAAAAAAAAGCAACAACAGTTTGGAACAATTCCATTTTCTGTAACATTCTAAAACCCAACAGGACCAAAGTTCTTCTGATGGCATTTAACCATCTAACCAACCCTGAATGGGAACATAATGAGCATCTGGCTTTGTTTACAAATTTTCTAAAAGCTCAAGGCAATAAGTACAGATAAGCCATAAATCGCCTACGGCTCTACAACAGGCAATAGAATTTCTTTTTAAAAGCTTAACGATGCATTTTGATCACTGTAGAACTTTCTTCCAGTGCCACCACTTTCTGAATGAAAAAATGACTGATTTATGACTGCTACCAACATGCATAATTTATTCGAGAGCTCTGTCCTCAAAATGAACTCTGTGGTATGCATGCGGATACTTGTAACTAGCAGAATATTAACTTCAGTAACCCAAAATAAGATAAAAATGCAGAAACATTACACCATCTGTGCAATGTTAAAGATGGGAATTTAAGTATTGTAAGTGTCCCTCCTCTCAAATTCACAAAAATTAAACAGGTTTGAGTATTTCATCGGTTGCAAAAATGCAATTTAGCAGTCTATGAGACCTATATGTGCTTGTCAAAGAGGACTGTCAAGCTTCAAGATCTGGTACTATCTCAGCAACACTCACACACTCTACAGGTATAATGAAATAAAGCACAGTATCATTAGGGAGGATCAATGATTTAACAGCACTATTACGTACTTCACTTCAAAAACAAACAAACAAAAAAAGATCATGTGAAGTGATATGTATGTCCAGTTGCAATTGTATGTGAGGCACCCCTGGCTCCTGGAGATACCAGAGAAGAGCTGAAGTGCACAGGGCTCTTACAGACAGTGTAGTCTCATCAGTCCAAGACTTCTGCTTTAGAAATCTTTTCCCCCTGGGATTTAACGCAAGGGCAACTGGATGGACCTCCCAGAAGAGAAAGGCTAGGAATATATTTTTGAGGGAACGATAAGAAGGAATATGACAGAAATACAACAAAGAATGACAGCTAGTAGATACCATCACCTAAGAATGATTCAGAGAAAGTCTCTATTGGGAATAGTAGGAAAAAGATCCTGCATCCCCTTGAGCTCCTTTGCATTCATACTACAGAACTTGAGGACACTGCAAGTTGGAAAACCCTCTTAATTTGTAAGAGAACCATATGATTAATTGTAGAATTTAATTCTTAAGGAAAATAGACCTATAAAATACACAAAGAGGGCTTGAGGCTAACAATAAAAAGGAAAATCTTTACAGCACTACTATCTTAAAGGAAGCATAAAACTCCTTGTTTAATGCAGAACTGACTAAAAATGAAACTATTCTCTGTATTCTAGCTCTCTCCTAAGTATCTGCTTTGTGACCAACACTGCAGCAGACAGGCTGGACACGGAGCCTTGTACACAGCACCGTGTGAGGATCAAGGAGGAAAACACTCATCCTCCTCAACCCTGATAACAGTGTGAAACAACAGACCAGTTCTCAGTTTATTTTGTAGCAAATCAAATGGTTCCTGTTATCCCAACTATTTCAAAAATAACATTTTTTGTTTTTTTCTGGCGGTCTGCCATACACACATGTGAGAGCAGAAGGGCAAGGAGGTGGATTTTCTCTCAAACAAACCCCTGCGATTCTTGGGCCTGAGGGCCACCAGTCCGCTGCTGGGAACTCATCCTCCATGCAGCCCCATACCTAAGCAAGGGCTGACCTTCAGGGCTAGCAAACTCCTTCTTGTGTACCTAGGGTAGGAAAAGAAGCCAATGTCCTAGGGAGACAGAGAGGGAGAGCAAAGGATTTGATGTAGTTTCAGGCTTCTGAGAGTGTGCAGTGGCAGATCTACACCTAAAATGTCTGCCCACAGGGGCAGAGGAAGGCCTGTCCTTGAAAAGACCCTACTGAGCTCTCCCTCTGACTGTTGCTGAGGGAGGAGAATATTTTCCCACAATTTTTATTCTAGCTCCTCCAGTGTCCCTTACAGAATAAGTTGGATGGGTGCAAGAAAGCATTTATTTGGGATCAGGAGTACACTTTTGGAATGAATCTCTTCACCGCCCCCCTACCCATCCTTATTACACTTTATGCTATTGGAGCACGCAAACACCACATCCTTCTGCCAGAACACAGCAATCACCTACGTTCTGTTGTGTTCCTGTTTTTATTATTTTTTTTCAAGATACAATAATTTTAGGAGCTATTCTACCTTCAAATAATATACATTTTTTTCATTTTTATATCTCTGCTTTACTCTTTAAGGGCACTTTTGTTAAGCACTGAGTTGACACTCCACTATTGTTGTAGAATGTCAGAGGTTCTTACAAGAATGTAAGAACTGTGAGTCTTATACACCACACTTACAAAAACATCAAACCAGGGTGTGTGTTTGTTTGTTTTCTAAAAAGCCCAGACTATTAACCTTATTTTCATCTTTTGTTTGCATGGTATAAAAGAAATATAAAGAGCTTTTGGCATTAAAGAAAAAGATAAAAAGATTGTGGCATATTTATTCCTGTTCATTGCATTGTCACTCTTCCCACATGGTAAAACTAACCAGAACAGTATACTTCCTGCATTTCTGCAAATATATTTAAGCTGTTTTCTATATTATTACAAAATCTGAAAAATAACCTTTATCAGACAGTTAATAGTTAATAAAATACTGCATAGTAGTGCCTCCAAGCAATAGAAAATGCTCACAGTACTACAATATGCACAACTTCCTCATACAAATAATAGTCTGAAGTTTAATTGGAGACATACTAGATTCTTAAAACTGTATTTATCACCCCTGATTATTTGCTTATGAGTGAGGGCACATATGTGAGACAACAAGGATAAACTCCAGTGCATGTAAGTATGTACACAAATCTATGGCTTAGAGGTTAAGTGCTGAAAAAGGCCGATTCATCTATGCGATGTTTTCAAGAAGTTTGAACTCCAAAGTTTCTTTAAAACTACAAAAAAGAAATGCACGTTTACAGAGAAATGCTTGAAGATGTTTCTCATCCCCCTCCTTCGCTATAGCATTCATTTAAATATTTTGGAAAGAAAAACTAAAAGCTGAGGTAAACATTAATTTTCCAATTGTGATTTGCCAGCCATCATGATTTTTCAGCTGTCTGTACAAATGTATTTGTTTCATGCCATTTCTGTCACGTCCTGCTAACAAGCTTACAGTAGGATACAGCTTTTTGGAAAAAGGTTGAAAACTAAAAGATTGGTAAAACCCTAAGAATTTATATCAGCAGGATGTGTCTCAGATTTTGCAGAAATCCATGGGACCTGGAAAATATAAGAAGTATTCTCCTTATAAAGGAAGTTTTGTGTGGCTGACATGCCAGCTTACACGCTTCAATCACACACTCACAACAGGGCCCGAAGCAAATCATTTTTCTCAGTTTCCAACTCTCCAACTGTTCCTTGGTGTAATTTGAGTAAGGTTTTACTATCTTTTAATTTACTCTTGAATGTACTAGTTCGAGAAGTATACCACTTTATTTTACACAACTTTAGGCAAGAGCTACATGTCACCCACATTTCTTACTGACCAGGAAGGGTGAACAGGCAGGCTCAACAAACTGCTCTTTATCTTGTGAATACACACAGCATCGGTTATCTTCTCAAGCTCAGCAAAGCCCCTAGCAAAGCATGCCTTGCCATGCAGTGGCAAAGTTACAGCGGAGGCAAACCAGACTTAACTGTCAAAACAGCAGTGCTACTAGTTGTTAGGGACGCACTTGGCCAAATCAAATGATCTACAGACATCTTAGCAAAGTAGTAGATATGGAAATCTGCACTGCAAGTCAAAACAAAATAAACAAAAATCACCTTGCACCATGTCTAGCGTTTTAGCTCAGGGAATCTCCTGACCCGCTGTTTGTGTCCAATTTAGCAGATACCATCAAGTACTATGTCTAGCTGGAAACTGTTCCTACTGACAGAAACTGAAAGATAGGTAAATCTTTAGCTTTAGCTGTTAAATACCATCACCCAAGCAAAATACGATGCCTCTGAAAATTTAAACTAATGAATTGGACTTTGCACTGAAGCAGACGGTGCTGCAGTTGGGTGCTGCCACTCTGATGGGAACTGCTAATTAAGAGCTGACAAGTAGTAGCTTGTTAAATCTCCTGCTTGTACTTCACCGTAAGCGAGGCTACCTGTGGCGCTCGTCCCTTTCAGTGCAAAGTCAAACAGGTTAAACTTCATCCCTGCTATTAGCCACCATTTGGCTGAGATTTGGTATGCAGTTAATTGCAATGGAAAGACAATTTAAGGAGTTGATCCTTGCCATTGCTCAGCTGCTAGCTTCTGCCTTTCAGCACCACATCCCTGGGGCTTGCTATTATTTCATCCTTGCTACATGGTGAAAAGATTTCAGGCTCAACAGAAGGAAGAAGCCAGGCTCAATTCTAGGTATTTGTGGCTTTCATGCTGTGAGACTGGCTGAGTTTGGGCAGTTAGGAAACTTGGACACAGACTTCACTAGATATTTATATATACTTTATAATGCAATGTACTCTAGTATTTCTTACAGGCTAACTTTTTATAGTAAGTATAAAACCATATACATCAGCGGTACAAGTAGTTCCAAATGTTTAGTTCTTTGTTCTTGTATTAAATAGGAGTTTCCTATTAAAGTCCAGATCACAAATTTGGGAGCTGATGTAGAGTTGGGGGTCAGTAGATTTTATACAGATCTTTATTGTACTCTGAAGCTCCGTGAGTTTATAGTTTACAATTAAAACTGCTGTTAAAACACATCTTTCATCACCAGTTTAGTGGGAGGATAAACTCTTCAGTCTTTCTTCTCCTAGGACAACTGAGAGCAAATGTAATAACTACCCTATTTTAACATATGGAATGTGAATGTGAAAATGTTTTGACTGAGCAGCAGTGGAGGTCACGTATGTTGGGAAAAATAGAGAAGATTTAACTTCAGGTCTGTCTTCTAAACCTAGCAATCCGAAAGCATGGCGAGTAGCTGCTGAGAACAAAGTTCTTGGCAAGGGTGATGCCAGATTTTGCTTATCATTTACTTGCCATTCTGAGGGTACAAAATTACAATGATAGCCTAATGACTAGCTGGGCACCTAGTAGCAGAAGACCCTCTTTACAAGACTGGAGATCATCAGAAATATGTATTTTTCATATGAATTCATTTGCAAATGTTTAAGAATAAGCAAGTGTTTGCTATCATTAGATATTTATACTGGACTTAATCCCAATCCACTAAAATCAACAAATGCCTTTCTGCTGACTTTCCAGAGTTTTGGAGTAAACTTTTAACTGCTGACTGCTCTTTTACATCCTCACAATGAAAAACTTAGGGAGGTGTTCAATGACATTAAAGAATGTGAAAGATGTAACAAAGGCTTATGGCTGAAATAGGCAGAAATTTCTTTGTTAATTAAGCTATCTGTAGATGGAAAATTAGACTGTAAATTAATGAAAATCACTGAATTCTTCACTGCTCTTTTTTGCAGTAAGAGATTAGTTTATGCTGTAATGCTGCCATTTTGGAAGTTATGAGACTAGGGAAGATTTTGGGATGTTCAATGCGTGTTGTTCCTCACAAAAATCTTTTCATTTCACTGTTTAATTAAAGTGCACGTACTATACACACATACAAGATGTTTATTAGCATAATTATCCTAGATATCTCTCATGTGCAAGTGAAGTAGTTGTGCTCTTATGCACAGCCCTACCTTTTGCATTTCCTGATTGCTAAGTTTGTAACCTTGACATTATACAACTTTTTGAGTGAGGTTTTGCATAGCTTCATAAAGTGCAGTACAGACAAAAAGCAGGACTACACGAGTACAGAACTGCACTGTTCTGCTTCTTTCTTTTTGCAATTTAATTTTTTTCAACTTCAGTATGCAGAACACAAGAAAGCCTTTGCTTTTACCTTGTGGCATTCCAAGATGGCAGTGAGCCACTGCAGAAAGCAGAGCCAAGGACACTACAGAATTAAAGGCCCCAAGAATACTTTCACTACACATATGTGTAAGCTCTATTTTAATCCCTGATATTGCATTTAGTTCACTTTTATTGTATTTTATTTCAAAATCATAGTGTCTTTAGTTGAGGCTAAGGCATAGGATACTTGAATTTTTAAACCCAGACATTCTGAACTGTCAGTGTTCAAATAGTTGAACTCTTTCTTTTGAAACCAAACGTGGACTTTCTTGTTTACTTAATTCACTCTGCTAGAGAGAACTCAACAAAAATTGTGAAGTGGTGAGGCCTCCATCCCACAACAAGAATTTCTAAGAAAGTGCAAGTGTAAGTCAGCGTAAACAGAGTATAACAAAACCTGAGGTGAAGCAGCAACGACAGCTGCTGAGAAAGAATAATAGCCATACACCCCAAATAAAGGCTGTCAAAGTCGTTTTGTTTGCTACCTAGTACAAATATATGTAGAGGGCTAAAATGTAATCCTGCATTCTGCTATCCCTCAAGCCAACCCCAGTCTGGAATTTCACACACAATAGCAAATGTCGTCCTAAAAACCGGGAGGAAACGACCCTTTGTTCCCATCTGGCAGACTTCACTGAATAAAACTTTATCTAGCAATGTAAGTTTGTAGAAGAGAAGAACACAACTGCCAAAGAATGCAATGCAGTCAAAGGGGCTGAAAGCAAAAAGTTTTCACTTACTAGCAATGTAGTTATCACCTTCCTTCAGTTTACTTTTTTTTTTTTTTTAATGGTCATAATGTTTTTACTCAGGTAATGTGCCCAGGCAAGCTGAAGCATACGTTATCTTATATAAGATATGTTATGACATATTTTCTGATAAGTATTTGTCTCAATACAATTTTCATGTGCCCTGGTTCCACATTTGTCTTTTGAAATAAACAGTACTTTGCTTAATATTACAGGCTATTATTTTGACTATTCTTTTTACAGCCAGTAACAAAATTAACAGTTAAACATGAATACCAAGAGTAGAACCACGCAAGTTTTTGTTTGCATGAGAAAATACCACCACTGAAAATGCATACACTGTTAATGTACTCAGCAAACTTTTGAATTAATGCAATTTCAATTAAAAACCAGTTTAGTGCGGTTTAGCTAAGGCTTGCTTAATGAAATTAAGCTACACTAAATAGTTTCCACAAAGGAACTTATGCTAGTATAAATTCCTTTTAAAAATATGGCTCTTGTTAAAATGATGCAACTTTCTCATGAAGATAAGCTTTAGCTGCCATAGTAACAAAGCCCCTTATTTCCAGGATGAGGATACACTGGTATGAACAGCCTTTATGTTGCACACTTAGAGGCTGTTCTCCAGAAGACTTTGTTCAGAGAAATCTTCTATGCAAAAGGCAGTTCAACCCAACTAACTTCAGCATCACCAAATAATAGATGGTTCATGCAAGGTGTGGATTATCATCCCACACGATTCTTGCCCACTATCATGGATGAAAAAATAATGAGTACTCTTCAAAATTATTTACTTGGGGAATAATCGAAGTAATAGTAGCACCCAAATCACTATCAATGAGGCTCCTTCTGTGAATGCAGGGAAGCATGGACACACAAGCAAATTACCTTGGCTTGATGTAAGAGGCTTGAACTAACACATCCTACCTTCCATTTGCCACAGACTACGAGCATGAAGAGGGTCAGTTACAAAAGATTATGTGACACATGGGGGCAGGCAGGATCCTGTGTCTGAACCCACACTGCATGCTAATACAAGCTTTCTGCAGTTTTACTACACCCACTACCAAAACCTGTATTTTTCAAGGCAGCCTAGAGCTAAAACGTGGCAAGGTGCTCCAGGAGAATCCACAGAAGGAGTTAAGGCTTAATGAGCGGAGTTACTTCCCCGTGTAGACAAGCCCTTAGTAAATAGATACTTCCTGTCCACTCGCTTGGCTGTACCCAGCGGAGATGATTAATGCAGCTATGTGCATCCTGACAGGCTCTAATGCTCACTTGGTCATAAAAGGGGAAAAACCATGGCCAAAGAAGGCTGACAGTGAGGGCTGGAATTTTCTTTCGGCTGATAAAATAGATGCCGCTTTGATTCTGCAACTCTAAAATAGATGCCGCTTTGATTCTGCAACTCTTCCCTGCTCAAATCGAGAGGTGGAAGACATCTTAGAAAATGCTCAGAAATGTAAATGAGAAGAGTAGCTCTTCCTCCAACAGCAATCTTTTGATCATCATCTTCCTTGCTGTTCTAAAAGCTAAGGAGCTTGGTTATTCTGTAAGCTTCAGCTGAACTGATGCAACACATTTTCCCCTCAGTAAGTAAAGTATAATGAATAAGGTATGATGACATAAATAAATAAGTGATTTTTCATGGTATATTACCAGGAAATGTAATTCCACATAAGGTCAGTTTCACACTAAACAAGAAGAGAAAGAGACATATTTCCCAGGTCAAAGAATTAGGGATGTATGGAAAACAGCTAAATCATGAAAAAATGTAAATTCAGTTCAGATTATGCAAGATATATGGTAAAATAAAGAGTGGATGTTGACTTTTTGCAGATGTAATGTGAGATTTCAAATTGCTGGTTTTTCTTCCCTACTCTTTCTCTGAACTACATGTAACTGACAGTATCTTTAAAGTACAAATTGTGATTCTGCTGCTAGCAGCATGACTTAAACCTCAGATGTTTGTAAAAACTATTCCTCCAGCAGGCTGCATTTTTATTGACAAAAGGCAGCTGAATCAATTTTTGTTGCTCCTTAACAAAAACCAAGACTGTCTGAACTTGTTTCTTTCCAAGCTCTTCTCTTTGGCCTCTCCCTCTCCATAAATAAAAGCACGACTACACAACTTCTAAAACTGTCCAGATATTGAATTATTTGAAAATCAGCATATTAGTCAGGTGTGAGCACTTCGCTCCAGAAGTCAGGCCATGAATAACATTTGCCCAGAGGAGACTCTCTCTTGTCAAAAGTCATCTCAGGTTGAGTTGATACTATATAAAGAAAATGAGCGCCATTCTGAACCAGCTGAAGTTTCCAAGCTGAAGCTAATTCAAGCCCAAAACTTGGAAACCTGCTGAAATCTGGTCAGAACTTACAGAGTTAAAATGCATTGATCTGTAATGCAGGTAAGATGAGCCAAAGATAAACAGTGCCAAAGCTTACAGGCTTTTACAGCTTTAATCAAAAGAAACTTTAAGGCAGGGAGAGGATCAAATTGTAAAATCTGGGCTTTAGATCCTGCTTCTGAAATTCAAGGCGAATGTCAGAAATAATGGAACTGAAAGTTTCATGCAATGCTCCCCCCAGCTGTGGGACAGTTCATCAAAACAAGATCAACAGAAAGAATAATAGATTGTACAACCGGAAGCCTTTCCCCAAGTTCCCAACTTGTTTGTTTTCTTCTATGTTTTTAAAGTGAATTTCCTATGTTGAACATACACATCTGGCTTAAAAGTATACTCCGAAGTACACTAACAAAATATGTTCTGTCCTTCCCATTACCCAAACTCACTAATTATATACATTTCAACTCAACTTTCTTCTCATCCTGCCCCAAACCAAGTCTATGATCACTGCTTTGTGAAGCCTTTATCCCTATCCATTTCAAAGACCCATTTTGATTTTTTTTCCATTGACATTATGATTTTTTTCATAACCTCAAAAAATGAGTAATTTATTTTGTTTGCATGTACTTCAGATTGCCCTCGATTTCCACCCCACTCCTCCCAGCAGTCCCAAACGTTCATGTCTGGACAAGGACGAAGCTTGCCTTGAGGACAGTTTACAGACATGTGAGAACAGTTTTCAATAAAAGTGATGTACTAAATAACAGGATTCATAAGTAAACAAATCCTTAAGTGGAAAACAGCTGAGTACAATAAAGACCTTTGTCTTTTTATCTTTGTTGCACAAGTTGATAAATTGCAAGTGGAAAAATGACAAAAAGGAAGTTTTCAAAAACACAGACTTTTTAAAAAGAAACTTAAAAGTCATGAAATGATTTGAAGAAACAAAAGATCTACCAAAGAAACTGCTCAGGTGATGAACATATGTTGAACCTCTGATAATGCCAGCTTCTCAGCAAACCCAGATAACAGCTGACACCAAGAAAACTTTGTCCTACCATTACAAGTTAGCATTTCCTTCCGACAAGTTGTTCAAAAGAGACAGACTGAGGGCAGGAGGAATATATCCCTTCATTTTCTAACCAGCTGTTGGCGTGGCTGATGTTGGCAAATGGCCTTTTCTACTCTACAATTTTCCCCCCGGTACAGTACTATCCTAGTACACGCTATCTTAGACTGCAATCCTGAATTTCTGGAGCAGTTTCTTTCGAAGATTTTGGTGGGAGTACTAGTGTGATCTCTTTTGATACATTTTCTACTACCTATGACTTTCAAATGCTTCCAGCTCATATTTCTCATCTTCTCTTACCTGAAGCCAACTTATAACATATGTCTTTATTTTTTAATGTAGAGAATTCTACTCAAGGCTCTTCCAGGACCACTTGTGGGTGAACTAAATTATGCACTTTTTTTTTGTAACAGAAAATCCATTTCACTTCATCATGAGTCTTGCATTTTATATCTGCTCTGCATTACTTCCACAGGAAACTTATTACTTTGACCAATGGTTTGCTATTATATTCATCTGCAAGTCCATGGTGTATGCTAGAGCTAGAGGCCAGAGAGACAAAAGTGCTCTGCAGGATTATGATACTTCTCACTTGCAAAATTATGTTCTCCCTCTCCTGTGGCAGGTGCACCTGAAACCTATTTCTCCGAGCACTGATGATGATGGCGATGATATGGAGCAGATTACAAAGGCCCTTTAGGGAGGAAATTACTTCCTGAACACTCAAGAGCTCTTCCTGCTATATCATTATGTAGGACTGAGGTTTATTAAAGGCAACAGGACCATACCGATCTCCTCTCAGCCACTTCCTTCAGGCAGAGAATCATAGGATTAATAATTTTGTCAGCAGAAGTAAGGCTTCATTTTCAGATTATTTCAGTTATTCCTCTGCCAACATCTGGCTGGGTTGTGACTTTATTCCTTTAACCTCGAGGCAGATGAATGAGCTCTGACACAGAGACAACCCCACAGGAGGAGGAGGGAAATTGAAGAAAGTGCAAGAAAAGACTGAATAGCGTGCCATTGCTGTGGCTACCAGCCGAAGTTAAATCCCAGCACAATTAGCTAATTCTACCATCAATCTAACATAAATTTCAGAAAATATTATTCATGAAATAGAAGTCCTATTCTGATTTCTGTGAAAACCTTTTCTGCATAACACAAAGAAAAAACTGCAAGAGGATTGTAATGTTATGGTGTTACAACGCAGGGCAAGTCTTCCAGCCAGCATCTTATCTTGTCATGGGGACACCTGGGCAGAAGATACAGAGTCTGCTGTGCCGCTGAAGTACCTGCCCATACCTGCTTTGGCTGTGATGCTCGATGCTGAGAGGGGTGTTTAACTCCCAGCTACTTCACCAAGCAATAGAAATGACCTAACGCACAGTCTGACACTTCATGACCTTCTTCAGCTATTCCTTGTCCTACAGAAATGAGCCCAAAGTGGAAAGGGAAGGTTCATTTGTTCATGACTGTGTTTTTGAAGCTGGATTACCAGATTGCTTTAATTCAGACAGTTACTCCTTAGGAAAGCGGTTATTTTCTTGGAGGGATGTAACTTTTATTCTCACATAACTCAAATCCGTTAATAAAGAAAAACAAGTATAAATTTGGGCAGACTTCATAATAATAGTGATTTCCTTACAGACTTTCACACGTTTCTTTTTGATATGCTTACCCACTAAGTCTAATTCTAAAATGCTTTAGAAACAGGGGCTGAGCACACTATTTCTTTTGTTGCCCATTTCATAAAGGTGTAAATTAATTGTTCATTTCACTTTCTAGAGTATGGCATGACCTAAAGCAAGACTCAGAGAGCTTCTTTTACTTTTAGGAGCTAAGTTTAATTGCTTTCAGGGGTAATGAGGCCCCAGTAGGAATGCGTCAGCTAAGTGACCAGTGCATTTTATACCATACACCATGAAATCTGAGAAGTTTTTTTTAGCTGTTTTCACCTCCACTAACAAAGACAGAGTGGATCTCATTGAGTGATGACATATGCTGAAGGAAAGAAGTAGAGAAACCTAAACTGGTCATTTTAAAGTGAAGAATGACTTGTAGTAGTGTTTTTAGCTGTTTCAGGCCTATTCTTTCCATGCACCTTCTCTCTGTTAAAGACTGTCTGCTATTCTATTTTAAGACATGAGATTTCCTACCAAAAGTGACTGTGGGTTTAAAACCTTCGCCAAGCTCCAACAACAGCAAAACCTCCTTTTGGGGCAGACTTTTCAGGCAACGTTTGTCTGAGGCTGCTGTCACCACAGCAGTCGCACGCCGTTCAAAGCACCACTTTAAACTGACCACAAGGAACTTTTCTGTGCGTCTAGCAGCGTGGCTGTTACGAGGGACAACGTCCTGTCCTCTTTAGAGTTCGTGCTATTTCTGCAGCCTTCGGGCGTAGCTGTTTCAGAGTGCTACAGAAGCCACTGACATTCATGTCAGTCTCTGGATTGCAGCTTCTGAGTTTATGACAGATGGGAAACCAACAGAGGAGTTAAAATCCTGTGAATCCACACACAGCTTATAGCCAGTAGCCATCTGGCTGGGGATCTACATAATACCACAAGAGGATGACAAAAAAAAAAAAAAAAGGCATTTACATTTGCACTTCCATTTTTCTTCCCCTTCTTTGTGCTTCCTGTTTTGAATAGATTTCATGACTGCATTATGAATGGTCTTTCAACAATTATATGGGTCTTTCAGCTATTTCATATAGGTAAAACAACTAAAATACTTTCTCACTAGCACGTTTCACATAGAAAAATACATTCAGGATTAGGCAAAAAGTCCACCACATAACAGCATAAAACATTTGCCTCTTCTAGGTAACGGCCGAACAGATAGCATTTAACAAAAGCACAAGCATTTGAGGAAAGAGCACCAGAATGGAAAGCACCAAGAAACCTTATTCAGCAGCACTGCCAGTTGCTCTATAAAAATAATTCAAGGCAGAAGTTGTAATGCAGGGCCCCTAAAGTATAATTACTTAGGAAAAAATGTGGCCAAAAGTTACCTAACCTGTTCAGAGAAGAAAGCCGTGATTTATCCCAAAACGTGCTGGGAAGGCTGCAAATCTGGTTTTCAAAGGTAAAAGCATGAACTTCACTAAAACTCACTTTTGCATGGCAATATCTCCTTCTAGCTAGAGACAGGAAATACACAAATACAAAAGAAAAAAGCACAGACTTATTTTCTCCCCTCAACCTGCTGCAATGCTCAGAGAGGTGTTTTCAACCTACAACTGGGTGTTTGTTGGGGCTTCAGTTTTTTGAAAAGAGCAGCTTTCTGTAGTTAAGAAAGAGGAGAGCTGCTAGAGCAAGAAATCTTTTCCCTGTGTTCGATGTTGCAAAAGCGAGCACATATTAAGCAACTCAAGTACAGGAAATAATGCTGACAAACAAACTGATATTCTTTCCATAGCTTGATCGCTCAAAAGGAGGACATTTGAAACTTCATCTCCCCAAATCAAGAAATGTTTACTTTTGGAAAGGCTGCTGAATGCTTGTGTATTCCTCCTAGTCCAAACGTTTTATGATCCTTCCAGTGAAGCAGATAGTCACACTAGAATAGAAAAGAATATCGAGTTGAAATTCTTTTAATAAACTTCTTTCCTTAGAAAAATCCAATTTTATTGGTAGCAAAATGGTTGTGGAAATACACCGATCCTATCTAACATGTACGTGGGAATCCCTCTTACATCTCTTCACCTGACCTGGAGTCTCCGGCACCAGAAGCATAGCTGTAGAAGCAGAGTTATAAAGGCAGTGTCCATCTGTCTCTTGTCCTATAGCAAATCTGTTATTTTCTAATGTAACCTCCAACATGAGAGAGAGGTTGGGGGAAGGAAAAAAACTGATTAAATGCAGACATCTATTTCTGAGCTAATCACTCCATGCTCCCTTCACACTTGATGTGATCTACTCAGTGCGACAATTTATCTTGTTGTGGAGCAGACATCGCAAATAGGTCAGATGAATTAAGCCCTAAAATTAACCATTTCTCTCCACGGAAGATAAAGTGAGCTTAGGATGTCCAATTCATACGTTTGGAGTTAAATCACACACACTCCACTCAGAAAGGCCATCCTTTTTCACCAGCAATTATGCTTACCTACTTTAAAGTCCTGCTTGAAACTGAATTTCTTCCATCTCAGCTTGGAGCTCTAGCCACCATGTTATTGCTTTTTTTTTTTTTTTTTTTCCTGATACTTTGCCTTTTTTGGATGAAAAATTTCATCGATATGTTTTCAGTTTCCATATGGGCATCTTTGAATAGCTGAAGATGTCTTATTTACCCCATCTGTTTAAAGTCAAGAAATGCAGTTGTGTTTTTCATTGAGAAAGGCTTAAATAACTGCATATTTTTCCTCAGAAATAAAAAATAAACAGAGAAATTTCAATTATAACCCTAGTAATATCATTACAATTCTAGTAAAATGGCAACTGATTAATGGCAACGTCTGATATATATTCTAATTTTCAATTTGAATAATGTATATTTTGAATTAATTGTTTCTTGACAGATTGAGTTTTTAATTAAGGAAAAATTGCAGTGTAAGAGATTTTTTTCATTTTTCTTTCAAGAAGTGTAATTTTATAAATGCAGCTATCTAGCCAGGCAAAATGAAACTGGGAAAGCGTAACTGCAGAATTTTCTTCAGTGTTTTATGATAATACCTTGATCAAGTTGAAGCTAAGCTAAGGAAGAAAACAAATATCTGTACCGACTTTAGGAGGGTAGCTTTTGCTAACTTTATCTCGTGGGTCACAAGGCTTTCTGTTGATTTCGGATCAGTAGTCCCTACGTTTAAAATAAAAGTACAAATTTTTCATCCCTTTTTCCAACTTTTTGGACTTTGACCTGAATACTGCATCACTGCTGGAAGTGCAGTCTCATCCTCCTGACTTTCTCAGCATGCAGCTAATCAAATTTATTCAGTTAGTCCGAGCTTGATTTCTACACGCACTTCCCGTGACTACTTCCAAATAGTTTAAGAAGTACAGTAAAAAGAAGCTGCAAACATGTAAGTAATGGAAATTTTTAATATTGATGTCTCTGTCTTTATCAATTTGAAATAAACGCCTCGCGTTATTCACCAGGGTTCCCTCAGTTTGACCTTGACTTTTATGGAGCTCGCAGAAAGTTATAAAATGGGACGTAAAATAAATCAGGAAAATGTTGAAAGCCCAGGTAGAGCCTCCCCGCCAGCAGGAGCTGTAGGGGAAGCTCTGCTATGGGAGCGAGCAGCACGCCAAGGAGCAGCCCTGCCCCAGGCAGCCACCCTGGTCCCTTTAGGGACTCCCCTTTATAGGGTGCTGGAAAAGCCGTTCAAGTCATTTTGGATCAATCTAACACTGTAATTCAAGCCTTCAGCCTTGCAAGCTGCCTTTGTCTCTTTCTATGAGTTATTTAGAGGAAACAGCATGCTGTTCTACCTGTTAAAACATGTTACTTTCCCAGCATGCTAAATAAAAAAAAACAGCATCTAAATTCCTACCCATAGGTTTTACTTACAAATGAAGAGCTCAAGTTTGATACAACTCTGTGTATGCTCATCATACCGTATGTTTTAGAAAATATTTTAACTTCTGTAGTTGCTATTTAGAGCAAACTCCAGAAATAAAAGAGCGAAAATTAGAAATAAAATATACCTCCATTTTTATTTCAAAAGAAATTGTCCACTCCCATGCCTTCAGTTCTTACCTTACCACTGCCTATATACATCGAGGGGTCTTTTTCACATCAACCACAACTGATTCACAAAATACAGAGCTGAATTAAATCCCAAAGTAGCATGTAAAAACAGCTCAAGTTCACTTGGATTTGCTGGTGGATCAGGCAATTTTGTGCTTTTGCAGCCAGCACCACCACGTTTCTGGTTCCTTTTGTTTCAGCCCATGCTGGTGTCGCTCACCAGCACGGCCAAGAAAAGCAGGGCCACGCTTGGTGGAAGCGTTTGATATGATATGATGAAGTACGGAAGGCTGTATCCTCTCCCTAACGATGGCTAGCAGCAATGCTTCAAAGAAATTAGACACTACACATACCCACGATGAACCTTGCTAATTGCAGAAGGCTTTGCAGGTGACAGAGAGAAACGAGGGCTTTCCAGATGCTCACAGGTAATGTGCTTATGTCTTAAATCACGAGATTTGATTACCCGTCTCTAAGCATGCCTTGCTGCCACTGTTATTAGCCTTTATATTATGAAGCCCTTTGTGAAAATTGAACCACTATATTTAACTGGATGACCTCCACGGCAAAGTCTACAGGCCAAATGCACACTGTCTGAGAACAATATTTATACCTTATAAAATTACAAGCTACTCTTAAATAGCTGATTTCTTGATACTATTTTATGAAGCTGGAAAAGAATGAGAACAACACAACCTGATCATTTCACCTCGCATTTCATATTACTATGTAGCTAAAAAAAAAAAATACTGTTTTGAGATATTTCATTTCTAAAATGAAAAGATAAATGCATCTTCCCCCCCATCATAGCACAGTTAGGACCTGTTACTTCTCTCTATACCATTTAGCAGTCCTAATACGACTACAGTTTTAAAAGTTTAGGTTTTATAGGCCCAAGCCATTAGCTCTTTGTCTCTTCTTCAGTTTTCGGGCTGTCCCTTACGCTCGCCAGCTGCAGCCAGACAACTTCCTGATACACCGCTTTAATCCAAACCCTGCCACTAGGACTGCACAGGAATGAAAAGCAGTTCCAGAGATCCTTTTCCCTTCAGCTATTCCCTTAAAGAGTTATGGATTTTTCCTTACTCTTTGAAGACATCTGTGTGAAATTACCCACACAACAGTAATCCTAACAAAAACCAAGGTTTATTAAAACAAAGAGAAGCTGGAATTAAAACAAAATAAATTGTTTGCTTAACATAGCTGAATTTACAATTCTCATAAGTTAAATTAGATAAGGCATAAACCAGATAAGCTTAACTTCAGATAAAAAAAAAAAATAAAAAAGAAAAAAATGAATCCTGTAGTTTATCCTTTGAAATGAAATATCTTTTCTGACCACACCAGTCAGCCTGTCAATGCTGCTTGCTGCTTGGAGACCAACAATTCCCCCTTTTGTCTGGCACAGATATGCCTAATAAACCCCGTTTCAGGTTTCCTAAACACTTCTCCGAAGACAAAAAATGGGCTTTGGTAAACAGTTACAGTCTCCGTCTCGGAGGAGTTACACCACCAAGGAACCGAAAAACCTTAATTATGATTTATGGCTGCCTCTCCAAGGTTTATGACCCAGCTCAAATATTACCTTTTGCTAACCATCTTGGCTGGCTGTATCTAGTTTTTGGCTAGACCCATGGGCAAACCTCACCTAAAGCAGTTGCTTTTCCCTTCTACTTGTCACAAGCTATGAATTACAGACAAGGGCTAAGGCTCTCTGTTACAATCAGCTACGACTCGAAACAAGTCCAATGGACCTTTAAAAAAAAAAAAATCAGTCTTGGCTGATGTCTCAAATGACAGATTGTTCTTTCTTCCTGCCTTTATAGGTTTTAGGACTCATATATACCCAGCTTTTGCTTCGGCACGTCGTGTCATTTAGCGGGTGGTATTTCCCTGAGATGAGAAGAGCACTGCTCTTGGAAAGCTGAAACAAATACTGATCCGTGATAGAAACTTTCACCACTGTGGAAACCTAATGACAATAGCAGGCTTGTTCCTTCTCATATGCAAACATGGATGCAGTCATGCTAACAAAAAAAAAAAAGGCTTAGATAAGCAGAGTTTTTTTCTGTTGAGCAAATAAAAATCACTGACCACACTAGCACCCTGCAAAATTAACTTGGTGTAACTTTTCTAGACCACGCTTAGCCCTTTATTCTTCAGCCTCTCCAATGAATTTGAAAGCAGAGGAAAAAAAAAACAAACCCAGACAAAAAACCCTGAAGGCAGAAAAGTAATGGAGGTATTATCACAGATCTACCAAACAATATCCATATAGGCTTGTCTGATGTGATACAATCCAGTGCTAAGCCAGGATTACAAGTAGGCAGGTAAGAAGAAGGAACAGGCATAACCCAAAAGCACGTTCCTATAGGAGAGGGTGAGATTGTGGTTCTCTGAGCAGGAACTACATCACTTGTCATTTTTTTTTGCTACAATGGGATGCTTGGAAGAAACACTTGAGCAGCAGGAATTCAGGGTGCGGCTGCACCGGGCTCCCTAAAGCCAAAAGCAAATGAACTGTGATCCAAGATCTGTACAACAGAATGCTATAGTCATTTAGAGATCTTTCTTTGTTTGGTTGGTTTTGATTACGAAGCTGTCCATGGGACGGTCTTTCCAAGCTTGAGATCAAGTTAATTTCATTCATTACAGCAGCACACAGAGCTACTCAAACATTCAATTAAAACAATCTTGCAGGACTGCATTTAAATTGTACCAGCACTCTGATGAACTCCAAAGCAAAACATAAAATAAAGGTCAAATTGTAGAGAACACTACGGAGCAAGTTAATACCCATGAAAAACGAGCACAAGAAAAACAAAACTATTCCCCAGTGAAAAATGGTAGCAGTGGATGTGAGGAGGGATGTTATTCCTCTCTTTTATTGCTCCTCATCGAACAGAAGAAAAGCCAGGGAAGAGGAACTTCAACATTTGTATTGGGAAAAGAAAAAGACAACTCTAGCTTAACATGTAACAAGGAAAGAAAAAGAAAAGAAGGTGCATGATGAAAACAGGCCCTCACTGCTTGCACAGCTCCTCTCAAGCCACAGGACAAAATAATATAGCTATAGGTGATTTTACTTTTTTTTTTTTTTTTTTTTTTTTTAATACTTTGGTCAACAGTTTCTTATGAGAAAATCATTTTGTAGTTGACTTAAGGCCAGGATTACTTCTTAAAAACAACCAGAAAAAAAAATCTTAATGCTTTAGTAATCTCTCTCTTAATCCTCTCTGTACATATCATTGGAAAAGACTTCAAAAACTGATTAATCCAAAGATAATTATACTCAACTGTTCTCCGAAGAGGAATAAAAATGTATTGGAACTCAGCTAATATACAATGTTTTCCTTAAAGGAATAAACTATTTAAAGATTCTTTAAAAATTATTTCAGACGTACATATTGATAATATCAATAAAAGTTAATGAAACTGACCTAAAGATCTCTAGCAGATTCCTTTCAAAAAAAAAGGTTCTCTTAACTCTATAAAGTTTCTGCACACATCTGAGATGAGTCCAAGATTTTACCAATATGTTCAATTATTTTAAAGGTATAAAATGCCTCTGCCTGTGAGGAGAGGGGAGCGGCCCTCATTGTTTTAACAGGGAAAAAATGTAATATATTACCCATAAATTAGCATGATACTTTGAATAGCATCCATGAAAAATCAAATTTGATACAAAATTTTAATTATTCAGAAATATATTAATTTTAGCATCTGACCTTCTGGCTACCACTGCAGCAGAATACAATTAACACTCTTCTGAGGTTCCCACAATGTATATTCAAGTAGTTTTTTTATGACTAAGTGCTACATGAAGCGATACAAGGGAATCCTTTGAAGTACTGTACAGTAACACTGGAAAACTGTATCTGGTGTATTTGCACACAAATATTCTGCATACACAATGCTGAACTAAACACAGCACCACGATAAATTTCCTCTGCAGGTGATGAATTTGGACAAACCTTATTGTCCCTACATTAAAATACAACAGAATGGCAGAAGTCTGCTAACAAGGTAATGGTTTATCATCAAGGCTTGTCTTCACTGAAGACAGAATATTTTAAAACCTCATTACAATTCTAGTGTCAGAAAGGTAAATACAGTTTTGATAGTTATTCCCTATCAGAGGTGGATCCTAGTGCAGTGGGAGTTGAGGCCACATTTCAGGGATGTGAAGGCACGTACCAATGCTGCTAAGTATGCTGAGATTTAAAATAAAAAATAAAACCAATTCAATGACTGAATTAACTGATTGCCAAATAGCTAACACAAAGTGACTAACAACTGTGTACGTGCATCTACATTCTGTACAAGCATTTATGGATTGCTCTAGGACAACCAACAGACAAACACCTCAAAACAAATATTTGTAGAGCTTCTTGCTCAGCATTTGCAATCGTTTACCTGAATTAAAACAGGACCCTTCAAGATTTGGGTTCTAAAGGTGTGATTTTTCCCATTCCTTCTTTTACTTTGAAGACATATTCTTCTCATGAAGTAGCATAGATGCAGCCTAAGGCCATTATTTGGATAATGTAAGCCCCGTAGTTTCTCCTAGTGAACATGTACAAAAGCACCTGCCAAGTGGGGCATCTAGTGCTGAAAACGTATGGAGGAGTTTCACCCAAATTCACCAGGGCAGTTGACTACAACACAGCTTACCCAGGACTTGGACAACCCCCACGGCAAGATGTTCCCCACCAGCAGCAGACGGACAGCCCAGGCTCGGGAGAGCCCAGCTGCCCCTCTGGACTCTTTCCACTTGTCTGAATAATTAAATATTTATTCTAACGTGATTCACATCCTCAAGTCCTAGATGGCTGTACTCTCCCTAAGGTTAGAAACCTGTTGTGTGTGTGCCTCATTTATTCGCTTACCAGAAAAGGTCAATATGATACTAGGTAAGAGAAACTAACTCCCCAGTACATTATAGAAACTGCTTTGTAAATACATTCATCACTGTGATATTGTCCGTTGGTTTGCATCTGGCATTTAATTTTTCCTCATGCCTGAGTAAGAAAGTATTAAAATTACGTGTTTAATTTGATTAAAAATAAAACAAAGCAAAATTCTGGTAAAACCAGGTATTTGTGAAAAACATACACATTCCAATTTTCACAAAAGAATCTGGAGGAGGGAAATTAGATGCTACATATTCTTAATAAATTATGCCTCCGGTGACCTTCAGTTCTGATGAAAACTGGCACCACTCATTTTTTTTTAATTACTAACACAAAGCTCTGGATTAGTTAAAAAGCATATCCACTAGCACTTGGATGTCTACTTCAAATACGTTGTTAAAGGCAAAAACATGAATGGCCTGCATTCATAAAATTTTAAATGCAAAAAGTGACAATTCTCATGACTGTGCTATAAGAAAGCACTGCAAGCAGTGGAGAGGGCTGGCATTTTGAGTTACGCCTGGACCAATGCTGGCATACCCAAACCTGTTTGAGAGGGAATGAGATGATTGTGAGATGCCCATCACCATGCTAAAGCGTAAAGACAAAAGTGTAAAGAAAAGCTATTATCCTGTTGAAGGAAAGGTTTCACAATGACACGGCATGACTTGGAGAGTGGTCCTCAGGTAGGTGCCCATGGGACAGGGAATGCCAAATGCTTTTGTTGGAGACACCATGTCCTTGAGAAGCTGGTAATGATGGGGATGGTAACAGGAGCTGTATATAGGTGGAAACTGGCATAAGAAATATTCTAGAGGATGACTCATTACAAGCTAATTCCAAGCAAAAATGCTGTTCTCCACTGCCGCATCAGGCAGCTTGTGTCCACAAGCGAATTCCAACACAAAATCCACAATGCTCACCACAGTTGGATGTATTTGGTCAATGCACTTTGTACTCAACTTGTCCTAGGATGCAGAGCTAACTCTGAGTTATGAAGCATTATCCAAACCCCAGAGAAATATTTGATTTCCAAAGTTCATCGATAACCTTTCAAAAGGAGAAACTAAGACTTGATGACTGAGAAAATCAGTTTCACTAGCATAGTTCCTAGTACCCTAAAGAAGCAGGATTTTCTGTTAGATCATCTGAAGAACTTTGTAACACTGGATACACATCCTGCCCACAGTTTAAAGCAGGGGGACTTAAGGCTCTGAAAGGTTAAATGGCTTGTAGGAGATCAGAGTATGTGTAAATAGCAGAGAGAAATCTCCAAGCTCAACCTCTCTCCTCCTGTTCTTCCCTTGCTCCACTGTAATGGACCAGATACAATTCTGCACCAGAGCCTTATACCAACTGGAGTAACAGAAATTATTTTAAAAGACTGCATATAGAGGGGAAAAAAAAAAAGAAGATAAATAAAAAATTCTCAATGTGTTCTAAATAATTTGATTTTAAGAAAAGCACAGTTTCAGTTAAATTCTCAATACCAGTTACAGTCTTTTCTCCAAAAAACTTAAACTCATTGCAAAATAACAAAGACAAACAAACACTATTTTTGCTACAGCAGCAAACTAGGTGGCTGGATATCTTAAAAAAAAATAAAAAATAAAAAATAAAAAAAAATAGATGTTTGAAGTTTCACATTTCAACATTGTCAACAGCTCTCAAGCCTAAATCATGACACCAGTCAATAGCTCCTATGAATACACATGTTCTGCAAGAGAGACACCAGACTGTGGCCAGATAAGCAGGTGGATAAGATGGTAGAGGAATACATAAAATCAAACATCTATTTACCCTAGGTACTATCCTGGGCACTTGCAGGAATGTTTATGCAGATCAGAAAAAAGATCAAAAAGCAAGCTATGGAAGTAGTTTGCTTTTATTATTTGTTAAAAGATTTTGGCTCTGTAAATATAAATCAAATACAAATGTTCAGTACTGCCAAGGAAATAAATTATATTTGATATCTGTACATTAATATATTCCAGTAAACCAGGCTAAGGAACAAATCTAGCCATAATTCAGGCAAAAATAGAAATTTAATAGTGTGGTTCTGTTCAAATAGTTTGTGAAGAACAAAAGTTAAGGAATACAGTTCTTCAAATCATATCAAAAGCAAAATCATGGCAAACTTGTAAAGTATTGTTACTAATTTATCACTATTACAGCTTAAGAACATAGCCATGTCACAAAAATTGCTTCTCTCTCACATAGTAACTTTGAATTGTTCAATCTGAAAATAGTATCCAAAGTGTCTAACAAAGAGACTTTGCACTTTTATACCAAAGGTGGTAAGTAGAAGGTGAAACCAGAAATATGACATGAAGGATGATATGTATTTTGAATTGGACTTATTTATATGATAAACACAAGCGTACAGAAAATTGAGACAATTGATTTTTTTTCTCTGGAAAGAAGAAAAATTGCTTGGTATCAGGTAACTAGCTGGAAAATTCAAGGATTTTTTAGTTACTCTGAAAGGGACTGAAGCAGGCACTGACAGCTAAGATGTGAGTCGTATTACGGTATGTTTTCCAAACAAGACTGTGATGCTACAAGATGCAGACCTACTTTAATTATAAACGGGGTAAAGACATTCAGAAACATCCACTACAGCCACATTACCACTATAAAAACTGCAAATGAAATTTGGGGTTACCTTAGATCTCATCCTATGTGGGAATGGTGGACCTTAATCATTTTTCTCTAGTAATTAAAAAAATGTCAGATTTTGCTTCTACTCAATTAGGTATTTTTCTAGATATCTTAATTTTTTCAAAAAAGGGGTGCGGGATCAGAGACGCTTAATTCCCTTTAGATAATCCTTCACACGGATATGATTTGTGTACCCTTTATTATTAGTACCCTTATTACCGTTCTAAAATCCATAAACTGCTAACTGCTGTTCTACTTTGCCATAGTTTGTGTACTTTTCCGGTGACTTCAGTTATTGCAGTCACTTTCCCACACCAAGAGCCCCTTTGGTTGTCCAGCTAATTTGCTGTAAATTTTCATGGATTATAGGCCACCCCCTGACATCTTCCCCATTCCTCATTATATCTTGTTTCCTGTAATCGTGGGAAAGGGACATGGGGCACTTCATCTCTGTTCTGCCTTATGTTCTTGGTGGTCTTCACTTCCTCTGATTTTCACATTTAGCAGCTTCTGATACACAGGGGGTAGAGATATAGGAAAGGGTATGAAAAGTCCTTCCCCCCAAGAGGGCAGGAACTGAAGCTCCATTTGTCAGCAGCTGAAAGAGGCCAATGGTTTTCTGAAAAGCAATATCAATGAATAAATTAAAAATATATTTCTTAATTATCTAAAAACTTCTATGAAGTCTTTAGTGCATATAGTGAACATGAAAATGCTAATTACAAGGAATGAAAAATAAACTGACTTGTGTTTTTAATTTGCCAGTTTGCAACCAGAAAAGAGAAAGCAACAGAAGTATGTATTAGAAAGCAAAATTATTTAAAACTGTTATCACTTCGTTTTAGCTAGTGTTTTAGCTGTTTCATGTGAGCTTCATGAAGAAGTATAAAGAATAATTATATTGTCTTCATTTATTCATTTTTTTTTTAAATCACTACTTTTAGTAATTTGCATGCTTAGACAAAAAAGTTTGTTTCTCCCCTTCCCCCCCTCTATCTACTTCTTGTTATTGTTTTTCTTCATGCTACTGTTTTTTGAGAAAGAATTAAAAAAGACTGCCTGACCTGATAAGCACTCTGGAAGAATCCGCTAGAAGTCTACGAAACAGAAAAGCTGAGCTGCAGGAAGATTGCATGGACTATTTTGGTACTAAGCCTCCTGCCTCTTGTGCCAGTCCTATCTGTTTTAAGCAGAAATGACAGTGCATGGCTAGTAGCTGACAGTCAGCTTCAACAGGGTAGCAAATAAATTTGTTTAAGAAGGTCTGTCTGCAGGTATGGCCATGTTCAATTCTTGGCAATGCTACAGACTTAGTGTGACGCAAGGAAAGTTTCTTAACTTCAGCTAAAAAAGTTATCAAATCTGTATTTTTTTTTTTAGCAGTTCATAAGTTGTCTTCACTTTTGTAAGACTGCAGGGGGAAAACAACATCAACATACTTTCTGATGATAATACTCTCTAGGCGTTCTTTAAAGTCGAGTATTCAGATTGTATGAGTGAAAACTGAAGAAGGCACTCTCATTTAACATCACTTCTGTTTAATATCACTCAAGAAATACAAGTGTGGGTCTCATTCTATAGGACAAGCACCCTCTGTGCTGACATTTGAAACCTGACAACTGACCTGTAAGAACAGCAATATGCAGTTCTCTGGAAAGCTATTAGGACAGCTCCTGATTTTATTGCTGTGAATGCCTCAGCTCATGATGACAACAGGATTTCTGATGCCATTGCAAAAAGCACAAAACTTCTGAATAGCCTGTATCTAAATGAAGACTGAAACATGTTTCAGTCTTCACAGAGATGATGTTCACTCTGAATAAAGAAATTGTAGTAGATTACTGGTAAGAAAATTGCTAGCAAGATTTTTTGCCTCTTGAGGATTTTAAGGCATATTTCTCTCTGGAGGTAGACGATGCTACTTCTTCTGTCGTTCTTTCTTCAGGTTATTAGAAGTTTTTCAACTGCAAAATAACATCTATCTAGTTACTAAGTATAAAACTTGCTGCCTTTAATGTAATTCTTACAAACTAATAAAAAAGTCATAATAGCAAGCATTTTTCACATTTTCTATGGCTCAAGCACAATTTCCTGCTGCTACAGAGGTACCATCAGCTTGGTTCTAGCCACGTTTATAGAGCCAGTAAACAGTTTAGTGTACTAAATCTGTTTGCCTTTTACTTTTGCCCTTGCATTCATTTTTATCAAAACCACATTCTTTCCATCCACTGCACCCACAAAATAGCATGCATTAATTCTTACTTCTAATTTTCCATTCTTCTAGTGTTAAAAGTATTGGTATTTTACATTCAGCTGCTTTTGGCCTTAGAAGCAAACCTGTCCCCACAATAAAATGGAAATGTTTGCCTTAGCACTGTGAAACTTTCCTGCTAATTTATACTCCAAATGCCTCATGACATAGCCAAGTGCTGCTGCTGCTTTACAGGGAGGAAATCATGACATAGAGAACCACATTCAAAATCTGCTACAGGCACGTAAGTGAGAAGGCATGACTGGCAAATAACTTCAGAAAACCTGATGAAATGTTCTCCCACTCACCACTCAGAGCTGCAGAAGCCTTGCTTCTTACTGTGCTGGTGGCCAGTGCACACCTTCTGAACCAGTCCTGCCTCAAAATACCTCAGGTGTGGCTCCACGAGGATGCCAGTCACGTAACTGGCAGCAGGGCCATGCTGATGCAGTGGTGGCTGAATACATTCAAGTTGTTGGATTTGGAAGAAACAAGTCAAGAAGGGCTGCTGAAGCAAACATCAACCTAGCACTCAATGCTTAGGCGAGCCCAAACCCGCATTTCAGGAGCCCTCAGCTCTCCAAAGTACACGTTATGGGGGTTTTGGCTCTTGTACAGGAATTTTAGTGTGTAATCCACAGAGTGAGTAAGTTTGGCCATGCTTGCCCAATACAGTAAACACTGAAAAACAGCCATGATGTGACACACATCTAATACAGACATCATGAAATGCTAATGCTTATAAACTAATAGTGACTTCCAGTCTGCATTTATTCAGACTGGCTCTACAGTTATCTTCACATCAATATTGTTCTGTGGCTTAAGTAGCTTTCTACCTTCTTTCATAGTCACCTTCCTCTAGAAATATATTTATAGAGATCATACAAAGCATAGAGATTGATTGAAGACATATTTACTGAATTCCCTGAGTAAGGCATGAATCTACTCAAAGACATGGGACACCCATGTGCTAAACATGGAGAAGGTAACAGAGGTAACAACATGGCTTCTGCCTCTCTGCTGGAACACTACAGAAATGTCAACATCTAATCCATAACAAATCTAAATCTTAGCTAATTAATATAAGCAGACAACAAATAGGAGTAATAAAGGTTAGATATTTTTACCGCCTCGGCAAGATGACATTCAAGTTTCAACCAGTCATTTCCCCATCTAACATACCTATATGTCCCACAGATACACGTTCTTTCCCTAAATCAAGCTCTGACTGGAAGGACTGAGTACGCTGTGAGGAATTTCAAGAATCTTACTTTGAAGGCAACATGAAGTATCCCGAGTCTTCTCTGGGAGCCTTTTTGTTGTGCCCAAGTGAAGGAATCTTAAGGAGAGGTGTGTGCTAATCTTGGGAGCTCTTGAGGAAAGTGCTGGTTAACTGAATCCCTGGAGGAAATGTTCTCTGGCCTTGGGATCAGGAACAAACCTCAGCTGGGCAAGGTGAAGGAATCAGTTCAAAGGACACAGGCTACATATCCATTGTAGTCTACTGTAAGTGATGGGGTAGAGGGAAGTAAAACTGGACCCAGATCTCCTGTACCACCTACAGTACACACATGCAGCACGGCCCTGAATCCCTCCTCTAAGGCCAATTTTGAGAAAGCAAGGACAGAAGAGTGATAAGACCACAGTGAGTGGCAGCTGGATAAGGTTGCTAGTATTTTTTCCACAAGCCATCTCAGCTGAGGATCTTGCAGCCTTGAACATTTTATGCTGACAGCACTTTAGAAGATTCATTTTTCAATTCTTATTTTTTTTCTTTTTGCAGTTGAGGAACCAATACACAAACAGCCGTGTTCAGAAGGCCCAGTGTAAGTACCTAACTTTGAAATTGCACACCTTGGTAATTGTGATGCCAGAAGTCTGACAAGTGATTTTTAGCCTCTGACCCAGTGAAATCAGAATAATTCTATCCAACAACTAACGCTATCCAGTCTATTCTGCTGTGAATAGTCCAGGGCATCTCCAGTTGGCTCGCAGCTCAACACATTATTTTGGTGTCTTTATGCAAAACAGAGTGAGTCTCCATCACAAACTTGTAATATAGACGAAAATAACATAAGCACATTAAGCTGCTTTTGCTTGTCACCCCTGATGAACTTCATATGGCAACCAGACCAAAAGCCCCTGCTGAGCCCCTGAAGCTGAATGTGAAACGGAAATATCACAAAGAAACACTGCCAGCATCCCAGAACATGACTCACACTGCTTAAGCACCAAATCATTGCATTTAGAAGATTGTGGTTTGGGTATTTTGTAGGGATAGATCAAGCACTCTGAAGCTGAGTTTGCTGAACAAAGTAGGTTGAGCGCTAGGACTCCTAACTTGGTACCGTTTCTTCCTGTGCTGGTTACCCTCAGGCAAGTCACTGCGCATCTCCATGTTAGTATTGCCAAATGCAAAACTAATTACACTAATCCTTGTGTAGCACTTACATGTTTATGGATGAAAAGAATTAACCTAAGAACTATTTATTTTATTATTAAAAAGAACTACAATACTATGCGAAAAGACAGGGCAAAGTCTCTTCTGTCAGTCTATGCCTCTTGACAGGTATGAACCATACATCCAGGAATGACTACAAAACCCTGTCTAGAATCAATGGACCTTCCTGAGCACAGTAAAAAGGGAACTGAGAAGTGAAAACCAGTCAAAAAAACATAGGGAATGCTGTTAACTGTCCTAAGGGACAGATTTTCAAAGACGTCCAAAGACAGAGGTTAGGTTCCTACGTGGCAGGATTTTCAGAACAAATATTTATTGAATATACTGAACTCCCATTAATATCAGTGGTAGCTACATAGCGTACCCTGTGCAGACAGTTTCCGCAACTTTAATCACTTTAAACATGAGTGAAAATTTGACCCCAAGTAAACAAACTAAAAAGACACTTTTTAATGTTCCTTGTATGACTATTGTGGAAAAAAATTTTAGGCGGAAATGTGACTTTTAAATTGCAGTTTAGCAATCCATAAATGCTAATGAAATCCCCTGCTGTCTGCCCTGTGATAATTTTTTCCTATTAAAAGCTTGTTCTTTTTTCAATCTAATAAGCACATCACTATTCCAAGCACATTCATTGTTCAGTCAAAGTTTAAATTTACAGTTAAAATAAAAAGAGAGGTCGTTTACCAGTAACCAGAATTCTTTGAGATATGAATTCTTCACACGCAGTCAAACTGACAGGGTACATACATGTTCTTTCAATTAAAACTAGTCCTACATGCTTTTTTATTGCAATGGTGTAAGGCAAAGACTGTCCATTTTCTCCCAGTGATAGACATAAAACTCGGGGAATGTCTAGAAATTCAGAGGGAGAACAAAGAGGTCAAGAAGAAAGCATGAATGTGAACTATACATACCAAAGCTTTGAATATTGGTAAATCATGACTTTTGCCTCTCTGAGCAACAGGGCACAAGCATAGTTGAGCACAGTGACTTAAACAACTACACCTCTACCACTGAGTGCCTGAGGTCCTGGAGTCTTTGGTACCAACCGCTCTAGCACTGCTTTAACAGCTTACAGGTCTGAGTGATGCTGCAGCACATGGTGAAGGTAGGGATGGAAGCCCAGACAGCATCTTCTTGAATAACTCAACTGTTCGTAACAATGCCATTAATGTCATGTGCTCTAGAAAATTACTCTGTAGTCACAGCAGGAGATTCATCTCAACAGTCCAATAGCAAGTTCTGACACTCTGCATGGAAATGGCCGAACTGCTAAACCCTTCAGAAACACTCATGAATAGCCTGAAGCATTTGAATGTGTGAATACAGAGGTAGACACACCCCTGACATAAAAGTGTAAAAATCAAGTTTTGTTGCCGAGGCAAAAGACCAGAAATAAAACTTGGAGAGTCAATAAAGCCTGCTGATTAAAAAGTACAATTCTGCTACCATTTTAGGCACAACAGCTAAGAAGTTCACTCAAGAGAATGTATTCCTCCCTCAAAAGCCTCTGAGGGACTCAGGTTGATAGAAGTACAAGTATTAAACAGCAAGCCCCAGACCTTTGTGGGACTGAGTGAGAATCCAAACTCTTTTAGCCTTATGCAAATATTCCATAACAGCTTTAATGAACAATACAAAAGAAAAAGAAATAGTAAGAAGCCACATGGATCTCATTCCCTGGACGGGCAGCATGTGGGTGGTGGATGGCTTTCATCATTGAAGTATTCCTGCCTATTTCCATAAAAAAAGTGTCAGAAAAGAGCCAACTACACATAGACTGCTAAATTTTAAGATCTGTCTACCCCACATGGCTGAAAGACTGGTTTTCAACTCTTTTAAGTAAACATGACAGAGACTGATTGCTGTTACAAAGGCTCACGATGGATTTTTTTTGTGGGACCAATCCAGGAGCAACAGGTAAAATTATCTAAACTGGGTTACATGAGAGCTAAAGGAGGACAAAATAAACAATCTGTACAGTTTTGCTAGATAAGAGCTTAAAAGTTTGGTATTATTGCGCATGCATGACCTAAATTGAATAATATTTTTGTTGAAATTCTTTCCAAAATACTGCCAAGCAAGATATCCTTCCCCCCCCCAAAAAAAAATGCTTAAAAGCCCCAAATAAAAATAGAAAGAACTACAACTTTCAAGAGTGCACGCGTCGTCTGAAATCTTTTGCACAAATACCCTCATCCAGTACATTATGTACTGCTTTTATTAGCAAATGAAGTCATGTAAGAACAATAACAGTAAGAAACATCAGTGTGAATATGCAAATTCCAAGATATTTCCAAAATACTTTTCCAAAACCTTTCTCCATTTCTCAAAAACAATAGAACAACAAAACCCAAAAATCTTCTTTTGTAGTCAATTTATTCGATGAGTATGATTTCATTCACAAGTGCTATTCAAAAACATTTTTCTTGAAAGCATTTTCAAGACGAAAATTGTTTACAACTTTTTTTCCATGCACTCCTAATGTCTGTGCCAAATGGAGTACATTCGGGCTGTGGACAAAGCACCTCTAGAGCAGACATAAGTATTTTTAGAAGAAGTTTTGGGAGAGTTCTTGTAAATATTAGTCTGGTATGGTTATGCTATATGGCTTCATTTGGATTATTTTGAACTCCTCTGGAAATCCATTCCAAGTTAAAATTGATTATTAATATTAATCACTTCTTAAGAATCAGCTCACAGCTTTAATGCCTCAGAGCATGTTACGTTCATATTTCTACAGAACAACTCTCCACAACAGGATGTGGCTTGGGTTCTTTTTTTTGACCTACCTGTTACTCTACAGTATCAGGCAGCAAGTTGTTCCTATTGCAAGTTAAACAGGATCCTGAGACACTGAATTGCCAGTGATAAAATGTGCTTTTATATGTCGAAGAGGAACACTTCTGCACCAGCAAATGATTGCCATGTGCAGATCTATCTATGACTGCCTAAATCCTAGTCACATGCATACACCAAATCAACTCTGCCCTTGTTGATACACATGTAAAATGGGTGCCCAAGCTTATATTGTAAAGCTGTGGATCAAACCTTTATCATTAAGTGAACTGCATGCTGGGCAGAAAGCCAGTATCTACTGTTTTGAATCTTATTTTCTTAGAATGACCTTGTAACAAAAGTAAATATATATACAGTTTTAACCACAATATAGACAGATATCAGTTCTCCTAAAGGAGAATTGTATCTGTTTCTGCTGCACAATACATCATATGTACAACAGTGTGCACTATTCAACAATTTAACCCACTGTGTACCAGCTTTGTGAGGAGTGTCTTCTACAAAGCATTCTTGAACTATATATACCTCAACCCATGTTCTTTTCTTACCCATCCCAGGTCTATGCAGTTTTCACCTCTCTGCTTTCTCTTAATCACTCGTTTGCTCTTTTCTTTTACACTTACACTTCATGGATTACTCTCTCTTCTATTTCATAAAGCCTGAAAACCCACCTCTTCTGTCAATGATATTACTTAACCTAGTGCTTTGCATTTTTTCTGTACTGCATCATGTCACACCATGCTCATTCACACACAAATACCAATTTTAATTTGAACCAGGGATTCTTGTAACTTGCTCAGCCTGTGCTGTTAATTTGCAAACTGCCAAGTACACAAGGATTATTATGTAAATAAACAACAGTAACAAACTCCAGGTGAAACTTTATAAAAACGTAGGTAGCCAGAATGCAGCTACCCAAACTGGAAACGGAGCAGTTTCAAGGCCACATTTGCAAGGGCACCTATTCTCACAGAAAGTGACAGTGGATCACTAAAATGGCTTGGATTAGTCAAAATTGTAATATAAATACACACTTCCAACAGAATATCAAAACAGTACAGGATAATCTATCACCTTCTAACTACCTTACGTAATGAGGCTACAGCCCCATTAACAAACCCCTTCTCACCACTACCTCCCATTGCAGTTGGCAGTAGTCTGAGATGCGGGAAGCGAAGGATATCACTGAAATGCAAGACAAAGGCATCGCGAAGCAGAACATCATGCTGAGGATGTTCCCATAATGAAAGCTAACAGGCAGCTCTCCACCAGTCCCAACAGCCCAGTTAATTTCATTAATAAAGTGCTACTCTGAAGAAATGCTCAAACACGGGGCTGTAATTTCAAATTGTCAAGAGCTCTTTTGCTTCCTAAGTTTAGTAAGGCAGACATGAATAGGTTTGGTATCCGTTGTGACCTTGTATTTCACTTTATTGATCTGTTCAATAGCTACATGGCCACTACATCCCCAAGGAGGTGAGGCTGGGCTGTGATCTCACTGACACCCGTTAGCTCTCCTGCTCCAGCCCGCGTGGTCGGCAGCAAAACTGACTTTGCCTTGAAGGCACCCAAACTCTAACTCAGCCACCCAGAGCTTGCAAGCCTTTTTCAGCAGACATCTTCAGCTCCTGAGAAAAACTCCAAGTATGTTGCATTAAAACAGACTTTTGCTTCTATTATCACTCGATTCTCATTGAATTTTTTTCTTTGTCTTGCAGCAGGCTTTCAGCAGAATCTATTTATTTATTTTTATCTTGCTGAGTTGTCTTCCATGACTGAAGTTCCTATTTACTGGCAAAAAAACACACAGAATGGGCACTGCACATCTGTCTGAATTTGCAGCCGATGCAATGCTCTTCCAGAAGCAAGCAGAAGTATCACATCCCCACTGAAAGTGCCTTGCGACACTCAGCTCTTGCCCAGCGAGGGGATGGCATTTATAAAACCTTCCATCAAATTCGTCCTCTACTGTCAGACTCCTCACGTATGCACATCATTTTGTTATACTCAAAGAAAGGAATCACTACCCAGAGAAAAGCATAACAAAAAGTCGTACCAAAATCGTCATCGACTAATATAATAAAACAGGGAAGCTATTAAAATAGCCTGAGAGTTAAGCTAAAGAACATTGTGCTTATTAGGAACACGCTGTAAGTAAGATGAACAATTGACACACATTTAGAATATCTCTGCTGAAGGTATGGTAACAGAGATACTTAACATGATCATATCCAGTCGTTTGACTCAGCTTTGAGTGTACATCAGGAATGCATAGGGAAATACGCCAAGGGATGCAGACAGATTAAATTAGCATCTCTGGATTCTTAGCTTTCTTTTAGCAAGTGGGGAATACAGATCCC